>NC_139999.1:21331874-21841475 GCF_964263955.1 Coregonus lavaretus | reverse complement strand
AGAGGTTGAGGTGGGGGTTAATAGACAAGAGTTGCCCCCCCCGGTGCCCCTCTAGGTTTTCCCCCAGGGCAGAGGGTCATTAAGAATAGAGGTGCTCTCTCTTTACCCCCACCCACACTTCCTCAACCTTCCTCAAACCCCCTCACCCCTCCTCCCCTCAGCTGGTTCATAGTCCTGCACACTCTTAGAAAAAAAGGGTTCCAAAAGGGTTCTTTGTAAGTTAAAGGGTTCTACCTAGAACATTTAACATCCTAAGAACCATTTTTGGAAGAAAGGGTTCTTTGATGATTCTTTGGAAGGCAAGAATGATTCTTTGGAAGGCAAGAAGGGTTCTACATATATTATATTTCCCAGCATGCTCTATTGCAAGGAGATTTTCAGAATTATTTGTTTTACTGTGGTATTTGTTCTTTTTGCATGTACATTGATTGATTAATGAATTGTATGCTACACCAAAGATAAATAACATAGAGTTTCTAAACTAATCCATTCTGTTAGTAATTGGATTTATTGCACCTGTTACTGAGATTGATTATTCCAGTTTAGATGAAGAGATAGTCTCAGTATTCAATCATCCCTACCCTGGCAGTCATTCTGAATGCAGGTTGCTGGTGATTAACAATTCCACTTGTTGGATAACTCTGTCTGGATTCCAATAGGAGTTACACATCACTTTGCAAGCCAGCATAATGTGATTTGCACGCCTATGTGGCCAGCAAACCAGGAGATTCCTAACACCACTGTGTTAGGGTTATAACTAGGCCCTCAAAGAAAGGCCTTATGGTATATGTTATGTATTGTCATAAATAATTCAATTCGAAAGCCTAATAAGGCTGGTGGGTTCTACCCGTTCATAGACTGTTCTAGGAAGAACCCTCCAAATATAATAGGTTTCTCGGAAGAACCCTTCATAGAAGGTTCTAGGAAGAACCTTTAGATGTTAAAATGCTTGTTGGTAGGACCCTTCATAGAGGGTTCTAGTAGACCCACATAAAGGGGGTTCTTTGAAGAACCATACAAAGGGGTTCTACCAGCACCAAAAAGGGTTCCCCTATGGGTACAACCGAAGAACACTGTATGGTTCTACTTTGCACCTTTTTTTCTAAGAGTGTAGTGTTTTATAATGTACTCTGGTATCCTGGTCATGTATTACTGTACAGGAACACGCTTTAAGAGGGTTCTCCCTGGAGATTAGGTCAACATAAATCACAGGACTGAGAGAGTAACGGGCCCCTGGTGCAATACAGAGACGTTTATGAACTCCAATGTGCACTCTTTCAATAAAGCATGAAATATGACCTGGCTTCGGGAGTAGTAGTAGAGCCATTAATGGCAATTTCAGGAATAGGCCACTTAGGGGTACAGTTGGACGACACTGATACCAAGAGTAGTCCCATGGCCAACATGGCGCAAGACAGTGACAATCAAGTAACCCCAATATTTATGATAGATTTAGATTACGACTTGATATGTTCCACATCTTCAAATATACACAACATTACCAAAAGTATGTGGACACCTGCTCGTCGAACATCTAATTCCAAAATCATGGACATTAATATGGAGTTGGTCCCCCCTTTGCTGATATAACAGCCTCCACTCTTCTGGGAAGGCTTTCCACTAGATGTTGGAACATTGCTGCGCGGACTTGCTTCCATTCAGCCACAAGAGCATTAGTGAGGTCGGGCACTGATGTTGGGCGATTAGGCCTGGCTCGCAGTCGCCGTTCCAATTCATCCCAAAGGTGTTCGATGGGGTTGAGGTCAGGCCTCTGTGCAGGCCAGTCAAGTTCTTCCACACCAATCTCGACAAACCATTAGTGTACGGACCTTGCTTTGTGCACGGGGGCATTGTCATGCTGAAACAGGAAAGGGACTTCCCCAAACTGTTGCCACAAAGTTGGAAGCACAAAATCGTCTAGAATGTCGTTGTATGCCGTAGTGTTAAGATTTCCCTTCACTTGAACTAAGGGGCCTATCCCGAACCATGAAAAACAGCCCTAGACCATTATTCCTCCTCCACCAAACTTTACATTTGGCAGGTAGTGTTCTCCTTGCATCCGCCAGTCCGTCGGACTGCCAGATGGTGAAGCGTGATTAATCTCTCCAAAGACCGCGTTTCCACTGCTCCAGAGTACAATGGCTGCAAGCTTTACACCACTCCAGCTGACACTTGGCATTGTGCATGGTGATTTTAGGCTTGTGTGTGGCTACTCACCCATGAAAACCCATTTCATGAAGCTCCCGATGAACAGTTCTTGTGCTGACGTTGCTTCCAGAGGCAGTTTGGAACTCGGGAGTGAGTGCTGCAACCGAGGACACTCGGCGGTCCCGTTCTGTGAGCTTGTGTAGCCTACCACTTTGCGGCTGAGCCGTTGTTGCTCCTAGATGTTTCCACTTCACAATAACAGCACTTACAGTTGACCGGGGCAGCTCTAGCAGGGCAGAAATTTCACCTGAAGTCCAATGTGAGCCAGTCCGATGGTCACTAACAGGAGACAACACAGAAAGTAGAAATTCAATCCCTAATACCTATCAATGATCACTGTGTGGTAAATAACCACATAACATTCCCTAAGATTTCCACACTGGAGCACACAATCTCAATCTTCTCCATGGAACGTGCAGAATGGTTCTGATGTGTGCTCACAGAATCTTATCAGACACACTGTTCCACTTCACCTCTGCTCCTCTCTTCTTTAGCGCAGTCCTGATTATCTCTTTAAATTGGATTCCAGTTTGGTTCCATTTTGATTATGCTGTTTATTTGTTCCCCCTCCTTCCCTCTCTCAATCTCTCCATCTCTTTTTGTTTTATTTCATGCAAGTCCTGAATTTGACATTTTATCAGGCCTACAATTCTTAGACCATGCTATTAAATACAGTTTGTTGACATGACAATATAAATACTTTTCCGGCACTAGTGAAGCCCCCTTTGGTGCTACCAGCTATGACTGTCTGTATACATCACTGGTTCCCTCTGGTTGTCCATGTACATGTTATGGGCGACTGGAAATGGAATTGATTGCCTATTATCTTAATTCAGCCATACCACCGTCTCCACCTGTCATAACAAACATGTAATGATACATGTTCTTTAGAGCCTCGTTTGCCTACGACACAATTCTTTGTGTTTTTGAAGATCCAAGATCTGCCAAATACTTGGGTGTGTCTGAAACCAAATAAAACCTGACTACAACTCAAGGCTGCACAATTTAGCTAATTGAATCCGTATACATTTTATGTTGAAAAACGGCTGCATTGATTTCTTCACCATTATTTGTCTTGTATGGGGATCAAATTAGAGCGCGGTACAAATGTTTCTGTACTCATGAATGTATCTGATCGATATCAATGGCAGGCTATATAGCCTTAGTGTATGTATAGATACAGTTGAAGTCGGAAGTTTACATACACTTAGGTTGGAGTCATTAAAAGTCATTTTTCAACCACTCCACAAATTTCTTGTTAACAAACTTTAGTTTTGGTGGTTAGGACATCTACTTTGTGCATGACACAAGTAATTTTTCCAACAATTGTTTACAGACAGATTATTTCACTTATAATTCACTGTATCACAATTCCAGTGGGTCAGAAGTTTACATACACTAAGTTGACTGTGCCTTTAAACAGCTTGGAAAATTCAGGAAAATGATGTCATGACTTAGAAGCTTCTGATAGACTAATTGACATCATTTGAGTCAATTGGAGGTGTACCTGTGGATGTATTTTAAGGGCAACCTTCAAACTCAGTGTCTCTTTGCTTGACATCATGGGAAAATAAAAATAAATCAGCCAATACATCAGAAAAATATTGTAGACCTCCACAAGTCTAGTTTATCCTTGGGAGCAATTTCCAAACGCCTGAAGGTACCACGTTCATCTGTACAAACAATAGTACGCAAGTATAAACACCATGGGACCACGCAGCTGTCATACCGCTCAGGAAGGAGACGCGTTCTGTCTCCTAGAGATGAACGTAGTTTGGTGAGAAAAGTGCAAATCAATCCCAGAACAACAGCAAAGGACCTTGTGAAGATACTGGAGGAAACAGGTACAAAGGTATCTATATCCACAGTAAAACAAGTCCTATATCGACATAACCTGAAAGGCCGCTCAGCAAGGAAGAAGCCACTGCTCCAAAACCGCCATAAAAAAGCCAGACTACAGTTTGCAACTGCACATGGGGACAAAGATCGTACTTTTTGGAGAAATGTCCTCTGGTCTGATGAAACAAAAATAGAACTGTTTGGCCATAATGACCATCTTATGTTTGGAGGTAAAAGGGGGTTGCTTGCAAGCCGAAGAACACCATCCCAACCGTGAAGCACGAGGGTGGCAGCATCATGCTGTGGGGGTGATTTGCTGCAGGAGGGACTGGTGCACTTCACAAAATAGATGGCATCATGAGGAAGGAAAATTATGTGGATATATTGAAGCAACATCTCAAGACATCAGTCAGGAAGTTAAAGCTTGGTCGCAAATGGGTCTTCCAAATGGACAATGACCCCAAGCATACATCCAAAGTTGTGGCAAAATGGCTTAAGGACAACAAAGTCAAGGTATTGGAGTGGCCATCACAAAGCCCTGACCTCAATCGTATAGAAAACGTGTGGGCAGAACTGAAAAAGCATGTGCGAGCAAGGAGGCCTACAAACCTGACTCAGTTACACCAGCTCTGTCAGGAGGAATGGGCCAATATTCACCCAACTTATTGTGGGAAGCTTGTGGAAGGCTACCCGAAACGTTTGACCCAAGTTAAACAATTTAAAGGCAATGCTACCAAATACTAATTGAGTGTATGTAAAACTCTGACCCACTGGGAATGTGAATAAAGAAATAAAAGCTTAAATAAATAATTCTCTCTACTATTATTCTGACATTTCACATTCTTAAAATAAAGTGGTGATCCTAACTGACCTAAGACAGGGAATTTTTACTAGGATTAAATGTCAGGAATTGTGAAAAACTGAGTTTAAATGTATTTGGCTAAGGTGTAGGTAAACGTCCGACTTCAACTGTACATGGTGCATAAATAAGAATGCAGAGTAAAAAACAACAACAATGTAAGGTAATTACTGTAGGCCTACATGTGGTATCAGCATAGAGAAGTGTGCCTGCAGCCTATTATCTGACGCTCAGTCTCAAAAATAACAAACACATGGAAAGCATAATAAAGCATAATAAAATCTAAGTTATATGTGGAATATAGCATTTGAAACAATTTCATTGAAACAGTTTGTGAATTCACCGAAACCAAACCCATTTGTATGAGTCAGTGCATGCAATGGCTCCATTGGTAAAACAATATTTCTCACATGAAATAGGACAACTGGTTTCAAAAGCATGTGTGTGGAGTAGTCAGCCTGCAGCCTGATGAAAGAGCCTATTGTTTTAGAGAAGCGAGAGCCTGGAGTTGGGTGATGAGTGGGCAGAGCGTGGCTAGTCTGGGGGTCACCAGCAGAACAAGCCAAGTGTACTGTCATGATGCCCTCCCTTGCCCTGCCTCTACCCGCCTCTCTGCCTCTGATGTGGAACAGCATATGTCCCTTATGCCCCGACACCACATTCACAAACACACGCACACACACTCACTGCCGCACAAACTCAAAATTAAGCGTTGGAGAAGAAAGAGTGCGTTCAGATGGTGGATGTGCAATTGTGGCGTCGGAGCCAGGGCCTTCAGGTATTCAGATCTTCTAGGAATGAATACCTGAATGTCTTTCTTGAAAGCCCCCACTCCTTATTGTTTATTTTTCATTGACTAAGACCGAGAGGGGGACCGTTTCAAGTGGGCAACAAGGCAAGAATAATAATATGATAACAATGAGAAAGATGTGCAATAACAAATCTCATTTTGTTAGATTTCATAACACTTTATATTATATGACCCGCATTTCTGAAAAATAGTACTTTCATCATTGAGATTCTTTGGGAGTCACATAGCATTTAATCAGTGTTTTAATTATGTTTATTGATTGGTGGCAGAAAATTCTCCAGGTGTGTAATTGGCATTCTCCTCCTCTCCGACAGAAGGTGGAGTTTGAGGGAGAGCCTGAATCAGAACTGGATCCATTAAATCTTCAATAAAATGCAGGTGAGAAATCTAATATATATATTTTAAATCATTTATAATTAAAACTCATTTCTCCCAGCAGCTATTGTATTCATTTTTCCTTTCCATGACACTTGTTGGACACCTGCCCCACAAAATGGGACTTTTATTTATTAATTGTCTTTATTTTCCAGGATTGTCCTCTTTAGGACCTCCAGCACATGGTGCAGGGCTTTTTACCTGTCTGTTCAAGACAGCTTCTCTCTGGGGGCTGAAACTCATTTTAGTGTGGTGCCGAGGAGAGATGAGGCCAGAGTACTAAACTATCCTTCAACCCACACAGCACGGTGGACTATTCAGGAGGGCCAAGGAGGCAAGAGCCTCACCTCCAAACAACCTCCCGTGGACTGAGGTGCACTCGCTTGGCACTACCAGTGAACACTACTGCAGGGAATTCTAAGTGAAGGCTACAGGGGGGACTAAGTCAGAGTGGACACGTCATACTTTTATATGACTCTTTACAGTAAGTAGCTCATCCCCTTAAAGCTATGATGTCATGGTTGGGGTTAGGTTGTGGCAGCCAGAAAAGTGATTTTCACAGTGATTCTGAATCTGAGTGCAGAGAAACATTAAACCCAAAGGAACAAGGGAAATGCAATGCATTGAAAACACTTCAAAGTACAAGTACAAAAAGCAGCCATATTAGTATCCTGTGAGAATACTAAACCTGTGTCCAACAGTTCATTAGATTTCATATTTCATTTAATGACACAGTCGTGACCTTATTGAACACCCTCATTTTCCCAGCTAGCTTTTGAGCCTGAGACCGCCTTTGCTAAAATCAATGTCTTGTTTAGTTTGAACTGACAGGGTCTCTGATAGAGTTCAGAGCATCTGTTTCTTTTACTTTAATAGAACAAAGAAGGCTTTCTATTATTCTCTTTCTAAGTCACACAAGCTGATGATGATTCTCACATCTAGTATTCCCTTAGAACATATTGACCACAACATCCAAACTAAGCAGCGCACTTTAAAGCCATGACACAATGGATATTTTGACACCATATGTTGCATAAAAATATGACATATATTACACTTAGACAGTGGTGTAAGTACTTAAGTAAAAATACTTTAAAGTTCTACTTAAGTAGTGTTTTTGGGTATCTGTACTTTAATTTACTATTTATATTTTTGACAACTTTTACTTTTACTTCACTACATTCCTAAAGAAAATGATGTACTTTTTACTCCATAAATTTTTCCCTGACACCCAAAAGTACTCGTTACATTTTGAATGCATAGCAGGACAGAAATTGTCATATTCACGCACTTATCAAGAGAACATCCCTGGTCATGTCTACTGCCTCTGATCTGGCAACTCACTAAACACAAATGCTTTGTTTAGGGTTGGAGTGTGCCCCTGGCTATCCGTAAATAAATACAAAAAAAACAATTGTGCCATCAGGTTTGCTAAATATAAGGAATTTGAAATTATTTATACTTATTTTTGATAATTAAGTACATTTTTGCAATTACATTTACTTTTGACACTTAAGTATATTTCAAACCAAATACTTTTAGACTTTTACTCAAGTAGTGTTTTACTGGGTGACTTTCACTTTTACTTGAGTCATTTTCTATTACTTTTACTCAAGTATGACAATTGGGTACTTTTTCCACCACTGAACTTGTCACGGATTCTGCCGAGGCTGCTCCTCCTCCTTGATCGGGCAGGCTTCGGCGTTCGTCGTCCCCGGAGTACTAGCTACCACCGTTGGATGTTTCAATGTTTGTTTGGTTTGGTCTGTCTGTTGCACCTGTGTCCGTTTGTGTCTAATTATGTGTCCTATACGTTTTCTGCTTTGTGTATGTGAGTTTGTGTGTTGTTGTCCGCCTGTCCGTTGATGTCAGAGTTTTGTGCTCATTTAGTTAGTGTTTTACGCACTGCTTGCGTAATCGCTCGCCTCTAGTGTTTGAGGCCCGTTTATGTTTGTATTGTATATTTGACTAGTAAAGTCTGTTTGACTGAGCTTCTGTGTCCTGCGCCTGACTCTGACACCGCATCCACATCAGCCCCATTGACAGAACAACACACCGCTCATGGAGTCAGCAGGAGCAGCGGCGGCACCCAAGTCGGTGGAGGATCGGATCAGCGAGCAAGACGCCATGATCCGGCAACTCGGGTCCGCCATGAATGAGGTGACGAACACTCTGCGCCGATTGGTAACTAGAGAGGTGCCCACACCTCCGCCCACCTTACCATCACCATCGGCCAGTCCTCCCATCCCAGCACCGGAACCCAGTGGAATTCGGCTCTCGCTCCCGAGGGCGTATGATGGCACCGCAGCCGGGTGTCAGGGGTTCCTCCTGCAGGTGGAACTCTACCTGGCCACCATACACCCGGCACCCTCGGGATACGAGAGCGTCTCCGCCCTCATCTCCTGTCTCTCCGGCAAGGCGTTGGAGTGGGCCAACGGCAAATGGAGGGGAATAGACGCCGCCACCATCACCTACGCGGAGTTCTCCCGCCGCTTCAGGGCAGTTTTCGACCATCCACCTGAGGGGAAAGCGGCGGGGGAGCGTCTGTTCCACCTCCGACAGGGGAAGAGGAGCGCACAGGAGTTCGCCCTGGAGTTCCGGACTCTAGCGGCGGATGCAGGGTGGAATGAGAGGGCCCTCATCGACCACTATCGATGCAGTCTTAGTGAGGACGTTCGTCGTGAGCTGGCCTGCAGGGACACCAACCTATCTTTCGACCAGTTGGTGGACATGTCCATCCGTCTCGATACCCTGCTGGCTACCCGTGGACGTCCCGAATGGGGGTCGTCCATTCCATCCTCCAGCACCTCCGAGCCGATCCCTATGGAGCTCATGGGTGCTGGCGCTAGAGAGAGGAGGAGAGAGAACCCGAGGGGGGCTGTCCCCTGCACCAACTGTGGCTGTGGAGGGCACACTGCGGCTAGGTGCTGGGGAGGGTCTCCAGGGAGAGGGAACAACAGGTCACGCACTGGGGAGTATTTTCAGGTGAGTAGGCGCCCCACTTACCCAGAGCTCTCTGTTGTTCACATGTGTATACCTGTAAGATTTCCACAGGTGGCACCTCATTCCCAGCATAAGGCGCTAGTCGATTCAGGCGCATCTGGGAATTTTGTTGATCGTACATTTTGTTTAAGGTTAGGGATTCCCCTCCTGCCTGTTGATGCTCCCTTCCCTGTCCATGCCCTAGATAGCCGGCCGCTGGGATCGGGGTTGATTAGAGAAGTCACAGCACCACTTAAGATGAATACGCAGGGGGGTCATGAGGAGACCATTCAGTTATATCTGATCGACTCTCCTGCGTATCCCGTGGTGCTTCCCTGGTTAATCGCCCATGATCCTACCATTTCGTGGCAACAGAGGGCTCTCATGGAGTGGTCTGCCCAGTGTGTAGGTAGATGTCTAGGTGTTTCCGTGGGGGCGACCTCGGTGGAGAGTCCGAACCAAGTGTATGAGGATTTAGCACTCGTGTTCAGCAAAACACGGTTGCCACCTCATAGACAGGGGGATTGTGCGATAGACCTCCAAACAGGAGCAGCACTCCCGCGGAGCCATGTGTATCCTCTGTCTCAAGAGGAGACAACGGCTATGGAGACTTACATAGCCGAGTCCTTGAGACAGGGATACATACGGACCTCCACTTCCCCGGTGTCCTCGAGTTTCTTCTTTGTGAAGAAGAAGGATGGGGGTTTGCGCCCGTGTATTGATTACCGTAGTCTCAATCAGATCACGGTTAAATACCTGGTGCGCATTAGGGAGGGAGATGAATGGAAAACAGCATTTAGCACCACCTCGGGTCATTACGAGTATCTCGTCATGCCATACGGGTTAATGAATGCTCCTTCAGTCTTCCAATCCTTTGTGGACGAGATCTTCCGGGACATGCATGGGCAGGGTGTTGTGGTGTACATCGACGACATCCTAGTGTACTCTTCTACACGAGCCGAGCATGTAGCCCTGGTGCGCCAAGTGTTGGGGAGGCTGTTGGAGCATGACTTGTATGTCAAGGCAGAGAAATGTTTGTTTTTCCAGGAGTCCATCTCCTTTTTGGGTTATCTGTTGTCCGCGTCAGGGGTGAAGATTGAGGTTGACCGTGTGTCTGCCGTGCGTAATTGGCAAACTCCAACCACTGTTAAAGAGGTGCAGCAGTTTTGGGGTTTTGCTAATTACTACCGGAGGTTTATCCGGGGCTTTGGACAGGTGGCAGCTCCCATTACGTCCCTGCTGAAGGGGGGTGCGTTTGCAGTGGTCAGCTGAAGCGGACAGGGCATTTGTTAAACTGAAGAACCTGTTCACTTCGGCTCCGGTGCTGGCGCATCCGGACCCCGCTTTACCATTCCAAGTAGAGGTGGACGCGTCAGAGGCCGGTATTGGGGCAGTACTGTCGCAACGGTCCGGCACGCCACCTAAACTCCGCCCCTGTGCGTTCTATTCTAAGAAGCTCAGCCCGGCGGAGCGAAATTATGACGTAGGGGACAGGGAGCTGTTAGCCGTGGTTCAGGCCCTAAAGGTGTGGAGGCATTGGCTTGAGGGGGCTCAACACCCTTTCCTCATTCTGACTGACCACCGTAACCTGGAGTACATCTGGGCAGCTAGGAGATTAAACCCTCGTCAGGCTAGGTGGAATATGTTTCTAACCCGGTTCATTTTTTAAATAACGTACATCCCAGGGTCCCAGAACGGTAAGGCAGACGCCCTGTCCCGGCAGTATGACACAGAGGAGAGGTCCATTGAGCCCACTCCCATACTGCCGGAGTCTTGTCTGGTGGCTCCGGTGGTGTGGGAGGTCGATGCGGAGATCGAGCGGGCGTTACGTACCGACCCTACTCCCCCAGAGTGTCCTGTGGGGCGGACGTACGTTCCGCTCGAGGTTCGTGATCGGCTTATTTATTGGGCTTATACGTCACCCTCCTCTGGACATCCAGGTATTGGCCGGACAGTGCACTGCCTTAGCGTGAAATACTGGTGGCCAACGTTAGCTAGGGATGTGAGGGTTTATGTCTCCTCCTGCTCGGTGTGCGCCCAGTGTAAGGCGCCTAGACACCTGCCCAGGGGGAAGTTACATCCCCTGCCCGTTCCACAACGACCATGGTCTCACCTCTCAGTGGACTTTGTGACCGACCTTCCCCCCTCCCAGGGGAATACCACCATTTTGGTCGTTGTGGATCAGTTTTCTAAGGCCTGTCGTCTCCTCCCAATGCCGGGTCTCCCTACTGCCCTACAGACCGCTGAGGCACTATTTACCCACGTCTTCCGGCACTACGGGGTTCCCGAGGATATAGTGTCTGACCGAGGTCCCCAGTTCACCTCCAGAGTCTGGAGGGCGTTCATGGAACGCTTGGGGGTCTCGGTGAGCCTTACCTCGGGTTACCACCCAGAGAGCAATGGGCAGGTAGAACGAGTTAACCAGGATGTGGGTAGGTTTCTGAGGTCCTATTGCCAGGGCCGGCCGGAGGAGTGGTCAAGGTATATCCCCTGGGCAGAGATGGCACAGAACTCTCTCCGCCACTCCTCCACCAATCTAACCCCTTTCCAGTGTGTGTTAGGGTATCAGCCGGTTCTGGCACCATGGCACCAGAGCCAGATCGAGGCTCCTGCGGTGGATGAGTGGGTTCGGCGCTCGGAGGAGACGTGGAACGCTGCACACGTCCATCTGCAGCGGGCCATCCGTCGACAGAAGGCGAGCGCCGATCTCCACCGCAGTGAGGGCCCGGTGTACGCACCGGGAGATCGAGTCTGGCTCTCGACTCGAAACCTGCCCCTCCGCCTGCCCTGCCGGAAGCTGGGTTGGCGGTTTGTGGGGCCTTTTAAAGTCCTGAGGAGATTGAACGAGGTGTGTTACAGGTTACAACTGCCTATTGATTATAAGAATATTAACCCCTCGTTCCATGTGTCTCTTCTCAGGCCGGTGGTAGCTGGTCCACTCCAGGAAGGTGAGATAGGAGAGACCCCCCCGCCCCCACTGGACATCGAGGGAGCTCCGGCGTACACGGTCCGGACCATCTTGGATTCGAGACGTCGGATGGGGGGTCTCCAGTATCTCGTGGAGTGGGAGGGGTACGGCCCGGAGGAACGGTGCTGGGTGCCTAGGAGGGATATCCTAGATCCATCCCTCCTGACTGAGTTCCACCGTGGTCATCCCACGCGCCCTGCTCCGCGTCCTCCTGGTCGTCCCCGAGGCCGGGGTCGGCGCACGGCTGGAGCCGCGCGTCAAGGGGGGGGTACTGTCACGGATTCTGCCGAGGCTGCTCCTCCTCCTTGCTCGGGCAGGCTTCGGCGTTCGTCGTCCCCGGAGTACTAGCTACCACCGTTGGATGTTTCGATGTTTGTTTGGTTTGGTCTGTCTGTTGCACCTGTGTCCGTTTGTGTCTAATTATGTGTCCTATAAGTTTTCTGCTTTGTGTATGTGAGTTTGTGTGTTGTTGTCCGCCTGTCCGTTGATGTCAGAGTTTTGTGCTCATTTAGTTAGTGTTTTACGCACTGCTTGCGTAATCGCTCGCCTCCAGTGTTTGAGGCCCGTTTATTTTTGTATTGTATATTTGACTAGTAAAGTCTGTTTGACTGAGCTTCTGTGTCCTGCGCCTGACTCCGACACCGCATCCACATCAGCCCCATTGACAGAACTTAGATATTAACTACTGTATTAAGAGGCCTGTTGACAGTTGCTTGGTAACTAGTCACTAGTCCACTGAGTCCATCACTCGGGTCTGAAGGCTTTCTATAACCTGAGGTGATGTTTCCACTCAGATAATGAATGCATTACAGTTTCCTGAGTTCCTAAACATATGAGAGTGTAGGTCTGGTAGCTGAAAGCAGGCACAGTTTGAGAGTTGCACTGGAAATGCACAGACTGTTGAGAAGTGAAGTCCCTAAGGAGCCTGCTAATGCAATGGTCCAATGTAAATCCATCAAAGCAATTTTCTAAATGAACTGAGGCATAATTCACAGTGTCAATGTAGTTTTATTGTTCTGCTACTTTAGAAATGCTGACCATACTCTTCTATACACAAACCTTGTTGGTGTCGTGAGTAAGCTGATTTATTTGATTCATCTTAAATCCCTGATCAATGCAAGTCTTGTTCTTTGTTTCTTGATACAGAAAAATACATTTAGGAAAACTGCAGCTCAAGTCAGGACAAACGCTATAGTAGAACCTTTGCAATTGTTGTTGCAGTGCCATAATATACAGGCCCATTCCTTGTCTGAACAAAGGCACTCAATTCTTTAAACATTACATTTTAATTAAGGCATGTTTTATACAATTAAAAACATTTTATGTGCATCATTGCAATACATTTCCTTTCCAATTCATTATCACTCCAACAACCCTGTTGTTACAGAAGAAATCTCCGCTGCATGACAAATTGTTTACTGCATGTACTGTACACAGGTGCATATTAACAACTCTTTTAACCATCTTTATTTCCATAGGCAAATCAACTCCTTGGAGTCTGCTCGTTTGAGCACAGCGGGGCCAGAGGAGAAGAGTGGAGCCGTGGGGCTTAGGCTAAATGGCATGCAGAGAGTGTCCGAAGGAGAATCACAGAGGGTTAATGTGGCAGATGTGTGTCTTCCGTAGCGTGATACTGTGCTCCACACACCCCACTGTCTATCTCTGTATAGGGATTAGCCAAGAGGACAAGGCAGAACTGCAAAAAATCCAACATCTCTGGTAAGATGTTTATTTTTATTTATTTTTAATGAATAATTGTGTTCTTTTTTTTATTAATTTGGCAACGCTGTAATGTATGGAGAAATAATGTAATATACAGTGCCTTCGGAAAGTATTCAGACCCCTTGACCTTTTCCATATTTTGTTACGTTACAGCCTTATTCTAAAACTGATAAAATAAAATAAATCCTCAGCAATCTACACACAATACCCCATAATGACTGTCAGGTGTCAGTGTGCAGCGGTAGGACGGAGTCAGGCGCAGGACACAGAACTGAGTAATAGACAAACTTTACTTGAAAAACAACAAATCTAGTTTCCACGCAGGGAAATACATCAGCTCACAGCAGTATAAACACCAAACAAAGAACAATCACGCACAACACCATGAGGGAACAAATTAACGTGATGGGAACCAGGTGTGTACAATACAGACAAAACAAATGGAAAACAGAAACGTAGATCGGTGGCAGCTAGAAAGCCGGTGACGACGACCGCCGATAGCCGCCCGCACAAGGAGAGGCACCAACTTCGGCGGAAGTCGTGACAATGACAAAGCGAAAACAGGTTTTTATAAATTTTTGCAAATGTTATTAAAATAAAAAACAGAAATATCTGCTATGAGACTCGAAATTGAGCTCCGGTGCATCCTGTTTCTATTGATCATCCTTGAGATGTTTCTACAACTTAATTGGAGTCCACCTGTGGTAAATTCAATTAATTGGACATGATTTGGCCCACAGTTGACAGTGCATGTCAGAGCAAAAAACAAGCCATGAGGTCGAAGGCATTGTCCGTAGAGCTCCGAGACAGGATTAAGTCGAGGCACACATTTGGTAAGGGTACCAAAAAATGTCTGCAGCATTGAAGGTCCCGAAGAACACAGTGGCCTCCATCATTCTTAAATGGAAGAAGTTTGGAACCACCAAGACTTTTCCTAGAGCTGGCCGCCTGGCCAAACTGAGCAATCGGGGGAGAAGGGCCTTGGTCAGGGAGGTGACCAAGAACCCGATGGTCACTCTGACAGAGGTCTAGAGTTCTTTGTGGAGATGGGAGAACCTTCCAGAAGGACAACCACCTCTGCAGCACTTCACCAATCAGGCCTTTATGGTAGAGTGGCCAGACGGAAGCCACTCCTCAGTAAAAGGCACATGACAGCCCGCTTGGAGTTTGCCAAAAGGCACCTAAAGACTCTCAGAACGTGAGAAACAAGATTGTCTGGTCTGATGAAACCAAGATTGAACTCTTTGGCCTGAATGCCAAGCGTCACGTCTGGAGGAAACCTGGCACCATCCCTAAGGTGAAGCATGGTGGTGGCAGCATCATGCTGTGGGGATGCTTTTCAGTGGCAGGGACTGGGAGACTAGTCAGGATCGAGGCAAAGATGAATGGAGCCAAGTACAGAGAGATCCTTGATGAAAACCTGCTCCAGAGCGCTCAGGACCTCAGGCTGGGGCAAAGGTTCACCTTCCAACAGGACAATGACCCTAAGCACACAGCCAAGACAACGCAGGAGTGACTAGAGCGGCCAAGCCAGAGCCCGGACTTGAACCTGATCGAACATCTCTGGAGAGACCTGAAAATAACTGCGCAGCAACGCTCCCCATCCAACCTGACAGAGCTTGAGAGGATCTGCAGAGAAGAATGGGAGAAACTCCCCAAATACAGGTGTGCCAAGCTTGTAGCGTCATAGCCAAGAAGACTCGATGCTGTAATCGCTGCCAAAGGTACTTCAACAAAATACTGAGTAAAGGGTCTGAATACTTATGTAAATGTCATATTTCAATTTTCTATTTATGAATTAGCAAACATTTCTTACAAACTGTTTTTGCTTTGTCATTATGGGGTATTGTGTGCAGAATGATGAGGAAAAAACAAACAATTTAATACATTTTAGAATAAGACTGTAAAGTAACAAAATGTGGAAAAAGTCAAGGAGTCTGAATACTTTCTGAAGGCACTGTATATCAGACTACCTCTCTTTGGTAGCCAGATGTTGATCAATTTGTTGTCTGTATGGCAAATTAACTGTAACGTCTCTGCTTAGACATGGTTACCCACAATAACTGACAGTTACTTTATGGTTAATTAGCTTCCTCTACTTAGTGCTACATGGAGTTCCTCCCCTTCAAGGTGTTTAAAGTGTATTTTAATGGCACAGTGCTCTTCCCTCCCCTGCGCTACCTCAACATTCATGTAGCCAGGAGCAGATGCCTGATACCTCCCGCATACATGTGCATGATAACTAATTCATAGCAGAGTTCTCATTATGTATGATCCCAACTCAATGTCTTTTTGAATGACAAATATGAGCTTATGGCAAATATCAATAATTTCTAGTCTATAGATCTGAGGGCACAGAGAATGAGAGATGTGTGTGTTTCCAAATATTTTACCCCTGGGCTGGTTTTATTTGTGATTTAGCAGCTCTCATTTTCCTCAGATTAATTGCATTGTTTTCATATAGAGAATCTGTGTGATAATATTGAATGCTGCCTGGTCCTTCCTTTCCTCCAACACACACTAACAATTATTACTGCAAGTCATGAGGTTCAGCTCAGCATGCAACCTATTACTGGTCTGGTAGTTTGCCGTTATGATTTCCCTAATAGAGAGCATTATACAACGGGTGGATCTAATTCTGGATGCTGATTGTTTAAAACTGCATTCCAACCGGTGTCTATTCCACAAGTTACCACTAGCTAAAGCTATGACGTTGAAATGCCTATTTACTCTGTTACATCTGACTGCGCAATCCACTGTCTCATCAGCCCAGCCAGGCAATTTATAAACTTGATCTCCACTATAAAAAGCATCTAGACATTATTTCACATTTCTTTTAGACTAACATTTAGTTTTCAACAGCGGAGATTTGTATAAACCTTGTTTCAATATTCAAATCTGATCTCCAGCTGTCCCATAGTAATGAACATGTCGGGAGTCAGAACGAGACAGACAGGCAGCATTTCTCAGCCAGTCGAAATCATGAATCAGCTGGCATCATTTTTATGGATATATAGAAAGAAATGTCAATTGAAAAAAGGTAAAACGAAACGAAGTGCAGCTACTTTACAGTCTTTCCATCTTAAGTTTGAAGTGATTGTGTTAGCTGTGTTGTTGCCTAGCTCCTCTGAACAATAGTGTCCTGAAGAGAAAGCACATTTTCTATGCCAGGCAAAATCGCGCCTCATTAACTCATTGTTATGGATGTCTGCAAATAAATGTCTCTAGAAAACCACTTAAACAAATGCAAATGCAGCTACTTTGTTGTTATTCTGGCTGCAATGTTTGACGTGACTGTAAGTTAGCCGTAGTTGGCTAGCTAGCAAGCAAGGGATAAGCAAGGGATAAGAACATTGCCAGCCAGTATGGCAATGGAACATCCATAGATACCGAACAAAAAGACTGAACGACTGCGTCGCGTCTCTGGCAACCGAACCGATAGAACGAACGAACGACCAGACGGCATGTGTAACAACCCTAGATTTGTGTCGGGACTATATATTGTGGAAGGATGAAGTAGTATGAAAATTTGTCAACCATTATTTGAATATGTTGGTAACCCGTTGTATAAAAGTGATAATGCCCTCGAAGCCGGTGTTTGGAGGATAAATTGGCACGGTTTGCCTAACAACACCTGTGCCAATTTATCCTCCAAACACCGGCTTCTCGGGCATTATCACTTAACTGTAAGCTGTAAGTACATGCACTGTGGGTTATGTCAATGAGCATATAACCCAAACAGCCACAGAGCCACAGCAGTGACAGGGACACTGGGAATCATAACCAACTTTGGAGTCAATGACAGATGCTCCACTCTGTGTGCCAAATGTGTTAGGAGAGACTTGTGTTGGGACGGGAGGGGGAGGCTCAGGACTGGGTGATATGTGTTCTGGTGGTGAGCTGGGTAACTCAGCTAGCCATTCTCCTCTCTGCTGTGGCCAGTCTGCTCTCAGCCTGCCTATAGCCCCAGCCAGTCAAATTAGAAGAGAGAGACAGTAGATGTCAGACTGTAGTGTCTCTGTAGTGTCTCTGTTTCTACAATGAATGCAATTTCATGAAGAGGGAAGAGCCATGTCTCTTTATTCAGCTAACCTGATTACAGCTATTTCCCAGATCTTGTAAGCACACAGTGTAATCTAAAAGCAACACCTGGACCGCTCTGTGATGCAAATAGACGCAGTGCCAAAGCGCTGGCCGGCCACCGAAAGGAATTAAGGAGGAGTATTCAGATCTGTAGTGACCTTGGGAAGTCCCAGGTTCTGTCTATACAGAGAGCTGAAAATTGTATTTTATTACAATATCACAGTGTAATGTGTATGTTAATCCCTTAGAGGGGTTTAAGAGGAGAGACAGGTAAGGCAGGAAAAACGGACAAGGATATTGAGTAAAGAGAATGATAGGAAAATGGGACAGAGAGAAGCGAAGGAGTGAGAGAGAGCCAGAGACAGACATACAGACAGACAGACAGACAGACTGAGATAGAAAGAGAGACAGATAGATAGAAAGACAGAGTGAGCAGAGAGCTCTCTAGTCATATGGTGATCAGTTAATTTCAGCCCTCCACCCTGTCTGTCTCCTCTTATTGAATAGGAGAAAGAGAGGCGCCTTGGCTTCACCAGAGGCCCAGGGATCAGGTGGCTTCATCCTAGGCCATCCAATCCCCTCTCGTCAGGCCCATTTCCCTGGCCTGATCACGCATACCAGCAGACTGTCAATAGGAGACAGTGAGAGAAATCTATGTAATCTATGTCTGCCATGATGACTCTGAGCAGAGTCATTGCCTCCATCCCCACAGCCTCACCTCCTCCTCACACCCATAATCCTGGAGCTGTCTGGAGGGGAGAGTTATACTCTGACAGGGGAGAGTGCACTTTGTCATACAGATGAAAAGAGAGGAAAAGGAGCGCGGGCAGGACTGCTCTATAAACTTGTTTTATTACATGGCAGAGAGGCACATCTGTGGAGCACATGGTTTTAATTAATGACACTAAGCGCTGTGCAGTCCATCCGTTCAGTAGGCCACCTTGCAGAGCCGTAGAGCTGAGGGATAACATGAGAACACCTGGAGGCCCTGACTAAACCAGTGCAAAAATAAATGTATTACCTTCATATGCATATTGTTTTCTGTTTATTTCCTGACAATTATTTTCTGATTCGCCTTATTAGGGAGACTCTAATGCTCATGTGCATGCAAACTACATGGATTAATATACTTTTACATAACTAATCCTGTGTGCATAGTACTGTTCTACCACACTCCATTAAACTCTACCATACAAAGGTGATCTAAATTCCTGAGGATTTCCAGGGTTAATGTGAAAAATACGTAGGATTCAGGTAGTGGAAGTGCAGGGAGACATCAAAGCCATCACACAAAGACAGGAGGACAGTCCAGATGAAACATTGATAAGGCACTTAAAACTTAGATTAAAAAAGTAGCAGAAAAACAAAAAGAATCCTTTAGATGGATAACTCGTCATACAGAACACAGGGCCGCACTTTCGCAAGAAAAATCTTGAAATATAGATGACCAGATTACGTCCTGAACGGGCCAATGGGCCTTCCGACCTGCCTCCCTGCCTGTCCCTCTCCGCTGTGGCAGGCCTCCATAGTGGGTCATGAATTATGAATGATGGAACACAAGAAGGGGAAAGGGTGCCTTTCTATGTATAATTCTATTAATTCTCCAACGTTTGGTCTTGGACCCACGGCCAGGGCTCTGTTTACGGGCTGTTTTGCCAGTCTGATGTGTGATTGGCTGATGAGGGATGTACCAGCACGTAGGGGACCTATCTACATTTACATTTACGTCATTTAGCAGACGCTCTTATCCAGAGCGACTTACAAATTGTAATAGCTCTCCACCTGGAAGTGATGCAGCAAAGCTTTTTAAACAATTAGGGCCAAGAGGCATTGATTGGGATTGTGGGTGCCTCTGTTGGTGTTAGAATTGCTGCGAGGGGGCTTTTCTTAAAGCGTTCAGACATTTTGGTGCCAGGAGTGAATCTCTGAGATATCAATAGTGAAATCAGAGAGTGTGAATGCCCCCGCCAACCCGTCCAACCCCACCAACAACTCTATAATACACCAGGACTAAAGGAGAGGCTCTCTGTCTGAGCATGGTGCTCAATGTTTTAATCATGTAAAATATGTACAGTATTACACATTAAATCTGATTCATACTTGTGTCACACCTTCATTGTTTTATATTGCACATTAAATTCTACATTTTGTTTAACATCCAGTCGGATATGGGCGTTGATTTTCCAATTCAAAAGCAGTTAGATTACTTTAAACATATTCAAAAATAAATAGTGACTTGTAATTAGTTACAAAATGCTGGAGGTCTACTGTACGCATATGTAAATCCGTTTTTAGAGCTTACTCATTTTAATAGCAGCCACTTTTTAATTCCATCTGATGAAATAAAGTAAAGCAGTTATCCGACCGAGAACCCAAAGCCTAGAATCAGATCATGCATTTTTAATGAGCGTGTGGTAACATCAGACGTCAAAAGGCTAAACATCTCTGGGATATTTTGTTCTCATAAAAGCCACAAATGAAATGAACAAATGTTTTAGGTGGCGGAGTAAACAAAACTCAGATGGCAATGGCAGCATCAGTATGCGAGTGGCAATTTCTTAGTTTAATAGCAAGGCAAACTTCTTATTTCTTCTCATATTGTAGTAGATGTGACCTTAAGATGGTTTTCATCCAATTTGATATGGAGGCTCTATTCATTTGGAGTTACCTGGCATGGTGAACAAACAAACAAAAAGTAAATGGGTACAACATGTTTATTAGAGTTCCAGACAGAGAGAGATTTTAAGATTATGGAAATACACTCTCCTTTTTAGGCAACATAATGAAGGAGAGGACAGTTGAGAAGGAACATCTTTTAGAAGTGCCCAATACGTAAGCACGGCTTCACCTCAAGCAAACACAGTCACATGCCTGCACACATTCACAATATACACACACACAAATCAGAATCAGTGATACCACGTGTCTTTATGTTTTTGATGATTGAGAAGAAAATATGTACACAGTAAGTGTGAGGAGCAGATCAAAGAGACACTGTTTCTCTGTGTACTGTACGCAATTATGCTATTTGAACAGGTGGGCTTCAACGTCCAAGCAGAATGTCTGAGATACAGTATGTAAATCAATAGAGAATATACACTTTGCTGTAAACTGGCTGTTTTGAGTGGATCTCGTATGATGGACATGTGGTCTAGTGGTTGTTTAAAGCTTCTGTCTGCTGATGGTTTATCTGTATGTGTAAGTTTGTGTGTGTTTCTGTTTGTGTGTGTGCAAGTCAGTGTGTGTATGAGTGTTTGTGTGTACTACTACAACACACACACACACACACACACACACACACACACACACACACACACACACACAGTGGCTCCAGTATAATGAGCAGCTGGCTGCTTTTCCACACATCTGAGGCTTCCATCAGAGATGTAGGGACGCCCAGTAGCAGGCCCTTAAACCAGAGCGAGAGCTCCATGGAGCAGTCGAACAAACATCCATTACTTCAGGCAGCAACTGTTTGCCTTGTCTATTCCAATGCATCACAGATCTAAGTGATTTACATTTTACATTACATTTTAGTCATTTAGCAGACGCTCTTCTCCAGAGCGACTTAGAGTTAAATAAGACTGAGATGTCTATTTAAAGAGGTAGGGTTTTAGACATTTCCGGAAGATGGACAGGGACTGCTGTCCTAGTATCAGGGGGAAGCTGGTTCCCACCATTGGGGTTCCTGGACAGAGAAGAGCTTTTGACTGCCAAGAGGCCAGAGATGGAAGAACAGAGTGCTCAGGTTGGGGTGTAGGGTTTGAGCATGGGCTGTAGGTGCTGTTCCCCTTGCTGCTGCGTAGGCTAGCACCATGGTCTTGTTGTGGATGCAAGCTTCGACTGGAAGCTAGTGGAGTGTATGGGAGCTAGCGGGGTGACATGGGAGAACTTAGGAAGGTTAAATGCCTTGCCCAAGGGCACATCGACAGATTTGTCACCTAGTCGGCTCGGGGATTCGTACCAGCAACTTTTCGGTTACTGGCTCAACGCGCTTAACTGCTAGGCTACCTGATTAAAACCATTCAGCAATTTGAAGGCTCAAAACATGTTCATTTAGTTGCTTAATGGCATCAATGTTTTCCCAGGTACTGGTTTAGTTGGTCCTAAATGCACTTACCTGGCACAAGCGGGGAGCCCAGCTAACAGAGAGTTTCAATAGTCCAGACGGGATATGACAAGTGCCTGGATTAGGACCTGTGCCGCTTCCAGTGTGAGGAAAGGTTGTATTCTACAGATCTTGTAGAGCCTGCAGGAGCGAGTCACTCTTTTGATATTTGCAGAGAATGACAGGGTGTTGTCTAGTGTCACGCCAAGGTTCTTTGCATTCTGGGAAGAGGACACCGTGGAGTTGTAAACCGTGATGGAGAGGTCTTGGAACAGGCAGGCCTTCCCTGGAAGGAAGATACACTCCGTCTTGTTGAGGTTGAGCTTGAGGTGGTGGGCCGACATCCAAGCTGCGATATCTGCCAAGCACACAGAGATGCGTGTCGCCACCTGGGTGTCAGAAGGGGGGATGAAAAAAGTAGTTGAGTGTCATCCGCATAACAATGATAGGAGAGACCATGAGAGGATATGACTGAGCCGAGTGACATGGTGTATAGAGAAAAGAGGAGATGGCTGATTTCTGTGCCATGTACTGTATGTCTGCCATTGTTCCATGCATGGCTGTGGGTGACAGGTAACCTAGTGGTTAAGAGTGTTGGGCCAATAACTGAAAGGTCACTGGTTTGAATCCCAGAGCTGGCAAGGTGGAAAAACCTGCCCTTGAGCAAGGCAGTTAACCAACAACTGTGCCGATGATGTTGATTAAGGCAGCCCCCTGCACCTCTGTGATTCAGAGTGGTTGGGTTAAATGTGGAAGACACGTTTCAGTTGAATGCATTCAGTTGTGCAACTGACTAGGTATCCCCTTTGTTAAAAAGACTCCTCTTTAAATTAGCATATTTAACACGATGATTGTCAGGGCTATTGTTGGTGTCAGAGTTTACTCCTATGTATGAGACCTATGGGTGGTATACCCAAACACATTTTTGGCTTTCCATTAGACCTGGCATAACTAGGGAAACTGAGCGAGTTAAACAAATAATTCACACTATTTTTACTTTAAGCCTGATGGTATGAACATTGTCAAGCTGTTCAAGGTCCAGTATTGTATTCATCAGTCGGCTAGACTTGACTGTGCTGCTATTGAAAAGGTTTCAAACAATTGCCAGGCTGCTGAGCTTGTAATTCTTCTGGTAACGGCATGCTTCCAAAGCCAGGTATAACCTTTTAAACAAAGACGCACTTACTATGCTCCAGGCAACATCTGCATGTTAGATTCTTTATAAACAAAGACAATTAAACAATGTAAAAGCCACACAGAGCAAGATGAAGAAGAAGAGGTGATGAGGCAACTGTTTGACAGACAGCTGCAGAGAGGCTGATCTCATCGTATTGACGTGCTTGGAATCTACATTTACACTTCAAAGTTCTCCCTTTGTTTGTTTAGGAGGTACAGTGCCTTTAGAAGGTATTCCTACCCTTGACTTACTCCAGATTTTGTTGTGTTACCTCCTGAATTCAAAATGGATTAAATTGATTATTTTTTTCTCATCCATCTACAAACAATACCCCGTAATGACAAAGTGAAAACAAGTTTTTAGAATTCTTCGCAATTTTATCGAAAATTAAATACAGAAATATCGCATTTACAGAAGTAGTCACACCCCATTTGCTATGACACTCCAAATTGAGGTCAGGTGCATCAAATTTCCTTTGATCATCCTTGAGACGTCACTACAACTTGATTGGAGTCCACCTGTGACTAATTCAATTGTTTGGACATGATTTAGAAAGAAACACACCTGTCCTTATAAGGTCCCACAGTTGCCAGTGCATGGCAGAGCAGAAACTATACTTTGAAGTCCAAGGAACTGTCCGTAGATCTCCAAGATAGAATTGTGATGAGGCATATATCTGGTGAAGGTTATAAAACAATTTCTAGAGTGTTGAAAGTTTCCAAGAGCACAGTGGTCTTCATAATTGGGAAATATGGAACTACCCAGACTCTGCCTAGAGCTGGCCATCCGATCAAACTGAGCAACGGGGTAAGAAGGACCTTGGTCAGGGAGGTGACCAAGAACCCAATGACCACTCTGACAGAACTACAGAGTTCCTTGGCTGAGATGGGAAAACCTGCCAGAAGGACAACAGTCTCTACAGCACTTCACCAAATTGGGCTTTATGGGAGAGTGGCCAGACGGAAGCCATTCCTGAGAAAAAAGGCACTTGACAGCACGCCTGGAGTTTGCAAAAAGACATTTGAAAGACTCTGAGATCATAAGGCAAAATATTATGTGGTCTGATGTGACAAAAATTGTACTCTTTGGCCCGAATGCGAAGTCTGTAGAAAACCAGGCACAGCTCATCACCCGTCTAACACCATCCCTACCGTGACGCATCGTGGTGGCAGCATCATGCTATGGGGATGCTTTTCAGCGGCAGGGACTGGGAGACTGGTAAGGATAGAGGGAACAATGATTGGAGGAAAATACAGGCAAATCCTTGATGATAACCTGCTTCAGATTGTGAACAACGTTAGACTGGGGTGAAGATTTACATTCCAACAGGACAATGACCCCAAGCATACAGCCAAAGCAATGCTGGAATGGCTTCAGAACAAGAATGTGAAAGTCCTTGAGTGGCCCAGCCAAAGCCCAGACTTGAATCCCATTGAAAATATGTGGAAAGACTTGAAGATTGCTGTTCACCGCCGCTCCCCATCTAACTTAACAAAGCTTGAGAAAATCTGCAAGGAAGAATAGGAGAAAATCCCCAAATCCAGATGTGCAAAGCTGATACAGACATACTCAAGATGACTCAAAGCTGTAATTGCCGTCAAAGGTGCATCTACAAAGTATTGACTCAGGGGTGTGACTACTTACAGTGCATTCGGTAAGTATTCTCTAAGGCACTGCATCGCAGTGCTAGCTGTGCCACTAGAGATCCTGGTTCGAATCCAGGCTCTGTCGTAGCCGGCCGCGACCGGGAGACCCATGGGGCGGCGCACAATTGACCCAGCATCGTCCAGGGTAGGGGAGGGAATGGCTGGCAGGGATGTAGCTCAGTTGGTAGAGCATGGCGTTTGCAACGCCAGGGTTGTGGGTTCGTTTCCCACGGGGGGGGGGCAGTATAAAAAATGATGTATGCACTCACTAACTGTAAGTCGCTCTGGATAAGAGCGTCTGCTAAATGACTAAAATGTAAATGTAAAAATGTATTCAGACCCCTTGACTTTATCCACATTTTGTTACGTTATAGCCTTATACTAAAATTGATGAAATAAAAACATTTCCTCATCAATCTACACACAATACCCCATAATGACAAAGCAAAAGCAGGTTTTATAAATTTTTGCAAATGTATATATTTAAAAAAAAACGTAAATATCACATTTATATAAGTATTCAGACCCTTTACTCAGTACTTTGTTGAAGCACTTTTGGCAGCGATTACAGCCTTGAGTCTTCTTGCGTACTGTAAGGTTCTGTATTTATTTTCTTAGTCAACCTTGTGTTCTTGAACGTAGCCCTGTTCTTTGTGTTCTTCAACGTAGCCCTGTCCTTAATTTTTGTTCATTGATTTCACCTGTGTTTGTTACTCACCTGGTCTCATTAGCTCCTTATTTAGTTCAGTTCATTGTTTGTGCCTTGTGAGGTATTGTTCATTTTGACTCTACTAAGCCTTTTCCTAGCTCGTTTGTGAGAACCAGTTATAGCCTTCAGTCCTAGTTTTTGATTCTCCTGCCTGTTTGCCTACCTGTGTATGACCATTGCCTGCCTGTGACCACGATTCCTGTGTGCTTAGGGTCGTTGTCCTGTTGGAAGGTGAACCTTTCACCCCAGTCTGAGGTCCTGAGCACTCTAGAGCAGGTTTTCATGAAGGATCTCTCTGTACTTTGCTCCGTTAATCTTTCCCTGAATCCTGACTAGTCTCCCGGTCCCTGCCACTGAAAAACATCCCCACAGCATGATGCTGCCACCACCATGCTTCACATTTACATTTTAGTAATTTAGCAGACGCTCTTATCCAGAGCGACTTACAGTTAGTGAATACATATTTTTTTTATACTGCCCCCCCGTGGGAATCGAACCCACAACCCTGGCGTTGCAAACAACATGCTCTATCAACTGAGCTACATCCCTGCCGGCCATTCCCTCCCCTACCCTGGACAACGCTGGGCCAATTGTGCGTCGCCCATGAGTCTCCCGGTCGCGGCCGGCTGCGACAGAGCCTGGATTCGAACCAGGATCTCTAGTGGCACAGTTAGCACTGCGATGCAGTGCCTTAGACCACTGCGCCACTCAGGAGCCAGGGATGGTGGCAGGTTTCCTCCAGACACTTGGCATTCAGGCCAAAGAGTTCAATCTTGGTTTCATCAGACCAGAGAATCTTGTTTCTCATGGTCTGAAAGTCATTTAGGTGCCTTTTGGCAAACTCCAAGCGGGCTGTGATGTGCCTTTTACTGAGGAGTGGCTTACGTCTGGCCACTCTACCATAAAGGCCTGATTGTTGGAGTGCTGCAGAGATGGTTGTCCTTCTGGAACGTTCTCCCATCTCCACAGAGAAACTCTGGAGCTCTGTCAGAGTGACCATTGTGTTCTTGGTCACCTCCCTGACCAAGCCCCTTCTCCCCCGATTGCTCAGATTGGCCGGACAGCTAGCTCTAGGAAGAGTCTTGGTGGTTCCAAACTTCTTCCATTTAAAAATAATGGAGGCCACTGTGTTCTTGGGGACCTTCAATGCTGCAGACATTTTTTTGGTACCCTTCCCCATATCCGTGCCTCGACACAATCCTGTCTCAGAGCTCTATGGACAATTCTTTCGACCTCATGGCTTGGTTTCTG
The DNA here is from genome assembly GCF_964263955.1 of Coregonus lavaretus. Classification (NCBI taxonomy): domain Eukaryota; kingdom Metazoa; phylum Chordata; class Actinopteri; order Salmoniformes; family Salmonidae; genus Coregonus; species Coregonus lavaretus. Next base: position 21,814,737 of record NC_139999.1, on the reverse strand, counting down.
CTCTGACATGCACTGTCAACTGTGGGACCTTATATAGGCTGGTGTCTGCCTTTCCAAATCATGTCCAATCAATTTAATTTACCACAGGTCGACTCCAATCAAGTTGTAGAAATGCACCTGAGCTCAATTTTTAGTCTCATAGTAAAAGGTCTGAATACTTATGTAAAGAAGGTATTTATGTCATTATAGGGTATTGTGTCTAGATTAATGAGGAAAAAATTGAATTTAATCAATTTTAGAATAAAGCTGTAACGTAACAAAAGGTGGAAAAAGTCAAGGGGTCTGACTCCTTTCCGAAGTCACTGTATGTAAATGAGATATTTCTGTAAAATTTGCAAAAATGTCTAAACATGTTTTAATTTTGTCAGTATGGGGTGTTGTGTGTAGATGGGTGAGAAAAAAGATCTATTGAATCTATTTTGAATTCGGGCTGTAACACAACAATGTGGAATAGGTCAAGGGGTATGAATACTTTCTGAAGGCACTGTATTGGTTTTTCATAGAGCATCTCAACAACACGTGCGCGCACACACACACACACACAGCTTTGAAAAGACTCTTAGACAGAAGTGTGGCAGAAAACTGATGTTTGGCTTTGATATCCCACAACCTCCCACTTTGCGTCGATGTTGTGCCATATCTTTTCATTGGCCCAGATATTGACTACATCTGGCAGGGTGATGGATTCTAAAGGATGTTTGTTTTATTATAAACGTATTTTATGTATCTTATTTGAACTCGCAATAAGATTTTCACTGGCCAACTTTTAATACTCATGATATTTTCTAAATGCAATAAGGTTAGGTAAATTATAAACCATTTTGGGAGGATCCGGATGCTGTTAGAGTTAGCTTACAGATAACAATGAAATGGCACAGCCTCTCTAAAGTGACTCCCTGATCTTGATGGAGCTCATCTATTCTCTCTCAGTAGTTAGTATTGCCACAGTGGACAGATACTGTTCCATACACAAAGATAGATCTCCCCCTTAAGAGCTGTTGAGGAATGTTCAGAGTACATCTGCATGGCCACTGCCTAGCTCTTATCATGTGTCTTACTGAGGCCTCATTCACTGCTTCCTGATAAACGGATGTAGCTCCAAACCATTTGGTTTATGAGTGTTATGATGAGTTTCTCGGGTATTCAAGTAATCAAGGATGTAAGAATATAGTTAGACACTTTGTAGAAAGTTAATACAAATATTTTATTAGTCGGTACCGGGTTAGATACAACAATGGGCAGAGCTTTGCCTTTTGCTGTTTCCAACTCTCTAACAAAGATCCACTCTCCCTTATATACCCTTGGTTATCCTTCCTTTCACATACATCTGGCAACCATCATAGGCACTCCCTTTCTCTGTTGTTATTACCCTTTGCCCCAAGTCATTATATCCTGTCCATCAATCATACTATCATAAACATCAGTAATCTCCTTTGACATAAGGAATGTAGACTCAGTGGAACCAAGTCAATTATCCCCTAACTCCTCCCTGGTCCACACAATACTATGACATGACATCATTACAATGAGTCATTGAAAAGGATATGAAAAGGACTCATAAATCATAACATATTTATGTTGATCAGTTTCACATTGAGTGTCCATATCATCCACTAAAATGATGATGTGACAAAAGCTTAAAAGCCGTCTAATGATTTCAGGCTAGAGTGACACATTTTGGCAGTGCATTTGACAACTTTGGACCATGTTTACATTTCAGTAATTTAGCAGACGCTCTTACCCAGAGTGACTTACAGGAGCAATTAGGGTTAAGTGCTCAAGGGCACATCGACAGATTTTTCACCTAGTCGGCTCGGGGATTCGAACCAGCGACCTTTCGGCTACTGGCTCAACGCCTTTAACCGCTATTGAGTAATTTGAGCAATTTGAAGGCTCAAAGCATGTTCATTTTGTTGCTTAATGGCCTCAATGTTTCCCGAGGTACTGGTTTAGCTGGTCTTAAATGCACTTACCAATACTGTGGACCAGATTCAATCAAACTCGCCTCTATTATGTATTTATGTAGTAGTTTTTTTATGCCCACTATTTGCAAATACTGCAATGTGGGTTTGATTTCATTGAGCCCTTTATATCTCCAGATAGAGCCATTCAGATATGTATCATGTAGAGTAAATGGAGTCTTTAACCTGACCTTTATGAGACTGGGATCTCAAGGCTTCTCTTGCTCATCTGATTACATCATCAACTCAGATAATGATGTCACATATCAATGAGCCATATAATGTGATTAACTGCTGCTTTCTCTAGTGTTATTTATGTATGTACATTACAGGAAAACATGCCTGAAGGTTTGGTGGAGGTCCGGAGCAGAAATGTCGATTGTATTTCAGCTAAGCAGCTCCTTCATCTCACTTACAGTATTGACAACAGAGAGAGCATATTGGCAAGGCTACAGCTGCCCCACCCCAACTCCCCATCTTGACAACATGACAACCTGGCTTATTCATGATAACTTTATTCACATTACATACATGTGGCTTTTCCCAGAGAGCCGTATTCATTGGGACATCATGTGGGAACTTGCCTTGAGAGCACCAGTGAAAATAAACCATGGTTCTTCTAGTTTTAAGTGTTCCTTTGGAGGAGAAGGGAAAAACAAACATTTCACTTGGCAGACACTGACAAAGAAATTGAAGAAGAGAGAGCACAAGAGAGAAAGGGAGAGAGAGAGGGAGAGCAAATATATGTTTTACTCCAACACATCCAAATATATCTGAGCGATGCTTTGCCAAATATGTGGGACCTATTTATGTCAGTGTGCATTAGTGCATCCTACTTACAGGCTGAAAGAGATGCATCAACCCCTCCACAGAGCCCTCTATTCAGAGGCAAAGATACAATGCACACTCCGAGGACAAGCCTATAGAGAGGGCTCTTGCCTCGCCTTAACCCAGATTTAGAGTAGATTACCCTAAATACACTACATGACCAAAAGTATGTGGACACCTGCTCGTCGAACATCTCATTCCAAAATAATGGGCATTAATATGGAGTTGGTCCCACTTTTGCTGCTATAACAGCCTCTACTCTTCTGGGAAGGCTTCCACTAGATGTTGGAACATTGCTGTGGGGACTTGCTTCCATTCAGCCACAAGAGCATTAGTGAGGTCGGGCACTGATATTGAGCGATTAGGCCTGGCTCGCAGTTGGCGTTCCAATTCATCCCAAAGGTGTTCGATGGGGTTGAGGTCAGGGCTCTGTGCAGGCCAGTCAAGTTCTTCCACACCAATCTCGACAAACCATTTCTGTATGGACCTCGCTTTGTGCACGGGGGCACTGTCATGCTGAAACAGGAAAGGGACTTCCCCAAACTTTTGTCACAAAGTTGGAAGCACTGAATCGTCTAGAATGTCATTGTATGCTGTAGCATTAAGATTTCCATTCACTGGAACTAAGGGGCCTAGCCTGAACCATGAAAAACAGCCCCAGACCATTATTCTTCCTCCACCAAACCTTACAGTTGGCACTATGCATTGGAGCAGGTAGCGTTCTCCTGGCATCCGCCAAACCCAGATTCATCTGTCGAACTGCCAGATCATGAAGCGTGATTCATCACTCCAGAGAACGTGTTTCCACTGCTCCAGAGTCCAATGGCGGCGAGCTTTACACCACTCCAGCCGACGCTTGGCATTGCGCATGGTGGTCTTAGGCTTGTGTGCGGCTGCTCAGCTTGTGTGCGGCTGCTATGCGCTTCAGCACTAGGCGATCCCGTTCTGTGAGCTTGTGTGGCCTACCACTTCGCGGCTGAACCGCTGTTGCTCCTAGACGTTTCCACTTCACAATAACAGCACTTACAGTTGACCGGGGCAGCTCTAGCAGGGCAGACATTTTATGAACTGACTTGTTGGAAAGGTGGCATCCTATGACAGTGCCACGTTGAAAGTCACTGAGCTCTTCAGTAAGGCCATTCTACTGCCAATGTTTGTCTATGGAGATTTCATGGCTATGTGCTCGATTTTATACACCTGTCAGCAACGGGTGTGGCTGAAATAGCCGAATCCACTCATTTGAAGGGGTGTCCACATACTTTTGTATATATAGTGTATGTTCTTCCAAATGACCCAAGCCAGATGAAACTGATAAGTTACTACTATGTCAAACCAAATGACCCTTCCAGAGGGGTCAGGATATAGGCGGCAGAGTTAATTCATAAGATCTTAAGAAGAAATCAAGCAATAGCATTGATTGCAGGCATCCAATGATCTAGGAATGTCAACAAAAGTTTGGTTTGATCTGACACTAAGCGAAATGAGATAGAGAGATGTTTGCATAGACAGAAATCCAATTGAGTCTGTAAGATTGCAAACTCTACTTTCTGACTCACAGATCACAGAGGAGGAATCAGAGAACAAAGGATGATGAGGGGCATAGAGATGTCAGTGTAAGACAGTAGATTCTAACCAGGGTTGTCAACCAGGGGAGAGTGGCTCCTCCCACTCAGTGGCTCCTGTACTATACTGGGTTGCATCCTGTCCCCCTCAGGAGGCAGTGATTTACATGGAATTGGAGGAGTGAGGCTTCAGAGAGGACGTAAGCAGTGGCTGTATGTTTATGCTATGGCATCTTATTAACATCCTATTCCCAACCAGCTTCATGTGACAGTGCCACATAATCAATTATAGCATCTTATGCCCCATGAACTGGGTAGAGAGACCCGTTTTGAGGGCTAATTGCTAACACCATAGAGATTCTGTAGTTTAAAGCTGGAAATGACAGACATTTTGGTTTTACATATGTAAGATTGCCTTTCCTTTAAAAACATGAATATTAGAATCAATAATTTAGCCCATTCTTTTTCACCTTTCAATTTAAATCTCAAACTTCATAGAGGGATATTAGTTATTTTAATGGCCACAGTAGTAACCCCAAACACTGTTTACCTAATACAGTTATCTTAACTAATTCCTATAATTATCTATCAGTTGATAATGTTAAATAATTCATACAATGTATTTAAAGGTTTTAAAGACCAAACATGTAAGGAGAACCTCCCGAGTGGCACACTGGTTCGAATCCAGGCTCTGTCGTAGCCGGCCACGACCGGGAGACCCATGGGGCGGCGCACAATTGGCCCAGCGTCGTCCTGGGTAGGGGAGGGAATGGCCGGCAGGGATGTAGCTCAGTTGGTAGAGCATGGTGTTTGCAACGCCAGGGTTGTGGGTTCGATTCCCACGGGGGGTATGAAAAACTAAAAAAATTATAATGTATTCACTAACTGTAAGTCGCTCTGGATAAGAGCGTCTGCTAAATGACTAACATGTAAATGTGAGAATGCAGCCACTCTTAAAAACGAGTTAATATCTGCCAATATACAACACATTTGCTCATTCTTTAACTTTATCAATAATTTCTGTAACTGAGTGAAATGTTGAAACCTCGGAATGGTACTTTAATACCCCAGGAGATTTCAATTGAACTGTAGCCTACTGTGCTGTCGTTCTTTTGTTTGTTATAGAGGTCAAGATGGTTGAATGTCTGATATATTCAGCTGAATTCCTTTGAGAACGAAGCAGTCCATGAATAGCTAAAGGATCGACTGTGGGGTTTCAGTACGATTCATTCACTCACAGTTTTAAAAGGTCATTAGTGGTGGGCACAGGCTCTCTTGTCGAAACACCAATACGTCTTCATAGGGGGGCAAGCCTGAACAATCCCCGCTGTGCCTCTCCTCCATTCCTGTTTGTGTCACTTTGCTCGCAAGACCAAACAAGCCCATGAATGTCATCTCTCATCCAGTCATTCCCCATGTACGGAGACCAAATGCTTATGAACAACATAGAGGAACATTGGGGGGGGGGGGGGGGGGTTAAGGATAGGAAAGGGACAGCGGAGATGAGGAAGGAAAGTAAACCAACAACCTGGCTAGCGTGAGAAAAGAGAAGAGGAGATTGAAATAGAGTGCTGGTGGTTTGAATGGTGGCCTAGAAACAATGGAGGAGGAGAGGAGGAGAGGAGGAGTGGGGTGTTTGTCGGTAATGGGTAAGGGAGTGAGGAAAGGAGGAGAAGAAACTGTGTGAGGTTGGATGGATGGATGGATGGATGGATGGAGACGGCAGGTAATGCAAACAGCCAAGGATGTTGCTGAAAGGTCAGCCTGTCTGATTGGGTGAGGGAGGCTGTAGGTTGTTTGCTTTGACTGATAACCTTGTCTCTCCTGTGTGTTTTACATTTATGGCTCCATCAATAACAAGCTCATTACGTGTCTGTGTGTATCTAGGACCCTGGACACACATTATGTGACATGCTATTGGAGAACTGACAGGATGCTAGACGGTTATTTACTGTGGAATGTATGCTGTCTCGTCAGGATGAAGACTGCTCTAGTGGAGGACGGTGATGAGGTAGATGACAAAGATTTAAGATAAAACCTTGTTTACTTTCCTCTCTAATCCCAAAAATAAATAAATAATTACAAGAACCCAAATGGCCGCTGAATGATGTATCACATCTGAAGATGCTCTCTGTTGCTGTTTTCCCTGTGGTAGAAGCACAAATGACATACACAATCTCAGCTGAAACAAAACAAATGGATTACTCCAAAAGTAAGGAGCCCCATAAATGAAATGCAAGATATTAAACTTTTAAAAGTACATCTACAGTATCATAAAATTGTCTTGAATTCACACTATCTCTTCCTGAGTGGCAATATTTATTTTGGGCTCTGATGATTTCCCTGTGTTAATTAGATAGGCCATATATTAGTTATCAGTTTACTAATTAGACTGAAACAGTTGATCTCAGCCTGTCAGTCTAAATAGATATAGTATCAGTGAAAAAAGGCAACATGTGTACACAAAATGCTGATGACAGGGCAGGAATATACACTGAGTGTACAAAACATTAGGAGCACCTTCCTAGTATTGAGTTGCACCCCCTTTTGCCCTCAGAACAGCCTCAATTAGTTGGGGCATGGACTCTACAAGATGTCGAAAGTGTTCCACAGGGATGCTGGCTCATGTTGACTCCAATGCTTCCCACAGTTGTGTCAAGTTGGCTGGAAGTCCTTTGGGTGGTGGACCATTCTTGATACACACAGGAAACTGTTGAGCGTGAAAAACCCAGCAGCCGGTGTGCCTGGCACCTACTACCATACCCTGTTCAAAGGCACTTAAATATTTTGTCTTACCCATTCACCCTCTGAATGGCACACATACACAATCCATGTCTCAATCGTCTCAAGGCTTTAAAATCCTTCTTTAACCTTTCTCCTCCCCTTCATCTACACTGATTGAAGTGGATTTAACAAGTGACATCAATAAGGGATCATAGCTTTCACCTAGATTCACCTGGTCAGTCTGTCATGGAAAGAGCAGTGTCCTAATGTTTTGTACACTCAGTGTATGGTAATAGGGAGGGAGAGAGATCACCATTTGCTTTTGAAGACATTTAACAGCCTAACTGGATATGACACCCTGAAAATAACCGCTCACACATTACAGGTTGTACCAGGAGTGCAGCGAACCACTGAAGTGTTGCTCTGCATCTCTGAAAGACAAAGGGGGTGAAAAACAGAGAGAGGGGAGAATGAGGGAGGGATGGAATGAAGGGAAAGGTGCAATGGTAGAGTGAGTGAGAAATAGAGAAATAGAGAGCGAGAGAGAGAGAGAGAGAGAGAGAGAGATAGAGAGAGAGAGAGAGAGAGAGAGAGATTACATTAAAGATAAAAAAAAAAAAAATGAAATCTTTGATGCAGGTTAATGATACTAATTAGTCTTCACGGTGTAAACCCTTCTGGAGTGTCAGATAATTGCCAGAGGCTTAGATAGTGCCAGCCAATTCCTAGCCTACGAAGTAGAGGGGAAAAACAAACACAGGTAGTATTACTCTTCTAACCATTACACGAAAGGATTACATCAATATTAAGTCCTCTTTTGCCATTAGAGCCATATTCGGCATTTACATCAGACAGCCTATACAGTATTGCATATGTTTGAGAATCTACTGTCCCTCGTAGTATTGGCTAGAGTGTTGTCAGAAGTGAACATTGCTGGGTTCATCATTACATTGAAGTTTATTTTGGAGCGAGCACAATTGGAAATGGCACTGGATAAAGGTCTTGAGGTCTAGATAGAACATTCTGAAAACTGCTTGTCTTTGACGTCCTCATAAGCTTTGTAATCGGCAGATAGGACTTCAATACTATGACGGTGACTGTGATTCTCAAAGGAGAGGGAGATAGAAAAACAAATAATGTCCTTTATCATTAATGTTCATCATGTTTCCCATCTAGCATATGGATATTCTATCTATTCTATCCAATGTGGAGTTATTCCATAAAGATGAAGAGTTCAATCGTATTGCTGTTTTGCATCTGAGCAAATTAAGATCATGAAATAAATTATGTCCATTGATGTAGGATATTAATATGTGAGGATACAATCTGTATTGTGTCTTTAATTTATAGAACATTACTAAGCAAGAATGCATTGCACATGGACGGCTAATCTTGAGCACCCAGTCATAGACGTAAAGGCATTGAGCCTGCTGTCCATGGTGCTGAATAAGCAGCTGGAAGTACAGTATCATACTAAAACCAGCCCTTCTAGCTGCAGCTGTTTGTACAGTATACAAATAAGCTAGAAAGCTGATTTATTTACAGTTGATTTTATTTCAAATTGAATAAGAGAGGAAAACTGCCAAAAGAAGAACTGCTGGATATCCAGACAGAAAATGTAGAAGGTAAAAACTTGAGGTCAAGTTTTAGATTGTTAACACATCGATCTTACAAAGCATCAACTTGTGCAGCCTGTTTTAATACTGACCATTGATTGAGTGACCTTTATGTAGGCTATATGGACCTTTATGTAAGCTAGATTGTGAACAGCGCCGGAAGAAGATGGCTGCCGTTTTACAGCCCTCTAACCAATTGTACTATTATGTGTGTTTTTCCGCGTTATTTGTAATTTATTTTGTACATAATGTTTATGCCATCGTCTCTTATAACCAAAGAGAGCTTCTGGATATCAGGACAGCGATTACTCACCTCGCGTTGGACGAACACTTTTTCTTCAACGAGGCGTTCGCGAAGGATATCCTACAGACACCCGACAAGGCCCAGATCCCCGTCATTCGCGTGAGGAAGAGACGGAGATTTCGTGGACGTAGGTCGGGGTGCCTTGTAAGGATCCGACGGCGAACGAGTAAACTGCCTCTCCCATCAATCCTATTAGCCAACGTTCAAGCTTTGGAGAATAAAATGGACGATTTAAGATTACGGTTATCCTACCAACGGGACATTAAAAACTGTAATATCTTATGTTTCACGGAGTCGTGGCTGAATGACAACAATGACAACATTCAGCTAGCAGGCTATACGCTACATCGGCAGGACAGAACGGCAGACTCGGGTAAGACGAGGGGTGGCGGTCTCTGTATTTTTGTAAACAACAGCTGGTGCACAAAATCAAATACTAAGGAAGTCTCAAGGTTTTGCTCGCCTGAGGTAGAGTATCTTATGATAAGCTGTAGACCACACTATTTACCAAGAGAGTTTTCATCTATACTTTTCATAGCTGTCTATTTACCACCACAAACCAATGCTGGCATTAAGATTGCACTGAATGAGTTGTACAAGGCCATTAATCAACAGGAAAACGCTCATCCAGATGCAGCGCTCCTAGTAGCAGGGGACTTTAATGCAGGGAAACTTAAATCCGTTCTACCTCATTTCTACCAGCATGTTAAATGTGCAACCAGAGGGGAAAAAACTCTAGACCACCTTTACTCCACACACAGAGACGCATACAAAGCTCTCCCTCGCCCTCCATTTGGCAAATCTGACCATAACTCTATCCTCCTGATTCCTGCTTATAAGCAAAAACTGAAGCAGGAAGCACCAGTGATTCGGCTAATAAAAAAGTGGTCAGATGACGCAGATGCTAAGCTACAGGACTGTTTTGCTAGCACAGACTGGAACATGTTCCGGGATTCTTCAGACAGCATTGAGGAGTACACCACATCAGTCACTGGCTTCATCAATAAGTGCATCGATGATGTCGTCCCCACAGTGACCGTACGTACATACCCCAACCAGAAGCCATGGATTACAGGAAACATCCGCACTGAGCTAAAGGGTAGAGCTGCCGCTTTCAAGGAACGGGACTCTAACCCGGACGCTTATAAGAAATCCCGCTATGACCTCCGACGAACCATCAAACAGGCAAAGAGTCAATACAGGTCTAAGATTGAATCATACTACACTGGCTCTGACGCTCGTCGGATGTGGCAGGGCTTGAAAACTATTACAGACTACAAAGGGAAGCACAGCCGCGAGCTGCCCAGTGACACAAGCCTACCAGACGAGCTAAACCACTTCTATGCTCGCTTCGAGGCAAGCAACACTGAAGCATGCATGAGAGCACCAGCTGTTCCGGACGACTATGTGATCACGCTCTCCGTAGCCGATGTGAGTAAGACTTTTAAGCAGGTCAACATTCACAAGGCCGCAGGGCCAGACGGATTACCAGGACGTGTACTCCGAGCATGTGCTGACCAACTGGCAAGTGTCTTCACTGACATTTTCAACATGTCCCTGACTGAGTCTGTAATACCAACATGTTTCAAGCAGACCACCATAGTCCCCGTGCCCAAGAACGCTAAGATAACCTGCCTAAATGACTACCGACCCGTGGCACTGACGTCTGTAGCCATGAAGTGCTTTGAAAGACTGGTCATGGCTCACATCAACAGCATAATCCCAGAAACCCTAGACCCACTCCAATTTGCATACCGCCCCAACAGATCCACAGATGATGCAATCTCTATCGCACTCCACACTGCCCTTTCCCACCTGGACAAGAGGAACACCTACGTGAGAATGCTATTCATTGACTACAGCTCAGCATTCAACACCATAGTGCCCTCAAAGCTCATCACTAAGCTAAGGATCCTGGGAATAAACACCTCCCTCTGCAACTGGATCCTGGACTTCCTGACGGGCCGCCCCCAGGTGGTAAGGGTAGGTAACAACACATCTGCCACACTGATCCTCAACACGGGGGCCCCTCAGGGGTGCGTGCTCAGTCCCCTCCTGTACTCTCTGTTCACCCATGACTGCATGGCCAGGCACGACTCCAACACCATCATTAAGTTTGCCGACGACACAACAGTGGTAGGCCTGATCACCGACAACGATGAGACAGCCTATAGGGAGGAGGTCAGAGATCTGGCCGTGTGGTGCCAGGACAACAACCTCTCCCTCAACGTGACCAAGACAAAGGAGATGATTGTGGACTACAGGAAAAAAAAGAGGACTGAGCACGCCCCCATTCTCATCGACGGGGCTGTAGTGGAACAGGTTGAGAGCTTCAAGTTCCTTGGTGTCCACATCACCAACGAACTTTCATGGTCCAAACACACCAAGACAGTCGTGAAGAGGGCACGACAAAGCCTATTCCCCCTCAGGAGACTAAAAAGATTTGGCATGGGTCCTCAGATCCTCAAAAAATTCTACAGCTGCACCATCGAGAGCATCCTGACTGGTTGCATCACCGCCTGGTATGGCAACTGCTTGGCCTCTGACCGCAAGGCACTACAGAGGGTAGTGCGTACGGCCCAGTACATCACTGGGGCAAAGCTCCCTGCCATCCAGGACCTCTATACCAGGCGGTGTCAGAGGAAGGCCCTCAAAATTGTCAAAGACTCCAGTCACCCTAGTCATAGACTGTTCTCTCTGCTACCGCACGGCAAGCGGTACCGGAGTGCCAAGTCTAGGTCCAAAAGACTTCTCAACAGCTTCTACCCCCAAGCCATAAGACTCCTGAACAGCTAATCATGGCTACCCGGACTATTTGCACTGCCCCCCCACCCCATCCTTTTTACGCTGCTGCTACTCTGTTAAGTATTTATGCATAGTCACTTTAACTCTACCCACATGTACATATTACCTCAACTACCTCAACTAGCCGGTGCCCCCGCACATTGACTATGCAACGGTACCCCCCTGTATATATAGCCTCCCTACTGTCACTTTATTCTATTGTATATATAGCCTCCCTACTGTCACTTTATTTTTTACTTCTGCTCTTTTTTTCTCAACACTTTTTTGTTGTTGTTTTATTCTTACTTTTTTGTTTAAAATAAATGCACTGTTGGTTAAGGGCTGTAAGTAAGCATTTCACTGTAATGTCTGCACCTGTTGTATTCGGCGCATGTGACCAATAAAATTTGATTTGATTTGATTTGATTTGATATGGACAAGGCTCACAATGGGGCAAAAATAGATTACTTCTACCTATATCTGCTTGTCAAAGCTCTCAGAAACCCTGGCCTTTCAATCAATACATAACTGCAGCTGAGATTCTTCGATCCACATAAAAAAAGAATGAACAACAATTAAAGAGTATGGTGTTGAAATTGAATTAATGTAATACATGAGAGAACTAGTTTCACTTCGTACGGACTGAAATAAGACCTCTCAGTGACTAGGCTTTACGTGTAAAACCTCTCCCACATTTTGATCAACAGTTGCTCTGGCATTCTCTAGTGCTATTCTCCTGAACCAGATTCTGACCTTGAGTCCTGATTTGTTTGAAAGGTGAAATCCCTCCTGTGTCCATCTCATTATAAGTTGTTAGCCTACTTAGAGTGGAGATAACAGTTTAAATATTTGATCACCTGTAGATTTGCTTCTGTTGTGTTGTACCTATTAAAAAATGTTATGTGTTGTTCTAAATTAAACTCTTTCAAATATGATAATGTGATAATTAATTAAAATGTGTTTAAAAAGTGAGAAATATAACACTTTATACTGTGACTCAACTAACTTGAAGAGACTTCCACAGCAAATGAAAAATCTGCACTTGTTGGAGATGACAGTAACATTTACAGTGTAAAGTTTGTAATAATGCTTAGCTCCACTGTCTCTTGCATCAAGAACCCTGAATCTGGAGTGACATAGAAGTTGATGGTGAACTGCTGCGCTCCAACTAGGTCAAAACTATTTCTGGTCTCCCGCCATATGCTAAGAGGTGCTCCAACACACTTGTAGAGGCTGGTGGTAGAATATCAATCTAGCTGCAAATGAAAAAGCTGGCACTGCGGATATACAAAACTCCTGGCACTTTCTGCCTGGTCAAAGCCAGGGTCCAGCAGCCAGCAGCTCCTAGATTGGGTCTGGCTGATGAAACTGAGCCCACACAACAGAGAGAGGGATCACACCCTGTTCTATTCATCATGCACTGTTTGAAGATTGTTGTCTAACCCCAAAGAGATGGTAGCTCAGGTTGCAGGTGTTTCAAAACAACTCAAGTACCACTAGTACACCACACATTTTGATTGAATTCTGTAAACAGAAATGTGTTTCAAGAGTATAACTCTTATAGTTTGTTTCAAGAGTATAACTTAACCCTCATACTACCAACATATTTTACATACATGGATTACCAACTGGTGTCATTTTGACCCCAAGAAGAAACTATTGGAAACAATAGCAAAAAAATAACTCATAGCAAAAATTTTAATTCTTATCAAAACATCATTCATGTTATCTGAAATAAATAAAATACCAAAACAAACTGTTATTTTAGCTAAATTACAGTTAATTTGCATATTCTGTAAAACAAAAATATGAATTTGTCCTTTAAATAATGTGCAGATTTTTTTCATATTACAATCCACATACAGTAACTACTAAAAAGCTAATTTACCATCATTTGATTGTAGTATCATTTAGCTTTTAGAATTTGAAGTAAATACTAATTTTGTCATATTTATGTGGTAAGAATGACTGCACATAAACAATTATTTTTTATATACTTAATTGTATAGACAAAAAGATTTTCATCCATTGATCCTGAGAGAAAATGACAAATAATATGGCTCAGTTTTCTTTATTTACTGACCCAACAGCCAGCATTAGCATCGCTGCTATTGAAACAATGGGAGTGGTAGAGCCTATGTGTCACGCCCTGGCTCTGGGGACACTGTTATGTTGAGCCAGGGTGTGTAGATCTATGTATTATATTTCTGTGTTGGCCAGAGTGGTTCCCAATCAGAGGCAACGAGTGTCAGCTGTGGCTGGTTGTCTCTGATTGGGAGCCATACTTATAGAGGCTGTTGTCCCACATTAGTTGTGGGATCTTGTTTCTAGTTGGTTTGTGTTAGACCGTGAACTGTCACGTTCTCGTTTGTTTATTTTGTCGTAATATCGCTAAATAAAGAGTATGTTTGCCTGCAACGCTGCGCCTTGGTCCTCCTCTGTTCCCGACGATCGTGACACTATGGCAGGATGATTAAAAAAGCATAACCAAATCCTCAAAGTCACTTTAAACCAAATGTTATAGCAACCCAAATATCATAACAAGTTGCACATATAGAATATTGGAGGATATTAAGGTAATTCTGGTATTTACATAACCACCCATATGTAAAATGTATGCACGCTGTCACGATCGTTGTAAGAGGCAGACCAAGGCGCAGCGTGATAGGCGTACATCTTTTAATGAGTACTTTACACTAACAACAAAACGATACGTGAAGTCTAAAGGTTCACCAACACAAACCTATACAGAACAAGATCCCACAATCAACTGTGCAAAACAGGCTGCCTAAGTATGGTCCCCACTCAGAGACAACGAGCTACAGCTGCCTCTGATTGGGAACCACCCTGGCCAACATAGATCTAAACGATCTAGAATAAACACATAGAACAACTAAACATAGGAACTAACACCCTGGCTCAACATTAAAGAGTCCCCAGAGCCAGAGCGTGACAGTACCCCCCCCCCCCCCCCCCCAAAGGCGCGGACTGCAACCGCGCCAACCAAACACCACAGGCCGGACCGGGCTGGCGACGCGCACCACAGGCTTGGTGCGGGGAGCAGGAACAGGCCGGACCGGGCTGGCGACGCGCACCACTGGCTTGGTGCGGGGAGCAGGAACGGGCCGGACCGGGCTGGCGACGTGCACCACTGGCTTGGTGCGGGGAGCAGGAACGGGCCGGACCGGGCTGATGACGCGCACCACTGGCTTGGTGCGGGGAGCAGGACAAGGCCGGACCGGGCTGGCGACGCGCACCACAGGCTTGGTGCGGGGAGCAGGAACGGGCCGGGCCGGGCTGGCGACGCGCACCACAGGCTTGGTGCGAGGGACAGGAACAGGCTGGACCGTACTGGGAACACACACCACTGGCCTTGTGCGGGGATCAGGAACAGGCCGGACCGGACTGGTAACACACCCCAGTACCTCTCGCCGTGCCTCTACACTCTCCTTCTCCCTCATGACCAATGGCCCCCGTAACCTGGTGGCCTCCTCTCCTAGTCCGCAAACTCGCCCTGTAGCTGCCTCCAGCAGCCCCGTCGTCCATGCCGTGTGCCCCCACCCAAAAATTACTTGGGGTTGCCTCTCGCCTGTCCGACGACGGCCCGGTTGGCGCCGCTTCTCCTCTCCTGCCTGGGCATCCTCCCTCATCGCCCTCCGGTAGCGGACGGCCTCCTCCTCTGTGATTCTCACCCAACCGAGGAGGACATCTACCAGAGTAACCTCCTGTTCCATACCCGGCGTTTGCTCCTGCACACGCTGCTTGGTCCTATTTTGGTGGGATCTTCTATCACGATCGTTGTAAGAGGCAGACCAAGGCGCAGCGTGATAGGCGTACATCTTTTAATGAGTACTTTACACCAACAACAAAACAACAAAACGATACGTGAAGTCTAAAGGTTCACCAACACAAACCTATACAGAACAAGATCCCACAATCAACTGTGCAAAACAGGCTGCCTAAGTATGGTTCCCAATCAGAGACAACGAGCTACAGCTGCCTCTGATTGGGAACCACCCTGGCCAACATAGATCTAAACGATCTAGAATAAACACATAGAACAACTAAACATAGGAACTAACACCCTGGCTCAACATTAAAGAGTCCCCAGAGCCAGGGCGTGACACACGCATGACCTTAAGTCACTTTGGATAAAAGCGTCTGCTAAATGGCATATATTATATTATTTTTATTATTATTATTATTATTCTATTTCCCGTATTTGAAAAAATCCAGAGAATACACACCAATACAGCACTGTGTGCACATTTAGAGGGTATCTGGATTCTGTATTACAGTTCTACCAAGTATTCATACCACTGACATACTTTTATGAGTTGTTTTGACTGCAACTAAGCATAATTTTGATTTTGTACATGGCCATACCTAGTTATAACTAGTTATAACCACATGCGAGTACATAAGGTGCTCCTTCTCTGCAGGTGATCTGTCTATCTGGTCAAGATCACTGATACAGGTCCCCGTTCACCCTCTGAGGATATGCATAACTTAATGTTATGTCTCCAGAGAAACCTGGTTTCAAATAAATAATATTGACTAACTACTTAATAACTACTTTTTGGAGAATACACACCAATACATCTCTCTGTGTAGATTCAGAGTGTATCTAAGTTGTGTATTGCAGTTCTATCAAGTATTTATACCATTGGCAGACTTTGTATACCATTGCCAGATTTCTATATGCAAAAAAAATCATGGTCATTTTGGTTTTGTTCACAGTAATACGATACGTGGATTAGAAAGTACAATCTTAGGCGAGTACATCAGGTGTATTGTCTCTGCAGATGATCTGTCCATCTGGTGGTATGGATAACTTGTTATTATGTCTCCAGAGAAAACTAGATTAAAATAAAGGTCCTGTCTATCAAATTACTATAGGCTGAATTAGGTGTTTTTGGCTGGGGTCAAAACTACCCCAAAGGACTTGAAGTTTTTGTCCATATTGATACAGAAACACTAAACAATGATTTAGATTTGTTAAGAACAAGTTGATTGACGAAGTCAATATTTAATAACCATCTTTGGGCTAGGATCAACAATATGCCTCTAGGGTCAAAATGGCCCCAGTCGGTAGGATGAGGGTTCATAGCCAACATTTATGAACCCATATTATCCCTGTGAAAACGTTTGTTTTTGTAATCAATGTGTTGTATTCAAACATTTATGACCATTGAGCTGCCACTTGCTTGAGGCGTTCAAAACTTTTCTTCAATTGAGTGGGAGGCATATAGACTACACTGCTGTAGTCACCCACTGTACTGTAGAGTGAACATTAGAAAATAGAAATCAAATAAGCTCTCGGTAAACAGAATTTGATCTGCCTGTTGAGGTGTTTGAGGAGCCCTGGGCTGCTGGTGCACCGTGGGGCTAGAGGTGTGTGGAGTGGTTATGGATTATGAGGAAGAGGAGGAGGAGGAGGAACACCACTGGTTAGTTACAGTGAGGGAAAAATGTATTTGATCCCCTACTGATTTTGTACGTTTGCCCACTGACAAAGAAATGATCAGTCTATAATTTTAATGGTAGGTTTATTTGAACAGTGAGAGACAGAATAACAACAAAAAAATTGAGAACTGGGTGAAAGTGTTGTGGTCAGATGAGACCAAAATTGAGCTCTTTGGCATCAACTCAACTTGCCGTGTTTGGAGGAGGAGGAATGCTGCCTATGACACCAAGAACACCATCCCCAATGTCAAACATGGAGGTGGAAACATTATGCTTTGGGGGTGTTTTTCTGCTAAGGGTCAGGACAACTTCACCGCATCAAAGGGACGATGGACGGGGCCATGTACCGTCAAATCTTGGGTGAGAACCTCCTTCCCTCAGCCAGGGCATTGAAAATGGGTCGTGGATGGGTATTCCAGCATGACAATGACCCAAAACACACGGCCAAGGCAACCAAGGAGTGGCTCAAGAAGAAGCACATTAAGGTCCTGGAGTGGCCTAGCCAGTCTCCAGACCTTAATCCCATAGAAAATCTGTGGAGGGAGCTGAAGGTTAGAGTTGCCAAATTTCAGCCTCGAAACCTTAATGACTTGGAGAAGATCTGCAAAGAGGAATGGGACAAAATCCCTCCTGAGATGTGTGCAAACCTGGTGGCCAATGTAGTATCTAAACAGTTTATGGTGTGTTAGAGGATGTTGGCTCTGCTTGCGGAAACATCTGGAAAGCATTACTATAGGGGCCCCCTAAAACAGAGGAGAGTCTGTTATGTGAAGGCCAGGGATTGGTTTATGAAAAACCACCTATATTATGTTATAAATACCATGGTTGGAACAAAGGAAGGGGAGGAATAACTGTCACGATCGTTGAAGAGAGTAGACCAAGGCGCAGCGTGATGAACGAACATATTTAATCTTTATTATCTTTAGTGATAATACGAACAAACAAAACAACAAAACGATGACGTGACGTCCTAGGTTAACAACCAACACGGAACAAACCAAACGGAACAAGATCCCACAAACACTAAGGGAAAAACAGACTGTTTAAATATGGTTCCCAATCAGAGACAACCAGCAACAGCTGACACTTGTTGCCTATGATTGGGAGCCACTCTGGCCAACATAGAAATACCACAACTAGAACTCCCACACAGAACATAAACACATAGAATTTACACACCCTGGCTCAACATATAGAGTCCCCAGAGCCAGGGTGTGACAATAACATATTAGAGATTGGGTCAGTTGTTCTCCAGATGTCTGAAGGAGCCTGTAAATTGATATTGTTATCTTTGATGTAATAAACCATTATAATCAAGGACAGTATCAGCGGATTTCTTGTCATCACAGCATGTCAGCATCGTTGTCTCGATACCACACCAACTACAAGAAACGTCTGACCTCTGTGATTGCCAACAAGGGTTTTGCCACCAAGTACTAAGTCATGTTTTGCAGAGGGGTCAAATACTTATTTCCCTCATTAAAATGCAAATCAATTTATAACATTTTTGACATGCGTTTTTTTGTTGTTATTCTGTCTCTCACTGTTCAAATAAACCTACCATTAAAATTATAGACTGATCATGTCTTTGTCAGTGGGCAAATGTACAAAATCAGCAGGGAATCAAATACTTTTTCCCCTCACTGTACATCAGCAGGGAGAGGATTTGATTAGTCTGCGCCATAGAGCGTGGAAGGTAATCATAGGTATGAGATGTATGGTACTGTATGTGTAAGGTCAAAGTCTTTCTTGCTTTCCAGCATTAATAATTCTATTGTCAATTTTTTCTCATTTTATTCAAATGTATAATTTACCAGATGCGCTTATACAAAATTATTTACAATATGGACAACCACAGAATACATGTGCCAGCATTGAAATCTAAATATATTGTACATTATCAGTATAGCAGTGGACACAACCTGGTAATTTGATCAGCTTCAAAAGAAGCATGCATACATTTGATTTCAGACCACAACAACACCAACACTGCAACAAAAACCAAACAACCCCATCCAAGCAGTTTCCTCTCTTGCTCTCCCTATATGAAACACAGTAGTGATCTGTAACTAAGTCAAAGGTGTCAAGAGGGAATGGCCGTATCACTCTTCTGACATTTCAGCTCCAGTGATACGGAAACGTAGAGCCCACAGAATCCATTGAGAGTGCAGGGTGCATGGCAGCGGAAGGGGGCAACTGCGTGACCCCTAAGCTGGCATTTCCTGGGCCTGTCATATCCTCTCTGTGGGTAATGAAATCAGTTTGGGTTCTGTGCTGCTGGCTCTGCTGCATGACCATATTTTTTATGATTGGACAAAAAATTGTAACAATCTTGTAACATCAGGGTGTAACTGCCAAGCCAGGCCAGTGATGGGGCTGAGAAACTGAATTAATTTTGCCGCTTCTCCGCACACACTTTCAAATAAACCTGCTGCAAAATTTACAGAGGGAGAACATTATTCTGATTGCTCATGTCTACCCATTTTAATAAAACACTTTTGATATGTAGGCTGAGACCAGGTCCTAAAAAACAGATGTCACCGGAAGCACATTTAATCAGTTTCAGTGTCTCTTTACAGGAATGCTTTTAAAGCAGCACTTCTCACCTTGAAAACGTTAATCACCAGGCTCTCACACAGGCATACCTGAGTGAATCTGTAATTTCCCAGGCAGCTCAACTGCCTCATAAGGGGATGGTTTCCCTCTTGGCTTTGTAAACCTCTAAAAATAAAAATAAATAAATGACAATTCAATCTGATTCCCCATTTTGAGTATAGGAATCATGTCACATTCACAATTGGATGAAACATACTGTGTCTCTCTACAGTCCTGTTCTACAGCTATCATGTACAGTACACTACTGCTAAGTTATTAGTCCTAACTAGACTTTTAGTCAGTTTTAATTAGAGGGTCAATATTGCATCAGCAGGCCATTATCTTTCTTTAAGCAGGATTGAAATGGTTAAACCAGTATTGCACTGGGCCAACATTGACTTTGCCTGGCTACCCAGATTCATTGCTCTGACCAAATGCCACGCCACGCCCACAAAGGTTTTCTTCTTCTCTGCAATGAGTCTGGATTTGACTCCCTCCCCAACCCTTCTAGAATGCGATTGGTCACAGAAACTGATGTGTTGAGCCAGAAAATACGTCATTGGCTTTGATACTCTGATTGGTTAGAGACGATCCAATCTCTGATGACTTTGTTTTGTACAACGACTTCAATGATCGCAGATTCAGACTGAAGTATGTAGCGATCGATAGAGCAGCGGAAAAAAATCAGGTTGAGTCGTCAGGCAAACATAGACCTGAAGTTTGATTAAACAGCCTTTTCCTCTGAGAGCAAAGTTCTGACGGCTGAATAAATTCAAGCAAAACCACAATCTGTGGCCAGAAGGCTCCAGTGGTAGTCAACATTTTACGAGTACTTTTTAAGCCTCTCTAAGACAATAGAACACTTACCGGAATGGAGCTTGAAATGGGATTATCTTGTATCTACTAATGCCCCTGATATTACTAGACACTCAGTAAAGATGCAGAAAAGAAGCAGGACTGATGATATAGCAAATAAGGGGAGGGAAAACACTCTTATGGAACAGGCACAGATGCCAAGGTTGAGGATAATGTAGTTTAAGACATAAGACTGTAAAGCATTTCAGGTTATCTCTAAGCTACTATAAAAGAGTAGGTGTGAACTGCTCCAGCGAAAAACAACAACTAGGCACTAACATGTGACACAGTTTCAAGTGTGTATGTGCGCTTGTCCTGAAAGCCTACTCATTCAAATCCTGCCAGGTCTGAAGATAAATATTTAACGACGATTAATGCAATTTACAACAAATTGATTAATGTGTTTCATGTACAGCTATGTCATGTTTATATGCTGTTAACCATATAAAACAAGGCCGTAAAACACATCAGCATCGTGAACTTGTTACTAAGTGTCTCTCACATCCTTTACAGGGTGAGTATAAATCTAGGACTTGGTCAAGGTTTTATGTTCAGAATCTTCCTGCTCCTGCAATGGGAAAAAAAGCGCTGCTTGCTACGCGTCCTAAATGTAACAGGTTGATGCCATATTTACTGTGTAAAATATATTGCAATGAGATGTGGCCTTTAGAATGGCTGTAGGGTTCTCTGATCAGGGACTGTGCAGCACAGACCTGTTTGTCTGTCAAGAGGCTGGAGTGTTTTATAGGGTAACAGAACGTACAACAGAATTAGAGATGAATGGTTCCTATCGGATGTGGATAGACCAGCCAAACATGATCACCCTCAATAGACCCAACAGTTACCAAGCTGCTTGCCCATCAATAGTAATATTGGAGAAGAGCTTAGAAATCTTACACATCACAAAGATGCACGTACGTATGCACGCACGCGCCCACACACATGCGGAAATCCAATTCCTTCAGGACATTAGCAGGAGCACAGTGCATAGCGAGGTAGAATGACACAATGAAATACCATGAGAAGTGCTCTGGGTCCTGCTTCTTTCTGCTCTGTGTCACATTGATAGAAACCCCTGGCCTGCCCTTCCTATGAGGGGGATCTAATATCTTCTATCTCCTGATGACTGGGCTCTTTCTTCTCGACTCCCTCATTGTATCCAATCCACAGATTCGACTAACAGGGCTCTAAAAATGGAACACCATGTACAGTGCTGCACATCCAGTAATAAAATATGTGGAAACTAGGGCTGACACATTTTACTTGAAAGTTCTATTCACACCTAATGTGACAGCTGGATTTCAAACAGGTACACAGTGTGGGTTTAGACCAGGGGTGTCAAACTCATTTTAGCTCAGGGGCCACATGGAGGAAAATCTATTCCCAAGTGGGCCGGACCGGAAAAATCATGGTATATATAACTTAAAAACAACAACTTCAGATTGTTTTCTTTGTTTTAATACGATCAACATACAACATAAAGCTGGAGCCTGAGGACAGTGTGTCCAAAATAGTACAAGCACAACATCACTATTAATCATAAAACACGTCAAGTTTATTTGAAAATTCTAAAGAAAAAGAACACACAAACACACAATGCATCAGTGATTAACAGAACTGTTTCACAGATCACAGAACTATATCAGGGTGTCATTTCTCAGGCAGAAATGTAGATAAAAATAATGAAATCCTGTTCCCCAAACAAGTGCAAGAACCACAGAGTCAAGAATAGGTTAAATATACAAATAAAATAAAAACAATTAAAAACAATAGCACATCAACATAAAAACATATAAACATAAAGCTGGAGCCTGAGGACAGTGTCCAAAAGCACATCATCACTATTAATCATAAAACACCTCAAGTTATTTGAAAGTTCTGAGGACAAAGAACACACAAACACACAATGCCTCAGTGATTCACAGAAGTATATCACAGATCACAGAACTATATCAGGGTGTCATTTCTCAGGCAGAAATGTAGATAAAAATAATGAAATCCTGTTCCCCAAACAAGTGCAAGAACCACAGAGTCAAGAATAGGTTAAATATACAAATACAATAAAATCAATTAAAAACAATAGCACATCAACATAAAAACATATAAACATAAATCTGAAAGCGTTGCTCAAACTCCCGTAACAGTCCCGTTATTTTATCTTTGAACCGCTTCATGTCTGCCACATGTTGGGTCGCGCACACATTTTTCAGACAGGGGAAGTGAGCTGCATCACCACCGGCAAGTTGCGTCTCCCACAATGACAGCTTCAACTTGAAAGAACGTATGCTGTCATAATACTGCGTGACAACTTTGTTGCGCCCTTGCAGCTGTTTGTTCAAGTTATTCAGGTGCTCTGTAACATCCACCATAAATGCAAGGTCCTGCATCCATTCTGCGGAATGAAATTCTAACACTGGTTTGCCCTTTTCTTCCATGAACTGTTCAATTTCTTCTCGTAAATCAAAGAAACGCCTCAGCACAGCACCTCGGCTTAACCATCTTACCTCAGTGTGGTATGGCAGGCCATAGATGTGATCTTTCTCTCTGAGAAGGCTGTCAAACTGACGGTGATTCAGGCTTCTGGATCGGATGAAATTAACAGTTTGGATGACCACCTTCATGACGTTATCCATCTTTAATGACTTGCAACACAAAGCCTCCTGGTGCAAAATACAGTGAAAAGTCAAGAAATCACGTCCTCCATTTGCAGATTGCACTTTCTCTCTGAACTTTGTCACAACGCCTGCTTTTTTCCCGATCATTGAGGGCGCACCATCTGTAGCCAGGCTGACAGCGCGGGACCAGTCCACTCCGACCCTGTCCAGCGCGCCGACGAGTGCGGTAAAAATATCAGCTGCTGTCGTTGTATCTGTCATCGGCACCAACTCCACAAACTCCTCGGTGACGGTCAATGTGTCATCAACTCCGCGGATGAAAATGGCCAGTTGTGCAACATCTGTAATGTCCGTGCTTTCATCAATTGCAACCGAAAACGCAATAAATGACTTTACTTTTTGCTTCAACTGGCTGTCCAAATCCACTGAAAGATCGGAAATCCTGTCTGCAACTGTGTTTCTTGTCAGGCTGATATTTGCAAAAGCCTGCCGCTTTTCAGGGCACACAATCTCCGCTGCCTTCATCATGCATGTTTTTACAAATTCACCCTCACTAAATGGTTTTGAAGCCACTGCGATTTCATTAGCAATGAGGTAGCTAGCTTTCACTGCAGCGTCACTGATGTCTCGGCTGTGAGTAAACACAGACTGCTGTTTCTTCAGACCCGCCAACAGTTCATTCACCTTCTCTCATCTCCGCTGTCCTTGAAAGCTGTCATATTTGTCGGCATGAAGACTCACATAGTGGCGACGAAGGTTATATTCTTTCAGCACTGCAACATGCTCTGAACACACCAAACATACAGCTTTCCCATTCAATTCCGTGAATAAATAGGATTACCATTTTTCTTGGAACACTCTGCACTCTGCGTCCACTTTTCTCTTTTTTGACAGAGACATATTGGGGCAATGAGGGTGCCAAAGCACATAATGTTAAAAGTAGAAGCCGTAATAAATATCGCGGGCAAAACAAAGTAGCTCATTGGCTGCACGTGCTTGACCTACTTGCTCTGCCCCGGTATAAACAGTTTGCTTGCTTAACACAATTGCAATTGGAACAGCAGTTTATTTTATTGAAAAATTGCAGCACATTTTTATACTTTACAACAACAACAAAAAAAACATTTTATTTTTTATTTTTTATTTTTATTATTATTATTTATTTTTTTTCGAAATCATCTCGCGGGCCGGATTAAACCCGTTTGCGGGCCGGATGTTTGACACCCCTGGTTTAGACTAAGAAGAAAAGCTTAAAGACAGTTATTCTTATATCATTCTTATCCATAACTCAACCATATTAACTGTACAAAAGATTAACCAATATTGTAGCTACAGTGGGGAAGAGGTCTGAGTGCATGGAAAACAACGACACACTGACTGTATGTTGTTAACATGGAGATCCATTCTGTCTGTAGGGCAAGTGTACACAAACTATCCTGCAAAGACAGAAATGCAGCTTGTCACAAATAACTGCATTACAGTGGCTTGTGAAAGTTTTCACCCCTCTTGGCATTTTTCCTATTTTGTTGCCTTACAACCTGGAATTAAAATGGATTTTTTGGGGGTTTGTATCATTTGAGTTACACAACATGCCTACCACTTTGAAGATAAAACATATTTTTTTTTGTGAAACAAAAAATAAATAAGACAAAAAAACAGAAAACTTCAGCGTGCATAACTATTCCCCCCCCCCAAAGTCAATACTTTGTAGAGCCACCTTTTGCAGCAATTACAGCTGCAAGTCTCTTGGGGTATGTCTCTATAAGCTTGGCATATCTAGCCACTGGGATTTTTGCACATTCTTCAAGGCAAAACTGCTCCAGCTCCTTCAAGTTGGATGGGATCCGCTGGTGTACAGCAATCTTTAAGTCATACCACAGATTCTCAATTGGATTGAGGTCTGGGCTTTGACTAGGCCATTCCAAGACATTTAAATGTTTCCCCTTAAACCACTCAAGTGTTGCTTTAGCAGTTTGCTTAGGGTCATTTTCCTGCTGGAAGGTGAACCTCCATTCCAGTCTCAAATCTCTGGAAGACTGAAACAGGTTTCCCTCAAGAATTTCCCTGTATTTACCGTCATCCATCATTCCTTCAATTCTGACCAGTTTCCCAGTCCCTGCCGATGAAAAACTTCCCCACAGCATGATGCTGCCAACACCATGCTTCACTGTGGGGATGGTGTTCTTGGGGTGATAAGAGGTGTTGGGTTTGCGCCAGACATTTTCCTTGATGGCCAAAAAGCTCACTTGTAGTCTCATCTGACCAGAGTACCTTCTTTCATATGTTTGGGGAGTCTCCCACATGCCTTATGGCGAACACCAAACGTGTTTGCTTATTTGTTTCTTTAATTAATTGCTTTTTTCTGGCCACTCTTCCGTGAAGCCCAGTCTGTGGAGTGTATGGCTTAAAGTGGTCCTATGGACAGATACTCCAATCTCCGCTGTAGAGCTTTGCAACTCCTTCAGGGTTATCTTTGGTCTCTTTGTTGCCTCTCTGATTAATGGCCTCCTTGCCTGGTCCGTGAGTTTGGGTAGAAGGCCCTCACTTGGCAGGTTTGTTGTGGTGCCATATTCTTTCAATTTTTTAATAATGGATTTAATGATGCTCCGTGGGATGTTCAAGGTTTCGTATATATTTTTATAACCCAACCCTGATCTGTACTTCTCCACAACTTCGTCCCTGACCTGTTTGGAGAGCTCCTTGGTCTTCATGGTGCCGCTTGCTTGGTGGTGCCCCTTGCTTTGTGGTGTTGCAGACTCTGGCGCCTTTCAGAACAGGTGTATATATACTGAGATCATGTGACAGATCATGAGACACTTTGATTGCACACAGGTGGACTTTATTTAACTATTTATGTGACTTCTGAATGTATTTGGTTGCACCAGATTTTATTTAGGGGCTTCATAGCAAAGGGGGTGAATACCTACAGTGGGGAAAAAAAGTATTTGTCAGCCACCAATTGTGCAAGTTCTCCCACTTAAAAAGATGAGAGAGGCCTGTAATTTTCATCATAGGTACACGTCAACTATGACAGACAAATTGAGGAAAAAAAATCCATAAAATCACATTGTAGGATTTTTAATGAATTTATATGCAAATTATGGTGAAAAATAAGTATTTGGTCACCTACAAACAAGCAAGATTTCTGGCTCTCACAGACCTGTAACTTCTTCTTTAAGAGGCTCCTCTGTCCTCCACTCGTTACCTGTATTAATGGCACCTGTTTGAACTTGTTATCAGTATAAAAGACACCTGTCCACAACCTCAAACAGTCACACTCCAAACTCCACTATGGCCAAGACCAAAGAGCTGTCAAAGGACACCAGAAACAAAATTGTAGACCTGCACCAGGCTGGGAAGACTGAATCTGCAATAGGTAAGCAGCTTGGTTTGAAGAAATCAACTGTGGGAGCAATTATTAGGAAATGGAAGACATACAAGACCACTGATAATCTCCCTCGATCTGGGGCTCCACGCAAGATCTCACCCCGTGGGGTCAAAATGATCACAAAAACGGTGAGCAAAAATCCCAGAACCACACGGGGGGACCTAGTGAATGACCTGCAGAGAGCTGGGACCAAAGTAACAAAGCCTACCATCAGTAACACACTACGCCGCCAGGGACTCAAATCCTGCAGTGCCAGACGTGTCCCCCTGCTTAAGCCAGTACATGTCCAGGCCCGTCTGAAGTTTGCTAGTGTGCATTTGGATGATCCAGAAGAGGATTGGGAGAATGTCATATGGTCAGATGAAACCAAAATAGAACTTTTTGGTAAAAACTCAACTCGTCGTGTTTGGAGGACAAAGAATGCTGAGTTGCATCCAAAGAACACCATACCTACTGTGAAGCATGGGGGTGGAAACATCATGCTTTGGGGCTGTTTTTCTGCAAAGGGACCAGGACGACTGATCCGTGTAAAGGAAAGAATGAATGGGGCCATGTATCGTGAGATTTTGAGTGAAAACCTCCTTCCATCAGCAAGGGCATTGAAGATGAAACGTGGCTGGGTCTTTCAACATGACAATGATCCCAAACACACCGCCCGGGCAACGAAGGAGTGGCTTCGTAAGAAGCATTTCAAGGTCCTGGAGTGGCCTAGCCAGTCTCCAGATCTCAACCCCATAGAAAATCTTTGGAGGGAGTTGAAAGTCCGTGTTGCCCAGCGACAGCCCCAAAACATCACTGCTCTAGAGGAGATCTGCATGGAGGAATGGGCCAAAATACCAGCAACAGTGTGTGAAAACCTTGTGAAGACTTACAGAAAACGTTTGACCTGTGTCATTGCCAACAAAGGGTATATAACAAAGTATTGAGAAACTTTTGTTATTGACCAAATACTTATTTTCCACCATAATTTGCAAATAAATTCATTAAAAATCCTACAATGTGATTTTCTGGATTTTCTTTTATCAATTTGTCTGTCATAGTTGACGTGTACCTATGATGAAAATTACAGGCCTCTCTCATCTTTTTAAGTGGGAGAACTTGCACAATTGGTGGCTGACTAAATACTTTTTTCCCCCACTGTATACACGCACCACTTTTCCATTACTTATTTTTTAGAATTTCTTGAAACAAGTAATTTTTTTTATTTCACTTCACCAATTTGGACTACTTTGTGTATGTCCATTACATGAAATCCAAATAAAAATCCATTTCAATTACAGGTTGTAATGCAACAAAATAGGAAAAACGCCAAGGGGGATGAATACTTTTGCAAGGCGCTGTATGTATAGAGTAAGTGTGTAGAGGTGGAGTATCAGGAGCTGTTTTGTGAAGAGTGTGTTTCCTTACCAGTACTTTTTTTAGTTGGTGTGAAGTTAATATTTTGAGAAGGATTAGTACATTCATTCTTCGGGATTTGTATTTGGACCTCACATGACACAAAAACTGCATTTCCATGTGTACAAACTCTGACGGAAATTAACCTAAAGGAAGGAGGACAGCCTTGAGAGGATTGTCAACATGCATTTCCTGGATTAAGTCAGAGGCGGTGGAGTGTGAAGAATGAGGCTGTGTTTGTGGCTGAGGCAGGCAATGTAATTAATTAAAATGCTTGTATTGCGCCTGCTTCAGATCATAATGGCAACAGTGATACGGCATACTGAACGAAATGTTATCTGAACAGAGCATCTCCTGGAACATTACTCCCACTACTCCACTGTCTGCCAGGCCAGGGTCTCGCTCTCCATTTATATACACACTCATTCCTGCATGTTTCTCCACTGCTTCAAACTTAAACTGCTTAAGATTCATCCCATTAAAGGCCAGAGGAGTCAATTTTCCAGCATGATTTAATAGATGAGTCAGGAGGCAGGATTTAGAGGGAGATTGTAACTGATCACAGGCTTGTTCTGTTCATTTGCACAGACCTCACTTAATTGACTCCTGAACTGTCAGGATGTCAGTGTGATGCGGTAGGAACTGGGGACCCCGATCCGATACAATATCCTCAGGCACCCCGTAGTGCTGGAAGACATGTGTAAATAGGGCCTCAGCAGTTTGTAGGGCCGTAGGGAGACCTGGCATAGGAATGAGACGGCAGGACTTAGAAAACCGATCCACAACGACCAGGATCGTGGTGTTCCCTTGTGTGGGTGGAAGGTCCGTAACAAAATCCACCGATAGATGGGACCACGGCCGTTGTGGATTTGGTTTGTAATTTCCCTCTGGGCAGGTGTCTAGGTGCCTTACACTGGGCGCACACCGAGCAGGAGGAAACGTAAACCCTCACGTCCTTGGCTAAAGTGTAGCCACCAGTACTTCCCACTAAGACCGATGCCAGGATGACCAGAGGAGGGTGACGTGTGAGCCCAATAGATCAATCGATCGCGAACCTCGAGCGGCACGTACATACGACCCTCTGGACACTGGGGGGGGGGGGGGGGGGGGGGAGTGGGCTCATTACGTAACTCCCACTCAATGTCTGTGTCAACCTCCCACACCACCGGTGCCACCAGACACGACGCCGGAAGTATGGGAGTGGGCTCAATGGACCTCTCCTCTGTGTCATACAGTCGGGACAGGGCGTCTGCCTTAGCGTTCTGGGAACCTGGTCTGTAAGTAAGAGTAAACACAAAACGAGTGAAGAACATGGCCCACCTTCAGATGACCAAAAGCCCTGTCCGCCTCAGCTGACCACTGCAGTTGCACCGGTCCCCCCTTCAGCAAGGGGGTAATGGGAGCCGCTACCTGACCAAAGGCCCGGATAAACCTCCGGTAGTAGTTGGCAAAACCCAAAAATCGCTGCACCTCCTTCACCGTGGTTGAGTCGGCCAATTACGCACGGCAGAAATGCGGTCAATCTCCAGATGGACTCTTGGAAGAACAGATATTTCTCCGCCTTCACATACAGGTCATGCTCCAACAGTCGACCAAGCACTTGACGCACCAGGGACACATGCTCGGCCCATGTAGCGGAGTATATGAGAATGTCATCAATATACACCACTACACCCTGAAAATCTCATCAACAAAGGATTGGAAGACTGATGGAGCATTCACCAACCCGTATGGCATGACGAGGTACTCATAGTGCCCAGAGGTGGTACTGAATGCTGCCTTCCACTCATCTCCCTCCCGGATACGCACCAGGTTGTACGCGCTCCTGAGATCCAATTTTGTGAAGAAGCGCGCCCCATGCAATGACTCCGTCATACTAGCAATGAGCGGTAGTGGATAACTGTACTTGATATTGATCTGATTGAGCCCCTGGTAGTCAATGCACGGGCGTAAACCTCCATCCTTCTTCTTCACAAAAAAGAAACTCGAGGAGACAGGTGAAGTGGATGGCCGAACACACCTGTGAAGCGGTAGGACAAAGTCAGGCGCAGGACACAGAGCTACGTTTTCGATTAGCTCTGTGTCCTGCGCCTGACTTTGTCCTACCGCATCACACTGACATCCTGACAGAAACATGCACCTTAAATGGAGTCAGCAGGTACATTCATTTCGTCCGGATCAATGGAGGAACGTGTCCAACAGCAGGTGACCATGATCCAGACTCTCAGCACCGCAATGGAGCGCGTGTAACGTGAATAACATAACCTCCACGCAGGGAGGAAACAAACCCGCTCACCAGACGACAACCAAACATGAACAAACACGCACAACATACAGTGGGAGCCAGAGGGTTAAATAAGGAAGTAATCAATACGTAATGGGAACCAGGTGTGAACAATAAAGACAAGACAAGTAGAACACAGAAACATAGATCGGTAGCAGCTAGTACTCCGGTGACGACGAACGCCGAAGCCTGCCCGAGCAAGGAGGAGGAGCAGCCTCGGCTGAATCCGTGACATGAACAGAGATCCAATGGACACACACTGTCTGCAGCAAACTCCTTCCTGACGCAATGCTCAGTGGGGTCAAAGGAGCATTCCAGGATAAAAAACTATTTGCGTGTGGGCAGATTAATGTGTGTGTGCGTGTGTGTATGTGTGTGCAGCATGGTGTTGCTCCATATGCATTACAACTGAAACAAAAGCAGATGTATGAGACTGTTGCCCAACCTTAACATATGGCTTGGCTTGTGCAAAAACCAATAACTGCCTGTATGGTACTTTGTGAATGCCGGACAGCCATTTACTGTAGCTTTCTGTTCTCTCCATGTAAGGGGGCAGAGGGGAAAGGGCTATTTTGATCCTGAGCTGCATGAGTACCTGTCAGGTTTCATGTGGAGCTGAGTAGCCCGGTTGTCTGCAGCGCAGGGTCAAAGGTGACAGATGAACAGGTGACAGGTGTAACTGCCTGTGGTTCCCAGCATGTCCCAGACACTGAGACACAGTGTTGCTGTCTGAGGATCTGACATGGTTGTCAAGGTTCTCCTCAGCTTCACAAATCTGGAGACACATTCTACCACAACATCATTACTCTGCTATGGAAACTAACAGACATATTCTACCACTACATCATTACTCTGCTATGGAAACTAACAGACACATTCTACCACTACATCATTACTCTGCTATGGAAACTAACAGACATATTCTACCACTACATCATTACTCTGCTATGGAAACTAACAGACATATTCTACCACTACATCATTACTCTGCTATGGAAACTAACAGACACATTCTACCACTACATCATTACTCTGCTATGGAAACTAACAGACACATTCTACCACTACATCATTACTCTACTATGGAAACTAACAGACACATTCTACCACTACATCATTACTCTGCTATGGAAACTAACAGACACATTCTACCACTACATCATTACTCTGCTATGGAAACTAACAGACACATTCTACCACTACATCATTACTCTGCTATGGAAACTAACAGACACATTCTACCACTACATCATTACTCTGCTATGGAAACTAACAGACATATTCTACCACTACATCATTACTCTGCTATGGAAACTAACAGACATATTCTACCACTACATCATTACTCTGCTATGGAAACTAACAGACACATTCTACCACTACATCATTACTCTGCTATGGAAACTAACAGACACATTCTACCACTACATCATTACTCTGCTATGGAAACTAACAGACATATTCTACCACTACATCATTACTCTGCTATGGAAACTAACAGACACATTCTACCACTACATCATTACTCTGCTATGGAAACTAACAGACATATTCTACCACTACATCATTACTCTGCTATGGAAACTAACAGACACATTCTACCACTACATCATTACTCTGCTATGGAAACTAACAGACATATTCTACCACTACATCATTACTCTGCTATGGAAACTAACAGACATATTCTACCACTACATCATTACTCTGCTATGGAAACTAACAGACACATTCTACCACTACATCATTACTCTGCTATGGAAACTAACAGACACATTCTACCACTACATCATTACTCTGCTATGGAAACTAACAGACATATTCTACCACTACATCATTACTCTGCTATGGAAACTAACAGACACATTCTACCACTACATCATTACTCTGCTATGGAAACTAACAGACACATTCTACCACTACATCATTACTCTGCTATGGAAACTAACAAACACATTCTACCACTACATCATTACTCTGCTATGGAAACTAACAGACACATTCTACCACTACATCATTACTCTGCTATGGAAACTAACAGACACATTCTACCACTACATCATTACTCTGCTATGGAAACTAACAGAAGCTAGTAGCTAGCTGCTTTTAAACAGTACCGTGAAGGATGGAGTAAGAAAAAAGATACAGTAAGAATTTAAGCTGAATCACAAAGCACATTCAAATATGTTTTTTTCTGACTGTTATTCGGATATCTGTTTTTCTGGGATTTTACTGAATGAACGTGCAGCTGCAATTGCATTTTTGGAGATAGGAATTGAATTTGGTTCATAAATGTTTTCAATATTACAATATTTATGTCTGCTTGCATTTGTGGCCGATCTATAGTTGAACCATTAAGTGTGCATTAGTGAGTGAAGTATATTTGACCTAATCCCAGTCCTTATGAGAAGTCAATAGGCTACATTAAGCCTACCTAAATAAAACCTATTTTCTTGGCAGAAGCAGAGTAGCCATTTCAGCTCCTATTCCAGACCGCTCCTCCCTAATTGGTACATTCATAACTTGATCGTCATCGTCCTCTCGAACATGATCCCAAGGTGACTCTATTTCAAGTGAGTGAGTGAGAGAGAGAGAGAGAGAGAGAGAGAGAGAGAGAGAGAGAGAGAGAGAGAGAGAGAGAGAGAGAGAGAGAGATATGGGAGAGAGAGAGAGAGAGAGAGAGAGAGAGAGAGAGAGAGAGAGAGAGAGAGAGATGGGAGAAGGACTGTTATGAGAGAACTCAACTAGCTGCTCCATGCTGCTGTAGCTAAACCCCAGCAGATTCCAAACAACGGCAAGCCAAGTCATCTCCTGACCACTTCATGTTAATTTACAGTGATCTACATTACAGTACATTGCTTATTATGCTCTGTATTTTCTCATCTACTCATTGATTGTGTGCTGCGCATAATACGTATACATATAGGACTGGATGTGAAGTATATTTGTGGCGCCATGGTAACTAATATGAAATTAGGGTTAAAGTACACTTGGAGTGGTGTTGGTTTAGTTTATTGGATTTACACTCAATGTAGATGCAATGATCTCCCGTATTCCTGGTAGAAAAGTACACATGTTGCAGTTAATTTAATATCACTGTGGCATTTAAAAGCCTTGTATTTCTCCATTAAATCATGTTTATCCAATTAGCCCAACTGAGTGACAGCAGTAAATGATCATATTTCTCTAACAGAAATGAGTACATGTATTTACCAAAGCAGGTATACATCTAAACCCATTACATTGAATTAGCATGGAGTGTTGTGCAATTATGTGATATTATATTAATTAGGGAGAAAGAAATACTCATAAAAGAAAATCTATGTACAGTATATGTGAAATCTTGACATAGAGAGAGAAAATTCACATTTCTACCTTTAATCTTCCAACATGTTACTGAGGGATTTGAAGGAAGTGGATGACAGTCACTCAGTACAGATTTCAGCATTTGCCGATATATTAATTTTACTGTCAACAGTTCACAAACACATTATTCTGTTAATACACTACATGACCAAAAGTATGTGGACACCTGCTCATCGAGGACAGACGATTTTTACGCACTATGCGCTTCAGCACTCGGCGGTCCCATTCTGTGAGCTTGTGTGGCCTACCACTTTACGGCTCAGCCGTTGTTGCTCCTTGAAGTTTCCACTTCACAATAACAGCACTTACAGTTGACCGGGGCAGCTCCAGCAGGGCAGAAATTTGACGAACTGACTTGTTGGAAAGGTGGCATCCTATGACGGTGCCACGTTGAATGTCGCTGAGCTCTTCAGAAAGGCCATTCTACTGCCAATGTTTGTCTATGGAGATTGCATGGCTGTGTGCTCGATTTTATACACCTGTCTGTCAGAAACGGGTGTGACTGAAATAGGCAAATCCACTCAATTGAAGGGGTGTCCACATACGTTTGTTTATAGTGTACCTCTTGCTGTGACCAAGAGAGAGCTGGACACCTTTATCTAACTTTAACACTCCA
The DNA here is from genome assembly GCF_964263955.1 of Coregonus lavaretus. NCBI lineage: Eukaryota > Metazoa > Chordata > Actinopteri > Salmoniformes > Salmonidae > Coregonus > Coregonus lavaretus. The sequence goes on along the minus strand of NC_139999.1, from coordinate 21,780,378 downwards.
GAATTCTCATCCCAACCAGAACATCCTCTCACTGGCTCCATCTTCCTCAGTCTGAATCATTGCCTCCATAAACAGGCCTGTGCTCAGTGCATTAGTAGCTGTGGGCATGTTGTGTGTCTTAAAGATAAAGATGGACATGAAGAAGACTCTCTTATCCTCATCCCACCCCTTTGTCACTGATTCAAACTTACAGGCCTCTCTGTGGCATCCTGTGGCGAACGGAGAGTTGGGGGGATGAGGGGTTGGGAGAAGGGGTAACGCTTCCCTGTACCCCTCAGTGTCTGGGCTGATCTGGCCCTGGAGCCAACATCTATCTCTGGTGGTCTTGTGTCAAGTCCAGGGTTGTGCCTGAAGGCCTGGGGCTAAACCACTGGCCTGGATCTACTTAGACAGACTTTTACTGTACCAATATTCATCCTAGCTACTGCTCCTCTGTAAGATTCTACTGGGTCACGGGGCCTCCTGAGTGCTACAGTGGTCTAAGGCACTGCATTGCAGTGCTTGAGGCGTCACTACAGACCCGGGTTCGATCCCAGGCTGGCCGTGACCGGGGGACCCATGAGGCGGCGCACAATTGGCTCAGCGTCGTCTGGGTTAGGGGAGGATTTGGCCGGCCGGGATTTCCTTGTCCAATCGTGCTCTAGCAACTCCTTGTGGCGGGCCGGGAGCCTGCAAGCTGACTTTGGTCGCCAGCTGGATGGTGTTTCCTCCGACATATTGGGGCGGCCAGCTTCTGGGTTAAGCGAGCAGTGTGTCCAGAAGCAGTGCGGCTTGGCAGGGTCGTGTTTCGGAGGACGCATGGCTCTCGACCTTCGCCTCTCCCAAGTCCGTAGGGGAGTTGCAGCGATGGGACAAGACAGTAACTACCAATTGTATATCACGAAAAAGGGGTAAAAGTACACAAATAAAAAATAAGATTATACTGGGTCATTATACTGCGAGGTTATAGAGGAGTGTTGAGAACCACATCTTCTAAAATCAACCTAAAATGCAACCTCTCCTGCTTCGGCACAGCTTTTAATCCCTCAGAGAGCTTTTACATAATTATAATTTGTACCCCTAAAGTTCTATACTGAACCATGATAACAACATGCAAATGCAATCTTTCACGGCAAGGTAAATTACCTGTCACTGCTTTGTGAGAATTTAACCATCAAAGAAACAGCGTATAGATGAATGGATGGATGAACCCGGCCCTCTCTTTCCCCTCAGTAACTTTGGTTTAGCATTAATATTAATGGTGAGGGTGAGGTGCAGGGACTGGGGTGCGAGTGAATGGCTTTCTGCTCGGCCTCCGACCGCAGCCGCACTCCTCTAATGGATTCAGTCTCACTGGATTCAATCATGTCCCAGTGATACTCTCTGAAGAGGATGCAAATTGTCAATCAGCCTCTCTCTCCTTCCCTGCCTCCCTCTCCTTCCCGATCTTGTCCCTGTCCTCACTTCGTCTTCCCTGTTCATCTCTCTATCATTTCCCTTCTCTTCATTGCTATTTTCTTCTGTCTCAGCCCTACTTAGGGTTGCAAAGGGAGGGTATATTACCAGTAAACTACCAGAATTTTTGTATCTTTCAAGGATTTTCTTAATACATTTAGTGGCCTCTTTGGGTACTTCAGCTTTTTACAGGTGTCTGTAATTATCTCTGGCCCTCTGTGTGGCCTTATCACATACAAAATATATGAAATAATTAAATAAGAATATTTTTTTGAAAAATATTATGACAAAGCTGTAAAACATTCACTCTTGTTTTGTCCTCTCTCTCTGTCTCTCTCTCGCTCTCGCTCTTAGCCTGAGCCACTATAGCCAAGGCATCCGCTGGTAAATATACAATATGGCCTTCAATTCACCTGAACACAATTATATCAATCAGGACATGAAATCACAAACATACCAACAAATCCTAGTGAAGAAGTCTTATGCATCAAATGCATGCCTTCACATCTCCTAGTGTCTGGATGCTACAAGTGCTATTTACGCTGAATTGTTTTTTTCAAGGACCATGCTTTTCATAAAATGTCAAAGTAATGTTTCTTCAGTATTGCCAGGATAAACAGAGCGTAGATTTACATAGTCACGTCTCTTTCTTCAATCAACGCTCAACACTTCCACTGCCATTACAAAAACAACATGGCAAGACAGCTCTCCAGAAAATATAAAATACATTTGTTTTTGCTGTTTAATCTAAATGTAACACACAACAGCTTGGAGGAGCTGACATGTTTTGTTTTGTAAAGGTTAATATATTTATTGGTTTGTCTCATAATGCAAACAATCATACTTCTGCTAGTTTCCTGGTTTTATAAAGGTTGTTGTTTTTGTGGATGCTTTAGCTGAGAAACAGCTGAGAAAACAGACTACTCAAGCCAAATGCTTGTAAAGAGCAGACACTATTGTTAGTTTTTGATCACCATTGTTGTTTATTAGTACAAGATGAGTATTCCCATTTATTGCAAGGAAATTGTTTGCTATACATTTCTATGTTTGATTTTGCCCCCCAAAAATTATGTTGCTGGGAATAAAGTGTTTGATTGAGTCATTCTGTTCAGCCACCACTATGCTTGAAAATGTGCTTGAAAATATGGAGTGGTACTCAGTAATGTGTTGTTGTGGATTTGCCCCAAACATAACATGTACAGGCTTCCTTCTTTTCACTCTGTCAATTAGGTTCATATTGTGGAGTAACTACAATGTTGTTGATCCATCCTCAGTTTTCTACAATCACAGCCATTAAACTGTTTTAACATCACCATTGGCCTCATGGTGAAATCCCTGAGCGGTTTCCTTCCTATCCAGCAACTGAGTTAGGAAAGATGCCTGCATGTTTGTAGTGACTGGGTGTATTGATACACCATCCAAAGTGTAATTAATAACTTCACCATGCTCAAAGGGATATTCAATGTCTGCTTGTTTTTATTTTTACCCATCTACCAATAGGTGGCCTTTGCGAGGCATTAGAAAACCACCCTGGTCTTTGTGGTTGAATCTGTGTTTGAAATTCACTGCTTGACTGAGGAACCTTACAGTTTCAAGTTTCAAATGCCTGTCTTTTTACAGATAACTGTATGTGTGTGGTACAGAGATGAGGTAGTCATTCAAAAATGTTAAACACTATTATTGCACACTCCATGCAACTTATTATGTGACTTGTTAAGCAAATATTTACTCCTGAACTTATTTAGGCTTGCCATAACAAAAGGGTTGAATACTTACTGACCCAAGACAATTCAGCTTTTAATTTTTAATGAATTTGTAAAAATTTAGAAAAACTTAATTCCACTTTGACATTATAGGGTATTGTGTGTAGGCCAGTGACAAAAAATGTCAATGTAATCCATTTTAATTTAGGCTGTAACACAACAGAATGTGGAAAAAGTCAAGGGGTGTGAATACTTTCTGAAGGCACTGTATGGCTATCCCAGTAACGGTGTCTTGTGAAAGACTCATGTAAGGTTTTGTGTCACTCCTTTTACAGTAATGTACTGTTTAACCAAAGTTTATTTTTATTTTGTAACTGGCTGCCAGTAAGTTACCATAAAAAAAAGTTACAGTTTTTAGTGTGTTGACTAAATCAGTTTTTCTAAATTTTCTCCTCAGGGACCTCCAGCTGTTCAAGAGCTAGCACACCTGATTCAACTTGTGAATGAACACTAATAACACCTATGGATTTTTAACAATATAATATGGCTAACCAGAATAAAATATGGTTCTTCAAAAGGTTATTTGTAGAACATTTGAGATTGAGAAAGGTTATTTTTGTCATGAGCCTCTAACTCCACCGGGTTACCACCCTAATTTTCTTCCACTCTGCTCACCACTCTCTCTACTCAGCCTAACTAGCTCCACCTGTCCCTGCTCTGCTCTGCTCTAATTACTCTGCCAGCTGCGCTGCATTACCCACTACCTCTCCCAGTATTTAAGGCCCTGTCTTTCAGCTCTCCGGTGTCAGATCGTCTGCAAAGCTCACTCCCGGAACCTGTTTGCTCGCGCTTCTGGCTCACCCTGGTTTTGTGACCCCGGACCTGCCTGATTTTTGGATACTCTTCTGCCCCAGGAGATCCAGACCTGCTTTCTGCCTTAACGACTCCTGACTACTCTTCAATCCCGGTAACTCTGACCAGCCTTCTGCCTTGCTACTACGTATTTTGGATTTCCCTTGAACTGTACTGCTGCCTTGTTTCATTCCGCCCTGTTGTGTCTGTGTCTCCCCCCCCCCAGGACTTCTGGACCACCCACCACCGGCTTCATAGGACGCATCGCTGCCACTGGGGGGGGGCACAGACCCAGCACATTGGATGGGATCCCTGTTACCCCTGGAGCCTTCATTCACTCCCTACTTCCCTTTTCCCTTAAGTTTTAATAAACTTTCTGGTGTGACGCAATTGTGGTCCTCTGGTCGTCTGTCTGAACCGTGACAGTACGATCTGACCATTATGGACTCAGCGCACACTTCCCTCGACATGGAAACCGATGAGCATGAGCAGCAGTTCCAGCAGCAGCAACAACAACTCGCCATGATCATTCAACTCCTCACCAACCTTACCCCAGCCAGTCTGCCCACCAGCCCTGCCCCCGAGTTACCTGCCCCGGTCATTGCAGCCGCTGCTCCGGAACCCAAGATTGGAAACCCCGAGCGGTTCAACGGCGATTCAACCCAGGTCCGGCCATTCCTGACTAGCTGCCGACTTCAGTTCTCCTTGCAGCCAAGGACCTTCGCCACGGAGGGGGCTAAAGTTGGGTATGCCATCACTCACCTGACGGGCCGAGCTCGACTCTGGGGAACAGCAGAGTTCGAACGTCAAACCCCCGCATGTGCAACCTTCGACCTGTTTGCTGAGGAGATGCTGAAGGTGTTTGACCTGGATTCACCAACCGCAGAGGCGTCTCGTGAACTGTTCAGTATTCGACAAGGCAGACGTACAGTCGCAGACCATTCCATCGACTTCCGAACCCTGGCTAGACGAAGTTCTTGGAACACACCATCGTTGGTGGACGCGTTCTTCCATAGTTTGGCTGACTATATCAAGGACGAGTTGGTCTCCCATGAACTGCCTTCCACTCTTGATGAAGCCATCGCACTGACTGTCAGGATCGACAGAAGGATACAGACCCGTCGTCGTGAGAGGGGGCGCCAAGGTCCACCTACTACCGGCATTCGGAGAGATCCGACTGGGCTCCTGTCATCTACTGCCACTCACCCAGGTCAGCTTGATCAGTCTGAGCCTATGGAGATTGGGCGAGCCTCTCTCACTCCTGCAGAGCGCCAGCGCCGCTTCACCTCAAACCTCTGCCTCTATTGTGGAGGTGATGGACATCGTGTGGTAACCTGCCCTTTAAAGGGGCGAAGCTCACCGGGCATAGGGGGAGTCCGGTTGAGTTCTATGACCATCCAGTCCTCCGACCGCAAACCCCTGCTGCAAGTTCACCTCCGCCTCTCTGACTCAACTCACACCCTGGCTGCTCTGGTGGATTCTGGTGCCGAAGCCAACATAATGGACATCAAGCTGGCACGCCAACTGGGACTGGAGAACCTCCGTTTGACACCTCCTATTCCTGCCCGGGCACTGGACGGACACTTACTCGGATCGGTCACTCATGTCACGGCCCCGGTCTCGATGGGTCTGTCCGGAAACCATCAAGAAACTATCCAGTTTCACCTGCTCCCCTCTCCAGGCCAACCCCTCATCCTGGGTTACCCATGGCTCCGCCGGCACAACCCTCAGCTCGACTGGGTGACCGGGGTGATCAGGGAGTGGGGAGAGGACTGCCACCGTACCTGCCTGCTCGCTGCCGCACTACCCCCTCGGCCAGAACCTACTAACTCCGCTCCTGACCTCTCCAATGTCCCAGAATGCTACCATGGTCTCAGAGAGGTGTTTAACAAAGCAAGAGCCACATCTCTGCCCCCTCACCGACCGTACGACTGTGCCATCGACCTCCTCCCTGGAACAGCCCCTCCAAAGGGTCGTCTTTATTCGTTGTCTGCTCCTGAAAGAAAGTCCATGGAGGACTACATCAATGGCTCTCTGTCCGCAGGATTAATCCGTTCATCTTCATCTCCTGCTGGTGCTGGCTTCTTCTTTGTGGGGAAGAAGGACGGATCTCTTCGCCCCTGCATCGACTACAGGGGACTCAACGACATCACAGTGAAAAACCGTTACCCTCTGCCTCTGCTCACCTCTGCTTTTGAGTTGCTCCAGGGAGCCACTGTTTTTACCAAGTTGGATCTCAGAAACGCTTACCACCTAGTGCGGATCCGGGAGGGAGATGAATGGAAAACCGCATTCAATACACCAACAGGCCACTACGAGTATCTGGTTATGCCTTTTGGCCTCACCAATGCTCCTGCTGTGTTCCAGGCTCTAGTGAATGATGTACTGCGGGACATGTTAAACAAGTTTGTCTTCGTTTACCTGGATGACATCTTAATCTACTCCAGAAACCTGTCTGAACACACCCGCCATGTCCAGCAAGTCCTTCATCGTCTTCTGGAGAATTCCCTCTACGCCAAGGCAGAGAAATGTGAGTTTCACGTCAAGACAGTGGCCTTCCTGGGGTACATAGTGGCAGAGGGAAGTATCCAAATGGATCCGGCCAAAGTATCAGCAGTCACTTCATGGCCAGTTCCGGAGAACAGAAAGAAGCTGCAACAGTTTCTGGGGTTTGCTAACTTCTATAGAAAGTTTATCCGGAACTACAGTACCGTTGCTGCCCCTCTCACTGCTCTAACCAGCACCAAGCAACCCTTCACCTGGACCCCAGCAGCCGACAAAGCCTTCAGTACCCTCAAGGTGAGGTTCACCTCCGCTCCCATCCTCCAGATGCCTGATGTGGACCGGCAATTCATTGTGGAGGTGGACGCCTCGGATGTGGGAGTTGGTGCTGTGATTTCTCAGTGGGCTGCGGAGGATAGGAAGCTCCATCCCTGTGCCTTTTTCTCACGTCGGTTGTCCCCCTCTGAGTGCAATTACGACATAGGGAACCGTGAGCTGCTGGCTGTGAAGCTTGCCTTGGAGGAGTGGCGTCACTGGCTGGAGGGGTCCACCATTCCATTTCTCGTTTGGACCGATCATAAGAACTTGGAGTACATCCGCACGGCCAAACGGTTGAACTCCAGGCAGTCCCGCTGGGCCCTGTTCTTCACCAGGTTTAATTTCACTCTGTCATACCGGCCTGGATCACGCAACACCAAGCCAGACGCCCTCTCCCGTCAATTCCAGAAGGATGACACCCCCTCCAAGGACCCTGTGTCGATTCTGCCAAGTCCCTGCATCGTTGCAGCTCTGACCTGGGCTGTTGAGGAACAGGTGCTGGAAGCTCTCCGTAACCAGCCAGGTCCCAGCACTTGCCCAGCTGACCGCCTTTTTGTCCCCGAAGACCTGAGGTCCCAGGTCGTTCAGTGGGGACATGACTCCCGCCTAGCTTGTCACCCTGGCTCCACCCGCACTTACAACCTGCTCGCCCAGAGGTTCTGGTGGCCCTCTCTGAGAAAGGATGTACGGGAATTCGTCCAAGCCTGCCCCATCTGCAACCAACACAAGTCGTCCTGCCAGCCCCCAGCCGGATTGCTGCAGCCCCTGCCTGTGCCCAGACGTCCCTGGTCTCACATCGCCCTTGACTTTGTCACGGGGCTGCCCCCTTCAAGTGGCATGACCGTCATTCTCACCATAGTTGACCGTTTCAGCAAGATGGCACACTTCATTCCCCTCCCCAAGCTCCCAACCGCCAAGGAGACCGCCCAGGTGGTCCTGGAACACGTCTTCCGGATCCACGGACTGCCAAAGGATGTAGTTTCTGACCGTGGTCCACAATTCTCCTCCGCTTTCTGGAAGGAGTTCTGTCACCTGCTGGGAGCCACAGTCAGTCTGACTTCCGGATTCCATCCCCAATCCAATGGGCAGTCAGAGCGGGCTAATCAGGAGCTCGAGAAGGCACTGCGATGCATGACTTCACGCAACCCCCACTCCTGGTCGCAGCAATTGACATGGGTGGAGTACGCACACAATTCTCTGACCTGCTCTGCCATCGGTATGTCCCCTTTCCAATGTGTTTATGGATACCAGCCTCCTCTATTTGCCAGCCAGGAAGAGGAGGTTACTTGCCCATCTGCACTTGCTTTTGCCCGTCGATGTCGCCGCACCTGGTCACAAGCCCGAGCCACACTCCTCAGATCCGTTGACAGCTACACTACCGGGGCCAACCGTCGGAGAATTCCTGCTCCCACCTACCATGTTGGTCAAAGGGTGTGGTTGTCAGCGAAGAACCTGCCACTCAGGGTGGAGTCGCAGAAGCTGGCACCTCGGTTCATTGGCCCATTCCCTATCATAAGAGTGATTAGCCCAACTGCTGTCCGGCTCCAACTGCCTAATTCCCTGAGGGTGCACCCCACTTTCCATGTGTCTAAGATTAAGCCCATCCATGAGAGTCCGCTGGTCCCTGCTGCGCCTTGTCCTCCTCCTCCACGGCTCGTCGATGGTGGTCTGGTTTACACCGTCCGCCGCCTGCTTCGGTCCAGACGGAGGGGTAGGGGTCTCCAGTACCTCATTGACTGGGAGGGCTATGGACCTGAGGAAAGGACCTGGGTGCCAGCTAGTCGGATTGTGGATAGGACTCTCATCACCGCTTTCCACCAACGGCATCCTGATCAACCTGCAATCCGTAGGGGCCGCCCCAGAGGGGTCCCTAACCGTCCTGCCCGCTCGGCTTCCTGTCCTGTGCCTGATCCTGTCTCGGGACCTGTCCCATCTCCCGACCACGGCCCTCCGGCTTCCTCCGAGGATGAGGACGTTCACTCGGACCGTTCGGAGGAGTTCTAGCCCTCCTCCGGCTCCCCTCCTCCCGCCCGGCGTGGTGTTGCTCTTGGGACTTCTGGGGCCGTCCCTTGGGGGGGGGGTTCTGTCATGAGCCTCTAACTCCACCGGGTTACCACCCTAATTTTCTTCCACTCTGCTCACCACTCTCTCTACTCAGCCTAACTAGCTCCACCTGTCCCTGCTCTGCTCTGCTCTAATTACTCTGCCAGCTGCGCTGCATTACCCACTACCTCTCCCAGTATTTAAGGCCCTGTCTTTCAGCTCTCCGGTGTCAGATCGTCTGCAAAGCTCACTCCCGGAACCTGTTTGCTCGCGCTTCTGGCTCACCCTGGTTTTGTGACCCCGGACCTGCCTGATTTTTGGATACTCTTCTGCCCCAGGAGATCCAGACCTGCTTTCTGCCTTAACGACTCCTGACTACTCTTCAATCCCGGTAACTCTGACCAGCCTTCTGCCTTGCTACTACGTATTTTGGATTTCCCTTGAACTGTACTGCTGCCTTGTTTCATTCCGCCCTGTTGTGTCTGTGTCTCCCCCCCCCCAGGACTTCTGGACCACCCACCACCGGCTTCATAGGACGCATCGCTGCCACTGGGGGGGGCACAGACCCAGCACATTGGATGGGATCCCTGTTACCCCTGGAGCCTTCATTCACTCCCTACTTCCCTTTTCCCTTAAGTTTTAATAAACTTTCTGGTGTGACGCAATTGTGGTCCTCTGGTCGTCTGTCTGAACCGTGACAATTTTATAGAACCATTCTCCATAATGGTTCTATAAAAAAAAAAAAAAAACATTTTAAAAGGTTCTATATGGCACCAAAAAGGGTTGTAGCCATAGCGGAACCCTTTTTGGTGCTATATAGAACCCTTTTTTAGAACCTTAAAGAAAAGTGTTGTATATAGCACCAAAAAGGGATCCACTATGGTTACAAGCCATTTTAACCCTTATCTGGCACTATATATAACCTTTTTTTAGAACCTCATGAGTATGGTTTTTTATAGAACCTTCAAGAAAAGGGTTCTATATAGCACCAAAAAGGGATCCACTATGGTTACAAGCCAAATAACCGTTATTTGGCACTACATAGAACCTTTTTGTGTGTGTGTAGTGCTGCTTTCGATTATGCTTTGCAATTAGGCATGACTAATTATCTGTCTCTTGCATACATTGTAAATAATTGATTTAAAAAACAAACATCAGATGTACGCATCCAAAACTCAAACCATCAGTGTCAGTGTGTGATGTATGGAAACCTAGCTAAGAGCCCATTTCCTTAGGGTCCATAGGGAGAGGAGGACAGGGCCCACTAAATAACCAGCACATAGCCAGAGGGGGAGAGAGACAAAGACAGGAGCATCTCATCAGTACTGTCTCTCCTCTCTCTCTCCCTCTCTCTTGCACTCTTTCATCCATTCATTTTCACTTTCTCCCTCCATCGCTTTGTGTCCATCCTTACCCTCTTGCTCTCACTTCAGTACAAGTCTCCATCTATCTTTGCTTTCTTACCTTCTCAATCCATCTCTTCTCTCTTCAGTGCCTCAGTGAACATTGCTGAAAGGAATGTGGAATTGGATGCCTGTTTCTTTGAGCCTTCCTATGAAACACAAGGATATATTTTTGGGAGAGAGTTGTCACAGCTCAGCCCTTCATTCTGGTCCAAACTTGTCATCATCATACAGCCCTTTATGACTCAAAACACTGACACGATGTAAACATACATCTGCCAGAGAAACATATAGCTCTGTCAACAGAGTCAAAGGACAATTATTGTTTCCATCATGTATCCTTCTCAAACATCAACTAATGTGAAAGCAATTAATTACATCACTGTATATAAATGGTAAATGGAGATATTCACCATAATGTCCACTGGCTTTTGAGTGTACTGTGTAATGTATTGTACCTGTAATGTATTGTGTTACGTCCGTTTCTCTGACTCATCTCTATACCTCTCTGCAGACTCCTCACTCTATCTCACTCTCCAAGCTCTGAAATGATGAAAATGGGGAATTTACAAGTCATTTCCTTTGCAACTATAACTCGTTGCTTGACATTCAGTACCTGCATTAGCTCTGAGCTGTTACAGTACTTCTGATTAATCATGATCTGAATGAAAATCAAGGCATTCTTCTACTCAAAGAAGCATTCATAAAATAATGATTCCCCTGTAGATCATGTACCTCATGTAGCACTATAACAAAATGTACTAGCTTTGTATGCCCTCATACTTCTAAGACATTTGAGATAAAATCATGTATAACTTGCACCACTAAATCAATAAAATAAAATAAAATAAAATTGTATCTGTCCCATGCACCGAATAAAACAGGTGTAGACCTTACCGTGAAATGCTTACTAACGAGCCCTTAACCAACAATGCAGTTCAAGAAATAGAGTTAATATTTACCCCCCCAAAAAAAGTAAATAAATACATAAATGAACACAATAAAATAACAATAACGAGGCTATATACAGGGGGTACCGGTACTTAGTCAATGTGCGGGGTACAGGTTAGTCGAGGTAATTTGTACATGTTGTCACGCCCTGGCTCTAGGGACTCTTTTATGTTGAGCCAGGGTGTGTAGAGTCTATGTTTTGTGTTCTTTGTTTCAGTTTCTAGTTCATGTGTATCTATGTTGGCCGGGGTGGTTCTCAATCAGAGGCAACGAGAATCAGCTGTTGCTTGTTGTCTCTGATTGGGAACCATACTTAGGCAGCCTGTTTGGCACAGTGTATTGTGGGATCTTGTTCCGTGTAGGGTTTGTGTTTTGTTACCAAGGACTTCACGTATCGTTTTTGTTGTTTTGTTCGTGTGGTGAATATTTAATGAAGTATGTTCGCATTCCACGCTGCGCATTGGTCCACTCCTTTCAACGATCGTGACAGAAGATCCCACCACAACAGGACCAAGCAGCGTGTCCAGGAGCAGACAGCCTGGACTTGGGAGGAGATATTGGATGGGAAAGGGTCCTGGACTTGGGAGGAGATCCAGGCCGGTATGGATCGCCGTCCGTGGGAGGAGACGGTGGAGGCGCGCCGTAGAGAGGAGCAGCGGCGCCAACCGGGCCGACGTCGGACACGCAAGAGGCAACCCCAAGACATTTTTAGGGGGGGGCACACGGCATGGACGACGGGGCTGCTGGAGGCAGCTACAGGGCGAGTTTGGGGATTAGGAGAGGAGGCCACCGGGTTTGGGGGGCCGGAAGGGAGGTTGGCGGAGCCTAGAGGTAGAGCAGAGCCAACTCCCCGTACTCAGGCTAGGCAGCGTGAGACTGGGCAGGTTCCGAGATATGCGGAGCTGCGTACTGTGCCGCGAGTGGTCTGGCACAGTCCGGTACGTCCTGTGCGAGCACCACGCACGTGTCGTGCTAAGGTGGGCATGCAGCCAGGACGGAGTGTGCCGGCTCAACGCTCGTGGCCTCCAGTACCCCTCCTCAGTCCCGGATATCCTGCGCCAGTGTCACGTGCTGTAGTGCCAGTACGTGTACACAGCCCTGTACGTCCTGTGCTGATGCCTCACACAGAGTGTGTTAAGATAGGCATTCAGCCAGGACGGGTTGTGTCAGCTCTTCGCTCCAGACCTCCAGTCCGTCTCCACAGCCCGGTCTGGCCTTTTCCTGCCCCTCGCACCAAGCCAATGGTGCGCGTCGCCAGCCCGGTCTGGCCTGTTCCTGCCCCTCGCACCAAGCCAATGGTGCGCGTCGCCAGCCCGGCCCGGCCTGTTCCTGCTCCCCGCACCAAGCCAATGGTGCGCGCTGCCAGCCCGGCCCGGCCTGTTCCTGCCCCTCGCACCAAGCCTATGGTGCGCGTCGCCAGCCCGGTCCGGCCTGTTCCTGCTCCCCGCACCAAGCCTATGGTGCGCGTCGCCAGCCCGGCCCGGCCCGTTCCTGCTCCCCGCACCAAGTCAGTGGTGTGCGTCGTCAGCCCGGCCCGGCCGGTTCCTGCTCCCCGCACCAAGCCAGTGTTGCGCTTCGTCAGCCCGGCCCGGCCCGTTCCTGCTCCCCGCACCAAGCCTGTGGTGCGCATCGTCAGCCCGGTCCGGCCCGTTCCTGCTCCCCGCACCAAGCCAGGGGTGCGCGTCGTCAGCCCGGTCCGGCCCATTCCTGCTCCCCGCACCAAGCCTGTGGTGCGCATCGCCAGCCCGGTCCGGCCCGTTCCTGCTCCCCGCACCAAGCCAGGGGTGCGCGTCGTCAGCCCGGTCTGGCCCATTCCTGCTTCCCGCACCAAGCCTGGGGTGCGTGTCGTCAGTCCGGCACAGCCCGTGCCCGGTTCACCGGTGCCTGGTCAGGTACCGGTCAGCTGCTCCACACCGGAGCCTAAGCAATCCGCTCCACCGATGTCCAGTCCAGCTCCAGCCAGCGGGGCCAGACCAGACCAGACCAGGGGCACTACGGGGGGGTTATTAGAGGGTGGTGGTCACGCCCGGAGCCGGATCCGCCTCCGAGGAGGAATGCCCACCCGGCCCTCCCCTGTTCGGTTTATGTTTGGCGCGGTCGCAGTCCGCGCCTTTGGGGGGGGGGGTACTGTCACGCCCTGGCTCTAGGGACTCTTTTATGTTGAGCCAGGGTGTGTAGAGTCTATGTTTTGTGTTCTTTGTTTCAGTTTCTAGTTCATGTGTATCTATGTTGGCCGGGGTGGTTCTCAATCAGAGGCAACAAGAATCAGCTGTTGCTTGTTGTCTCTGATTGGGAACCATACTTAGGCAGCCTGTTTGACACAGTGTATTGTGGGATCTTGTTCCGTGTATGGTTTGTGTTTTGTTACCAAGGACTTCACGTATCGTTTTTGTTGTTTTGTTCGTGTGGAGAATATTTAATAAAGTATGTTCGCATTCCACGCTGCGCATTGGTCCACTCCTTTCAACGATCGTGACACATGTAGGTAGTGGTAAAGTGACTATGCATAAATAATAAACAGCGAGTAGCAGCAGTGTAAAAACAAAAGTGTGGGGGGGGGGGGGGGGGGGGGGTCAATGTAAATAGTCAGAGTGGGTAGAAGCTGTTAAGGAGCCTATTGGACCTAGACTTGGCGCTCCGTTACCGCTTGCCGTCTATGACTTGGGTGAATGGAGTCTTTGACAATTTTTGGGCCATTCCTCTGACACCGCCTAGTATATAGTTCCTGAATGGCAGGAAGCTTGGCCCCAGTGATGTACTGGGCCGTACGCACTACCCTCTGTAGCGCCTTACGGTCGGATGCCGAGCAGTTGCCATACCAGGCGGTGATGCAACCGGTCAGGATGCTCTCGACGGTGCAGCTGTAGAACATTTGAGGATCTGGGGACCCATGCCAAATGTTTTCAGTGTCCTGAGGGTGAAAAGGTGTTGTTGTGCCCTCTTCACAACTGTCTTGATGTGTTTGGACCATGATAGTTTGTTGGTGAAGTGGAAACTAAGGAACTTAACAACTTGTGTTGTTGCCTACCCTTACCACCTGGGGGCGGCCCGTCAGGAAGTCCAGGATTCAGTTGCAGAGGGAGGTGTTTAGTCCCAGGGCCCTTAGCTTAGTGATGAGCTTTGTGGGCACTATGGTGTTGAACGCTGAGCTGTAGTCAAGGTGTTCCTTTTGTCCAGGTGGGAAAGGGCAGTGTGGAGTGCGATTGAGATTGTGTCATCTGTGAATCTGTTGGGGCGGTATGCGAATTGGAGTGGGTCTGGGGTTTCCGGGATGATGGTGTTGATGTGAGCCATGACCAGCCTTTCAAAGCACTTCATGGCTACCGACGTGATTGCTATGGGGCGGTAGTCATTTAGGCAGGTTACCTTCGCTTTCTTGGGCACAGGGACTATGGTGGTCTGCTTGAAACATGTAGGTATTACAGACTCGGTCAGGGAGAGGTTGAAAATGTCAGTGAAGACACATGCCAGTTGGTCTGCGCATGCTCTGAGTACACGTCCTGGTAATCCGTAAAGGAGTTATTTATATGTAACAGTGTTCTTGTAATACGTTTTATATTGGAAATACATCCCGCGCTTTGAAAGTACGTCTTGGAGAACTTAAATCTGCTATTTGAAGTCAAGATATCACCTCACCAGCTACGAGACACTTTATAGAACAAAATCACTCTATTAATGAATCGGGATCGAAAAAGTTCATCAACCACTCTGTCACGAATTCAGCCGAGGCTGCCCCTCCTCCTTGCTCGGGCAGGTTTCGTTGTTCGTCGTTACCGGCTTACAAGCCACTACCGCTCCAATTATCATCACTCCATTTGTCTTGTCTTGTCTTGTCTTGTCAATCACACACACCTGGTACTCATTCCCGCATTAGTCTGTGTATAAGTGTTCCCTCTGCCCCCTTGTCCTTTCTGAGTGATTGTTCATTGTGAGAGTGAGTAGCTCGGTTGAGGTGGATTTTTCTCTTGTGCTAGTTTCGTTTTGATGCTTGCTGCGCTTTATTCATGTACACTGAATAAACTCTGGATTTCGGTGTTTTACCTCCTGCGGTCTGACTCCGTCATTCACACCTCATCACAGAATCACTCACCTCTATGGAGTCAGCAGGAGAGGAGCGCATGCCTGGAATAGTGGCAAGGGTCGAGGAACATTCCACTATGCTGGCCAGCTTGGAGGAAACGATGGATCGGGTTCTTCAGGTCGTCCAACGCCTGGAGAGAAGAGGAACCAATCCTTCGAGACCAGCTGGCCAACCGGATCCAGCCACCTACATCACAGCACCCGGCGGGATCCAGATATCTCGACCACGGGCGTTCGATGGGACGCCGGCTCTATGTCAGGGATTCCTTCTCCAACTGGAGCTGTACTGCTCCAGTGTCAGGCCGGCGCCATCAGATCGAGAGCAGGTGTCCGTCCTCATTTCCTGCCTCTCGGGGAATGCCCTGGAGTGGGCCAACGTGGTTTGGAGAGAAGGAGGAGCCGCGTTGGAGGACTACAGGGAGTTCGCCCGCCTATTTTGGGTTTTCGATCACCCGCCCGAGGGTCGAGAGGCGGGTGAGCAGCTGGTCCACTTGAGGCAGGGGAGAAGGACAGTACAGGAGTTCGCGCTGGAGTTCCGGATTCTGGCAGCAGGATCCGGGTGGAACGAGCGGGCCCTGATCAACCAGTTCCGGTGCCATCTACGGGAGGACGTCCGATGGGAGCTAGTCTGCTGTGACACCAGTTTGTCTTTTACCGAACTGGTGGACATGGCCATTCGTCTGAATAACCTGCTGGCAACCAGAGGACGTCCTGGAGGAGGTCTGTCCGTTCCCGCCCCGACCAACGTGGATCCAGAGCTCATGGAGCTGGGTGGTACCGCGCACCGAGAGAGCGGAAGACGACAGCACCAGTGCCAATCGGATGGCACGAAGGGACATGCCACCACACGTTGTCGTCAGCGCTCTTTTGGGTCAGGAGGCGGCCGGCAGGGCACTCTCGCATCACCTCAGGTATTGAGCACCCACACTTGTTCAGAGCCCTCTGCTGCGCACTGTACCATACCCATATACTTCCCTGATTACATGAGAGTTCCCAACTGTAAGGCGCTAGTAGATTCAGGCGCAGCTGGGAACTTTATGGATAAAACTTTTGCATGCCGCCAGGGCATTTCATTAGTTCTCCTATCCATTCCACGCCCCATCAGAGCACTTGATAGTCGACCATTAGGGTCCGGGTTGATGAAGGATGTCACGGTACCAGTCACCATGATCACACAGGAGACGCATTGTGAGCAGGTCACTTTTCCATCATTGAGTCTCCTGCTTTCCCTGTGGTGTTAGGTATTCCGTGGCTAGCACTCCACAACCCCACTGTCTCATGGCCGCAGAGGGTTCTCACGGGGTGGTCGCGAGAGTGTCAGGGTAGTTGTCTGGTTGTTTCTGTTGGTGCAACCACGGTGGAAAGTCCAGACGGTGCCTCCACCGTGCGCATTCCCCCTGAATACCATGATCTGGCACAAGTTTTCTCCAAGAATAAAGCAACTAAATTCCCACCTCATTGAGCGGGGGATTGCGCAATAAACCTTCGGGTAGATGCTGTACCTCCCAGGAGTCATGTGTATCCCCTGTCGCAGGCGGAGACGGAGGCTATGGAGACATACGTCACCGAGTCCCTGCGCCAGGGGTACATACGTCCCTCCACTTCACCCGCCTCCTCGAGTTTATTTTTTGTGAAGAAGAATGATGGCGGTCTAAGCCCGTGCATTGACTATCGACCACTGAACAAGTAGCCGATAAGATTTAGTTATCCTCTCCCCCTCATTCCGTCAGTGGTTAAGTAATTGCATGGAGCGCGCTTCTTCACTAAATTCGATCTCAGGAGTGCGTACAACCTGGTGCGTATCCGAGAGGGAGATGAGTGGAAGACAGCATTCAGCACAACCACGGGGCATTATGAATACCTGGTGATGCCCTATGGCTTGATGAATGCTCCCTCAGTCTTCCAGTCCTTTGTGAACGAGGTGTTTCGGGACATGCTTGGTCGCGGTGTAGTGGTCTACATCGATGACATCTTGGTGTATTCCGCTACGTGCGCCGAGCATGTGTCCCTGGTTCGCAAAGTACTGGCCCAACTGTTGGAAAATGACCTTTATGCTAAGACAGAAAAGTGTATGTTTTTCCAGCAGTCTGTCTCCTTCCTTGGATACCGCATTTCTACCACAGGTGTGGAGATGGAGGACGACCGCATTGCAGCTATGCGTAATTGGCCGACTCCAACCATGGTAAAGGAGGTGCAGCGCTTCCTTGGCTTCGCCAACTACTATCTGAGGTTTATCCGGGGCTTTGGCAAGGTCACAGCTCCCATTACATCTCTGTTGAAGGGTGGGCCATCCTGGCTCCGCTGGTCTGCTGAGGCTGACAGGGCCTTCAGTAACCTGAGGTAACTGTTCACCTCAGCCCCGGTACTGGCCCACCCCGATCCATCACTACCATTCGTAGTGGAGGTGGATGTGTCCGAGGTTGGGATGGGAGCAGTCCTGTCTCAATGCTAGAGCACGCCACCAAAGCTCCGCCCCTGTGCGTTCTTCTCAAAGAAGCTCAGCCTGCGGAGCAGAACTACGGCGTTGGTGATCGGGAGCTGTTGGCTGTTATTCGAGCTCTGACCGTGTGGAGACATTTGCTCGAGGGGGCGAAACACCCAATCCTCGTCAGGACGGACCACCGTAACCTGGAGTACATCCGGGCAGCGAGGAGGCTGAACCCTCGCCAGGCCAGGTGGGCCCTATTCTTCACCCGGTTTGATTTCACACTGTCATACATTCTGGGTGCGAAGATCGTGAAGGCAGATGCACTGTCCCGGCTGAATGATACAGAGGAGAGGCCCAGAGACAATACCCCCATACTGCCGGACTCATGCATTGTGGCGCCGGTAGTATGGGCGATGGACGCGGATATAGCGCAGGCAATACGCACAGATCCATCTCCACCGCAGTGTCCAGCTGGGCTGCAATACGTGCCTGCGCTTATCCGTGATCGTCTGATCTACTGGGCACACAAGTCACCCTCCTCTGGTCACCCAGGTATCGGTCGTACAGTGCGCTGCCTGACTGAAAAGTACTGGTGGCCTACCTTGGCTAAGGACGTGAGGGTGTATGTTTCCTCCTGCTCAGTGTACGCCCAGAGTAAGGCATCTAGGCACCGCCCAGCGGGTAAGTTAAAACCTTTACCAGTTCCACAACGACCATGGTCTCATTTGAGTGTTGATTTTTTAACTGATCTGCCTCTCTCTCAAGGGAACACCACCATCCTGGTCGTTGTGGACCGCTTTTCAAAGGCCTGCCGCCTCCTTCCTCTGCCCGGTCTCCCCACGGCTCTGCAAACTGCGGAGGCCCTGTTAACACACGTCTTCCGGCACTACGGGGTACCAGAGGATATAGTGTCTGACCGAGGTCCCCAGTTCACGTCAAAAGTCTGGAAGGCGTTCATGGAACGTCTGCGAGTCTCGGTCAGCCTGACCTCTGGGTTCCACCCTGAGAGTAATGGGCAGGTGGAATGGGTAAATAAGGATGTGGGTAGGTTCCTGAGGTCTTATTGCCAGGACCGGCCGGGGGAGTGGTCGGTGTTCCTGCCATGGGCAGAATATGCCCAGAACTCTCTCCGCCACTCCTCTACGAACCTAATGCAATTTCAGTGTGTTTTAGGTTATCAACTGGTTCTGGCACTGTGGCACCAGAGCCAGACCGAAGCTCCTGTGGTGGATGACTGGTTTCGGCGCGTGGAGGAGACGTGGAACGCTGCCCATGTTCACCTCCAACACGCTGTGCGTCGTCAGAAGGCCAACGCTGAGCGCCACCGCATTGAGGGCCCCGTCTTTGTACCAGGGGATCGGGTCTGGCTCTCAACCTGGAATATGCCCCTCCACCTGCCCTGCCGGAAGCTGAACCCGCGGTTTGTAGGGGCGTTCAAAGTCCTGAGGAGATTCAACGAGGTCACATATAGGTTATTACTCCCCCCTGATTACCGTATTAACCCCTCGTTTGTGTCTCTCCTCAGGCCGGTGGTGGTTGGTCCGCTCCAGGAGTCTGAGGTGCGGGAGGTCCCTCCACTTCCTTTGGACATCAAGGGGGCGCCGGCGTACTCTGTCCGTTCCATACTGGATTCGAGGCGCCAGGTGGAGGGCCTTCAGTACCTCGTGGAGTGGGAAGGGTACGGTCCGGAGGAACGTTGCTGGGTCCCGGTGAGGGATATCCTCGATCCCTCTCTGTTGAGGGACTTCCATCGTCGCCATCCGACTCGCCCTGCTCCGCGTCCTCCTGGCCATCCCCGAGGCCGGTGTCGGCGCGCTGCTGGAGCTGCGCGTCGGGGGGGGGGGGGGGGGGGGGGTACTGTCACGAATTCAGCCGAGGCTGCCCCTCCTCCTTGCTCGGGCAGTCTGTGTATATGTGTTCCCTCTGCCCCCTTGTCCTTTGTGAGTGATTGTTCATTGTGAGAGTGTGTAGCTCGGTTGAGCTACTCTTTCCTTGTATGTAGCCAAGCTGGATTTTTCCCTTGTACTAGTTTCGTTTTGACGCTTGCTGCGCTTTATTCATGTACACTGAATAAACTCTGGATTTCGGTGTTTTACCTCCTGCGCCTGACTCCGTCATTCACACCTCATCACACATGCAGAGGAGGAGATTAAGATAACAAATGACTCCAAAGAGAAGCAATGTGGATATTTCAATTAAATTGCCTATCACCACATAGTTTAAGTGAAGAATTAGAACTACACCCCCGTAACAGTTGTCAAAGCCCCTCTCTTTTTTTTCAGCCAATGCAACAGGGGATCTAAGCTCCCGCCACAGGTTGAATAAATCCGTCCTCTTATCTCTGCTCCTGTTGAAGTAACAGACAGGCAGCATCAGCTCTATCTTTTACAGGGCTGGGGAGGTCAGGGGTCAGAGAGACATATAATCCCTTATCAACCCCCTCCTTGCTGATGTAAAGCTGGCCTCAGGAAGGTCAGTCTTGTCAAAGAGCCTAGGCCCTGTTCCCTCCACACCGCTGGACAAAGATTGTGCTCGTCTATTCACAGTCTTACCTTGAGAAGCACACAGCCGGCTTATCGCACTGGAATTGGCTCGACGCCATGAATGCAGGAGATGCAGCGAATGAGCTGAGTCTGAATGCCTTCTATATCAATTTCTCTCTCTCTGAGTTTCTCTCTCTTTTTTCATTCTCACTCTTTCCCATCCTCACTCTTTCCATCCTCACTCTCTCTATCACCCACTCTCTTTCCCACAGTTCTGGGAATTTAATAATTTCTCTAAGCTCAATGTCTTTTAAAGATGACCTGAATGAAGAGAGGGTCTCACTGATAGGGATCATGGCCTTTTGTATAGGCCAAGGTAGGGAGCAAATCTTGTTCAGCTCACATTGTGTGTGTCCAGGTGAACAATGAGTGTATTTTGAAGTTGGTTATCTGGGTGTTGTTCACACATAACTCTATCACTTGTAAAGCCACTACCAAAAATAGCAACCACTACCAAAGACAATGAATCTGCTGTATTCATTGTCATTAATTATCAGTTCAGTTTCCATGGTTTAGAGAGGCTAGAGATCAGTGGAGTCTGGTGGGAGGAGCTATAGGAGGACGGGCTCATTGTATTGGCTGGAATGGAATAAATGAAACGGTATCAAACACATCAAACATGTGGAAACCACGTTTGACTCCGTTCCATTTATTACATTCCAGCATTACACAGAGCCCATCCTCCTATAGCTCCTCCCACCAGCCTCCACTGCTAGAGATTCATTCAAAATTAGGTAACATCACAACAGATGTAGGATCTTAATTTGAGCCAGTTTGCTACAGCAGGAAAATAATCCTGCAGTAACAGGAAATGTGAATTATTTTGTGGATTATAATTAATGGAAATTTTTGTAGGGGTTGATGCATTATTCATTCGGGCTAATCAAGTCTGAAATTTAAAAGTGGAAATGACAAACTTCAGAAGCCTTTTAAAAACTCAAATACTCCAAAAGTTTGCATTTCCTGCCGTGCAGGAAAATTCTCAGTAACAAAAGAGTGATCAAATTAAGATCCTGTATCTGTATTACCTATAACTCGTTACTTCTTTCAACAGTAACAAATTACTTTACTTATTACTCCCTGGAAAAAGTAATTAGTTACAATACTAGTTATATAACATTTGCATTACACCCCAAAACGTTGCGCATCCTCACTCAATTTAAACAATGTCAACGTTACGTTCCGGAGGCCTATATACCAACACAATTAGCCTAATAATGACAGACACCAAATCTACTACATACCCAGCAACAAGCTAGTTCAGCTCTCCCTGGGTTACAGCCTGTCCACCTGAACGATTAAAATCAAGCCTTGGTTGTTCGGATGAGGTAGGCCTACAGTCTTCTTTAGCAGCAGTGATCAGGCCTTGGGGGTCTTTCACTATAAGTTTTGTGTTATGCGTGCTGCCTTTGCAGGTGCTTCAAGAGATTGGAAGTTGTGTTTCTAGCCGTCGAGAGGTGTTTCTCGCTGGGCTCAGTTTACATTTTACAGTTATATTCGTATAATTTTGTCCTACCAAATCAAAGTAATGGGAGTACTTCCACGCTGAGAAAATCAATGTTTTAGAAGCTTCTGCCATTTTTCATCTCCCTCACTAAAGCAGTTAGTAGTAGTGCATGCATGCGTAAACAGGAACTTGGTGAGAGGACGAAAACAATTAGAATCTGGGGTTGGGGTATTTTTGTAAATATTGCATCAGCAGAGAGGGAATAATAATCATCACACATATTTATTTGGATCAATAACTGTAATAGCAAGGGAATGATAACAAAAGTAACTAAGTAATGATGACCTATCTTTGATCAGTAACTGTGATAGTATTGCTGAAATTGGAACAGTACTCCGTTATATTTCTCGTTACACTGAGTATAACTGAGTAGGGATGCAGGGAACATTGTCGGGTAAAATGGGGACTTTTGGTGCAATATGGACTCTAATAGGGGTGTGCTTGTTTATCACAGCAAACTTCAACACCTCTCACTCCATGTTAGTCTCAGTGCGGTGTGAAACCTGGTCCGAGCACCGCTGGAAAAGCACAGCAATGGTGCTGATACACATGAAGGATCTTAATGTGAGACAGTTTGCTAGAGCAGGGAATGTGAGTTATTATGTGGATTATAATTGATGGACATTTTTGTAGGGGTTGATACATTTTTCGTAAGGAAAAATCAAGTCTGAAATTTCAAAGTGGAAATGACAAACTTTTTAGACCTCAAATACACTACACGTTTGAAATGTCCACCATTGCAGGAAAGTTCTCCTGCAACAGGGTGATCAAATTCAGATCCTATTGTACATCTGTAAACACTGTTGCTCAGTTCTGTGGCTGCCAGTCGCCAGGGCCCTCCCCTGCCTCATCACAATGTTATTAGTGGCGTATTAAGCATGGAGCATCCACAGGTGGCTTCCCCGGGCCAGGACCCTCCTCTTTGTCCCCAGTCCAATTATCTCACTCAGGATATGACCATTTTATTGGTCTACTTTGGGACATCACATTTCCATGGGCTGCCTTCTCGTCTCCACCAGTAGATGCGTCTACTGCTAAATTACTTTCCCAGGCAGAATAGCAGGGGCTCCAATCGAGACCTGTCGAGTCCCAACGCATTACCAGCACAGCATACCTCAGCTACCTCTCTGCCGTGACTGAATGTGTGGCAAGTTTATTCCTGGGAGTCTGAGCAGCACAGAGCCCCTCCTCGTATAGAGACAAAATACAAATATATGGCTCTTCTGTACATACTGCACAGTCTACCCCTCCACATACTATTCCCTAATTACACACACTATGCACCCTCACTCCTTCACCCATATAGTATTATTGTCGCCTGGCTGAATACACCGGGGACTGTTCCACAGTTTGTCAATTAAAGCAGAGAAGCATGAACAAGGCCCTCTCAGCCATGAGCACATAATTAGCAGGAGCCATCATCACATCCTACCCCTCAATAAATGATGTTTCACATCACTCCCAGTCATATCCTCCAATTAGCAAGCACCTGAAGGTAGCCTAAATATTTATTTTTAATAGAGGAATTACACACACAGAGCAGGGTACTGTATTAGACTTTATACAACTATTTCCTCCAACTCAACATGAATAGGCGATTGCAGCCTCATTAGCTAAAACATCAGAGGTGTGGCGACTGAGAGACATAACGTTGTTTGTAGACAAGGCATGGCAGGATACAAACTGTCTAGTCTAATGTGCTAGTGGGAGAGATGAGAGACGAGGCCAGGGCAGGGTTAGATGTGAATTAGAAGTTAAGGAGTTGGCTAAGAGGTTACAAATGTATATATAGTTTTGGGAAAAGCATTTACTACATGCATGTTTACCAAAATATATGATAGTGTGTTTAAACCTCCACACATTCCACTGTGAAATCATTCAGAGCATTTCCATCTTGGAAACCTGTGAGCTAAACTAGTATTTGGCATGAAAGCTAATGTTTCCAGAGGCCTGTATACCCCAATAAACATCAATAACACACTGCTCTAGTTCCTCGGCACACTAATCTTACAGTTTATATTGAGAGTGCATCACAAGATGGCCACCCTCAACCCACCATCACACAAACAATCCTGCCACTCCCCCTCCTCTCTCTCTCTCTCTCCTCTCTCTCTCTCTCTCTCTCTCTCTCTCTCTCTCTCTCTCTCTCTCTCTCTCTCTCTTTCTCTCTCTCTCTCTCTCTCTCTCTTTCTCTCTCTCTCTCTCTCTCTCTCTCTCTCTCTCTCTCATCTCTCTCTCTCTCTCTCTCTCTCGCTCTCTCTCGCTCTCTCTCCAATATGATGTCTTATAAAGTGGGTGTCCATTGCTGATGCAGCGAGTGGTTTACTGCTGCGATAACTCCACTCATCAGCCATGGTGGCTTAGCCCTGAGCCAGGGACAGAGGGAAGGAAGAAGGGAGGGAGGATGCTGAAAGGGGGGGGGGGGGGGGGGGGGGGGGGGGGGGGGTTCCGTTTGAAGAAGGGGGGGGTCCGTTTTGAGAAAGGGAGAGAGGACTGCTGGGGGGATGTTAAACTGATACGTCTGTCAGAGGTTTGGGGCACATTAAAGACAGTGGGGGGCTGTTCCCAGCCAGGCAGGAGACAGAGTTGGCTCATACTGCTGTTGAAGTTGAACCGGGCTGCTCAGGCACAAACACAGCACAGCGCTGTGCTGGCTCGCCTGCTAGGATTGGTGGGTTTGGATCCGTCTTGGCATGGGCTGCTGTGACAGCTGTCTGAAAATGGTGGGAGCCCCTGAGATGTGAGACGGGGAAGAGTAGGACCAAACTCATACTGTGAAATGATGTTTCCCCGTTCTCCCTATACAGTTTCCAACACATACAGAGTAAGAAATAGGCGGCTCAGCCAAATCAACCAAGAAAAATAGGTAGTATGGGGAGAATACTTTTTCTAAATACATAATCACTGTAAGGAACAGGTTGTAATTGGATGCCTTCTATCTTAAGTCTTCCTTTGAGACATTTCAGGAGTTGTTAAATTTTTTTCCAACCGGATGATGAATCATAGTGATTTTTTTTCCATAAAGGGAAAGGCCTTGTTTTTTATGTTATTTAGTTTTTTGTACGATTTTATTTCATGTTTTGTCAACAATATAAAACATACACATACAAACGACGACATCATACAAACATCAACAACATCACACCTGCCCCACTAGCCCTCACCCCCATCTCCAGTGCCCGTATCAGTTTCCGCCACATGGCCTCAAACCGCACGATTTTGTTTCTCTCCATCACCCACGCACTTAAATTGTTTAGATAGTAAAACATTTCAGCTTTCCATTGCGTGAACAATGGAGGACTGGTTGATTTCTAGTTTATAAACATACGTTTTTTTAGATGATTGGATGAGAAAAGTATTTACCAACCCATCAGGTATCTCACTGCACCCTCATATGCCATGGCTTGAAATATGCAGACAGACAAATTAAAAGTACATTTACCTTTTTATACTTCTGACAGCCATCTTTCCAACTCCTCCCATAACTTTTGGACTTTATAACATTCCCAGAAGGCATGAATTATTGAGTCATTAGTAGTTTTACACTTCAGACATGACTCTGCCGTTGTGCTGTAGAATTTGTGAATGTTGTCTCTTGTATAATACATTCTATACATTAATTTATACTGGATTAAGCATCCATTTTCATTAACTGTAATCTTGTTAGTTATGTTCCAACATCCCTCCATCTTGTGCCAATATCAGTTATTTTTAAATCTTGGTTTCAATATTTTTAAGAGATTGTCAGATGGATAGGCTCTCTGTAAGGTTTTGAATAGCTAACCTATCATATGAATACCCTTTCCTAACTCAAACAGGACTACCTCAAGATTGCTCAGATCTTCAAATCGAAATTCTGTGATATAAAATGTTTAAATTGGATGTATTTGAAAATATCTACATTGGTCAATCCAAAATTGCTTTTTAAAGCTGTCATGGAAATAAATGTATTTCCTATTACCAAGTCATTTACGGTTTCTATGTCTTTAGTTTTCCATGCGGACCAATTTATCGATGAATTCTGAAAAGCTATCCAAGGATTGTTCCATATGGTTGTGTTTCTAGGGAGTGATATTGGTTCTTGTAGAATATGTTTCATTTTCTTCCATATTGTTACAGTGTTCTTAACTAGGAAGTTATTAATGTTCTTAGCTTTATCTTTTGAAAATAAACACGTAAAAATATTCTGGGGATGAGCATGCGCATCTTCAATTGTTCTCCTTTAGTGCATTTAACTATATGTTGCAAGTAAATGCCCTGAGTAGCGACTTAGGAAGATGTCAAACTTTCCTTTTTATAATATTAATTTTATTTGCCCATATGAAGTCTGTTATGACCGAGTATACTTTTATAAAGAATGTCTTCAGTATTTGATAGCCATGCCATTCTGAAGAGGTTTATTCTACCTGTAAGATTTATGGGAAGATTATTCCATTTAATTAAATCTGCTTTTATATTATTAAATAATGGAATAAAGTTATCTTTATATATTTGTTGTTTGTTTTCACTTATTAAGCATCCTAAGTACAGTATTTAATATTTTTTGTGGTCCACTTGAAAGATTGCTGTAGATCGTGAGTTATTCTTTTTCTTTTTCCTATTGCCATTATTTGAGTTTTTTCCATGTTAATATTAGATCCTGAGATTTTAGAGTATTCTGAAAATATTTTTTACCAAGGGGGCATTGAGTTTTCAATATTGGTCAGGTATATCAGGAGATCATCTGCAAATAAGGTTTGTTTATATTAATGTTCACCAATACTGATACCTGTTACGTTTGGGTCCTGTCTCGTTATTTTTTTGCTAGTGGTTCAATTGCCAGTGCAAACAGGAGGGGGGAGAGGAGACATCCTTGTCTTGTGCCCCTTTCGAAAGCAATTTCATCAGATAATGTATTATTTGTATATATTTTTGATTTAGGACATTTATAGAATATTTTTTATTAAATGTATTATTTCAGCTGGAACATTGAAAGTTTCCAAAAGAAAAGGCCCTTTAAGGCGGTCAAAAGCCTGTTCCGCATCAACCACCATTACTGCTAAAACAATATCTAGTTTTTTTGTGTATTGTATTAAACTGAAACATGCTCTTGTATTTGTTTGTAAGTGCCTATTTGTATAAACCCTGTTTGATTGATATGTATCAAGTCTGGTAATGCTTTTGCCATTCTATTGCTTATAAGCTTGGTTATTATTTTATTGTCACATACGTTTTTAAACTTATGGGTCTGGAATCAGCAGGGGACTCTCCAGATTTCCCTGGTTATAATATAACTGAAATCACTGTTTGATACATGGAACTAGGAAATACTGAATTGAGTGACGTGTGTTGTCATTTGTGTAAATAGGGGCACTACTTTATCCCATAATGTTGAATAGAATTCTATGGGAAAGCCATCCATTCCTGGTGCTTTTCTCTAAGTGAATGTTTTAACAGTATCTAATATTTATTTTTGGGTGATCTCTGTTTTTAATAATTATTTATTGTCTGCTGATAATTGCTTCATGGTTGTTAAGTCTGAGAGGGCTATAGGATCTGTCCAACTGTTGTTTAATTCTGATTTATATAAAGGCCTTGTTAACAACCAGTATTTTACCGTGCCAATTTTCCACCGCAGGTACTCAAGGCACCTTCACTTTGTGTAACCCAACAGAGAGAAAAATACATATCATTCTCTCTCTCCTTCCATTTTGTTGCACTTTATTTTCCCCGTTCTGCCCCCCGGCCGCACCTCCCCTACTACTCGTAACTCTGGGCTGCCTGCGTGCATCTGCCTGGCACGCTCAAGCAGTGGCAAGAACAAACAGAGGAAAGGAGCACACAGAGGGTCTGCTATGCCCTCTGGCTTATATGACCACTGCTCAAGTGAACAGAGAGTTACCATCTCAAACACACCAAGGACCAGTTGTCAGGGAGCTGAGAATGTAAACTTGCTACTACATGTGTTCACAGCTTCACAGCTTCGCAGCTCTCTTATTAACGCACATGCATGTTTCATTAAATGCACACACATAGAAATGAATGTACAGAAATAAATATCCACAATCAAACATAGACAAACACACACCCACACACACACAGCTTGCCAGCTTGATGCTTCAGCTGTGCTGTGTGAGCTGCATGAGTTGGTTTCATTTTCTGTGAAATGTCAGGCTGGGAGAGACAGCTCTGGCAGGTGTGGGGGATTGGCATAAACATAGCCGGTTCACACTAGGTCTGGCTAAAGGTGAACTCCTACATATGGAGGGAGTTAGGTGGTCTACCCCCTATTTTACACACTCCAGGCCCCCCTATGAACACTAGCAACAACAATAAAGTGAAAAGCAAAGGACATCTATCCTACTGAGCCAGCAGATTCAGTTTGTCATTGAACACCGGGGGAATGCTCGCTCACCATGCCAGCTGTGGCAGATGCAACTTTGTTTGGGAGGTGTGAGATGACCAGAGGAGCTGGGTGCTAAACAAAGCCTCAATGCCACCACAAAAATCAAGCCAGCAAAGCTGCCAACGCTGGATAATGTGGTGATTACAGATTTTGGATGAGGCAGACTAAAAGTATCATGCTCTGAGCATATTTCAATCTCTTTTCAAATGCTGGAAGGCAATGAGTAAAAGAGGCACATTCACTCCTACTCCACACCTTCTCAATCCCTCTCAACACACACACACACACACACCAAAACACACACACACACACACCAAAACACACACACACACCAAAACACACACAAACACACAAACAGACATAAACACATTCATAAACACACACAGAAAGTGGGGTGAATGGCCAAAGTCCGGTATCACCTCAGTAAGGTCAGAGTTCTGATTGAGTGATGATTTTGAGAAAACGTAACAGCACATTATTGTGGTAAACTGTGAGATATTTTCATGAGAAGAAACCACAGAGTGTCATGTCTCATGGTACGGTGAAGTTGAGGGGCTTAATAGGCATGCTTCATTAGATGATAGAGTCTCGATGCAGAAGTGGGCAGTCTTGCTTTAAGACGTGATGTGATCCAGCTCTCTCTCTCTCTCTCTCTCTCTCTCTGGCTGGGCTGTATTGTAATAGACACACACACACGACTTAGTGCTTTTGAAAGAGGGCTGAGCCTCACACACACAAACAGCGCAGTTTCTCAATGGGGGGACGGAGTCAAGAGGAGACAGAACTGTCGTTCCGCTGGAGCCGATCTCCGTCCGTGTGTGAAAAGTGAGGAGTCAAATTAACACTCTGTTGTCACGAGAGGGCTTTTACATTCACAGGAGTAAGAAGAGAGAGAAAAGGAGGTCTGTGGTGATATAAAGGTGATATGAGCCGCCTTCCATCCTGTAAACCCTGACTAGTTTGTAACAGCGTGTCGTGGCTGTGAGCTGAGGTGGTTTCTGGTGACCGCACTCCCAGGATTTCAGACGGACAGAGAGAGTCGAGGGGGGCAAGCGGACGAGGCAGAAACAACAGAGCTTCTCCCCCTCTTATCCTGCAGCGTTGTTCTTCTTTACACCTGGAACTTTGTTGGGAATCCCTGGCCTCAGACTATGGATGGATTTAAGACAATGTTGTGAGTCTGTTGGACAGACAGTGATACTGACAGCAGGGCACCCTTTCTTTTGACCAGACAGACCACTCAGGTAAAGCTGTGGGGTTATTCTCTGGGACTGTTGGTGCTTTGTGATCATATTATGTTCCTTCTGCTAAATATACTATTATTTAAAAAATCTGATTATGGAACTGTTATAAAATAAGGCTAGCTTTCATGTTTGTAAGAAGTGGAAGGGCTCCAGGAGTCACTGAATAATGATGACAGGTATGAGCTGTGAGCGACAGACAGGCAGAGCATGTGACACGACCTGAATACCTCTGTTGGATTGAACAACTGTATGGTTTAGTGAAGGAGAGTAGGCTATGGACATTCCAGATATATGTATGTTTTAGGACATCCCAGGTATTTCGTGTTGACTGATATTTTTAAAGTTACAGGCAGTCAGTTCTAAGTAGGGCAGAGATGTCAGTCTCGTTCTTTATGGAAAAAAAGCCAAGGCTGCAAAATCAAAATGTTCTAGCCCAGACCAAGTCACTTTTCAGAGTCAATATTATTAATTCATTTTCATGTTATGCTATATTACAAACACAGTTATTAGCCTATATTGAGATGTAAAATTGTTACATGAAATCGAGCTCAAGTCTATTCCATGTAAATATGTTATGTTTATACAGGCTAACCTAATCTAACCGTGTCAAAAGAAGGCATTTACTTACCATATAAAATTGCCCCATTATACCTATGTCGTAGGGAAGGCTAAACATCTATCTCGTGCCGAGACGGTGCGCAGGTGTGTCCGGGCAGGGGGCATGAGCTCTTGTTTAGTCTAAATTGGCGGGACATGGGATGCTTATAAAAAAGACAATGTAACAGCCGTCATTACCAATTACGAATTCCACGACCACCAAGAAGATTTAAATCAATGGTCTAATTAGGCTGCAAAGCGGAGACCAAACGGCTCATTAAACAGATGCGCAAATGGTCAATCCTGCATGAAGTGCACATTCCTTGTTTATTCATTGAAAAAAACACGGAGGTAAGAATTCTAACTGAAAGTCATTTGTACACAAATAGCCAACTAGCCCTGATAAGGTGATTTATTTTTCATGTGTCTGCCATTTACTCGTGAAAGTTGCCGTTTACATTAAAATGCATAAGCATGCCTGTGTGGTGCGGTCTGAATATCTTTCTCGGTCCCCTCTCCATCCCTATTCTCTCGCGCTGTCGATCAGGACCACATTTCTTATTTGACATGAATGAGTGCTGACAGTCGGAGAGTTGCTTAGAGCTGAACGGAAAGGCGGGGAGGACAAAAGAGCAGTTTCTCTCCATGCTGTTGTTCAGGCTAAAGATTACATTTTTTTCAGGAACTTGCTAGAGAGAAACACAGTGCGTTAAAAAGCATTCCCCAGGGAACAGTTCACATTTCCACAAAATGTAGGATTATAGCGGATTTATTGCATGAGATGGGATTACAATGCGCCGTTAATAGGCCTAATTATAGGCTATGCTTAATTTCTGCGTGTTGAATATTCAGTAGGCTACTCTCAATGTCATTTCAGGGTAGTGGGAAGAATGTCAACTTTTTCTCGAACCGACATGCACACACGAAGTTGCTATAGGCTAGTAGCCTATCATTTGGAGAGAAATAAATCCAGATAGGCAGCTACTGCCATTGCATCGAATATTCAGTAGGCTAGTCTCAATGTCATTTCAGGGTAGAGGGAAGAATGTCAACTTTTTCTCGAACCGACATGCACACACGAAGTTGATATAGGCTAGTAGCCTATCATTCTGAGAAAAAAAAATCCAGATAGGCAGCTACTGTCAGCGCGTCTGAAGGCAAATTAATAGCCTAAATACTGTATATGTGTAGCAGTGGCGACCCGTCATTCAGGGCAGGAGGGGCAGAGTAAATAAAATTAAATCAATACAATTGTTGCCTGTTTTGCATGTTACTTTGGCATTAATATGTGTCACATATCAGTTTGCAAACAATGTATAAAAAAAACGATAATAATTGAGTTAAGTAAGCTCCATACAAACATGGTCTCCTTTTTTTGCTTTCTTGAGTAAGTCAGCTCCAAAATACAGGTGTTTCAGCCTAGCTCAGTGCTTTCTGTGGTGATGGGGCAGCAGGCGGAAAATACGGAGCGTAGGGGTTGGTAATACTCTCTAGTTGCGCCGTGATTGGCTCAGTGTTCTGTCACTCATGGATACACGAAGTCACCGCAAAAACTATGGGGAGAGCTCGAAAATTCAAGCCCCTTGGGTGCTGGCATAGATTTACATTAGAAGTGCCCATCCAAGAAGGCTCAAGGTCATTGGCCACAGATAAAATGACGTCAAATCACGTTTTATCTACCGTAGCTTTGATTAGACTGATCATGTCAACATCATACCTTCAAAATCTTAGCTAGCAAGCTAGCAGCCATCATCATGAATCAAGCTGACAATCTACTGGCAAATCCTTTTCAATCCTTGTCATATTAAGATAAATCATGAAGAGAAAATATAAATAAAACATATCGGTGCTCATCGGCCATTGGACATAAACATTACACAACAAGTTGGAAATTGCAAATTCGACAATGAGTGGTTTGGAAGGAATCAGTGGCTAACTGCAAGCGTTGCAAAGCAATCAGTGGGCGTGTGGTCCAAGTCTGGGTTTAAGGGTCTCTTTTCCAAGCTTAAAAGGATAAACATTCAACATTGGCCATGCTGTCAATCCAGCATGACTTCTGCAGCGTTCAAAACGACTGGAAACTCAGAACTGGGAAGTCTCAGACTTCAGTGAGTTCAATACAACTGGGAAAATACATTTTGAACGGTCATCCAATTCGGAATTCCAAGTTGGGAACTGGGGCCTCTTTCTAGAGCTGTTTATGTAGGCCCTAACAGTTTGTGGGCACCGTTTTCCAGCGTTATAGTGCAATTGTATTGTTTACTGTTGTGTTGTGTAGTGGTTTGCTGGCATGCATGAAAAAAAAGGGGGAATTTGCCAACCGGTATTACAGGTGGTCTCAGTTTAGGTCTTTTGCCATTATCAAATTAATACTATAACAAAAAACTTAAACCAAGAGGACAACTCCCTGCTGGCAATCTGTGGCAAAGTATAAGCCTAATGTGTTTCACGGGAGATGGCGTGAAGGCACTGGACAACTCTTTCAGGTGAAGTCAGATGTTTTATTTTACAGCAAGGTGATCAGTGTTCAGCTTTCGACTTGAATAGGCTACAAATGAATTCAGAACATTTTAAAAAGCTAGGATAAATGATCAAACTCTCATTCACAGTGTATGCTACTGCAGGCTGAAGGTCTGAAACAGACTGGAATAGCGGTTGGTAACCCACCCACCTGGATTGGGTGACACCAACTCACTTCTCAAGAGTATTTATCAATCTAAAATACATCTCATTGTTACACTCATAATAAATGGTATGAGTACATAGTTAGGTAAAACGTCCGTACCATTCATCAACTCCAAATGGTATGGAGCTCATATGTTTTATATTCTCAAAATAACAAACAGGGAGAATGTTAACTGTTCCAAATTGGCGCCTCCAAACTAGGCATGAATGGGCACCAAATCTGGCACCCCAGCCCCCTAGGAACAGGAAGTGCATGTCAGATGGTGGGAAATATTGTAGGGTGTTTTGGGGTAAAACGTCCCTCAACTTCTCTGCTTTTTGGTCCCATTGGCTACTACATTCTAACAACGTGAAGGGAACCCGTGCACATTCGCAGATACTGTGTGTGACTGTGTGAGAGCGAAGTCTTGTGTCTCGTTCATCTCAATATCTGCAGTGCTGCTCGTGGCAACATCATTTAGCTGAGTCTACCTTTAAGTGTACCATGTAAATAAACTAAGTGCTAAAAGTTTCAAAAACCAAAATGTTTGATATAGGCTAGTACTAATTATTGACATGAAGATAACCAACCAAACAGAAGCAAGTGAATGAAGCTGCACATATCTCTAAACATCATGTTTTAATGGTGACTTGTAGTTACAAAATTACTGTGATAATAATGTTATAATTCAACTGGTAAAACAAAAAATAAGCATTGTACTATAGTCCCTCTATATAGAGAATGGAGACACACTGATACACAACTTGGGTGCAGGACCTGTATTCATAGTCTCTCAGAGTAGGAATGCCTTGCAAATCATAATGTATAAGATTAAATGGACAGGGAGGACCTGATCCTAGATCAGCACTCCTACTCTGAGATGGTTTATGAATATGGGCCCAGGTCACTTTTACAAATGGGGACCTGAAAATTCTACTGAATGACTGGGAGAGATAATGACCACTGCAGTTTTGGCTGGATAGGAAGGGTTTGCTTTAGTGAATGCAGGACCATGAGCATGGGAGAATCTCAAATGGTTTTGCTCGACGATGATTCAAGCATATCGCTTCACCCGCAATAACATCTGATAAATATGTGTGGCGGATTTTTTAAAACTTCCGCACTAGCCGCTGAAAGGATACT
The DNA here is from genome assembly GCF_964263955.1 of Coregonus lavaretus. Lineage (NCBI taxonomy): Eukaryota > Metazoa > Chordata > Actinopteri > Salmoniformes > Salmonidae > Coregonus > Coregonus lavaretus. The sequence goes on along the minus strand of NC_139999.1, from coordinate 21,746,580 downwards.
CATGAGTATCCTTGGAGAGACAAGGCTATTGAGGAGTGCACTACACTTCTCTGTTTGCCTACTAATGAATTGACACTCTCCTCGACCACTCAACCGCTTATCGGTTTCCGGGTCACAGAGGAGAGGAGGATGGATGAGAGTACAGACCATTGGCCAATTGAGAATCTCCCCATGTGATTCAGAATGGAGCTGAGAGGAGAGGAGGTAGTAACACCTGGAGAGGAGGAGTTATTATTCACAGTGAGGGAGGGAGAGGTGTGGGTCCATATGTCGGCCTTCAGCAGCCATTAGACGATCGTTAAATGAATGGCCAAGGTGTGTCATTATACCTTTATGTGTACTGTTTTCATTTCACATTGAACTGTTCTAACACTACACTGTTCCAGCATCAGAGATGAAAATGACTCAGAGCACATCCTAAAATTGAAACATACACTACCGGTCAAAAGTTTTAGAACACCTACTCATTCAAGGGTTTTTCTTAATTTTTACTATTTTATACATTGTAGAATAATAGTGAAGACATCAAAACTATGAAATAACACTTATGGAATCATGTAGTAACCAAAAAAGTGTTAAACAAATCAAAAATAGCCACCCTTTGCCTTGATGACAGCTTTGCACACTCTTGGCATTCTCTCAACCAGCTTCACCTGGAATGCTTTTCAAACAGTCTTGAAGGAGTTCCCACATATGCTGAGCACCTGTTGGCTGCTTTTCCTTCACTCTGCGGTCCGACTCATCCCAAACCATCTCAAATGGGTTGAGGTTGGGGGATTGTGGAGGCCAGGTCATCTGATGCAGCACTCCATCACTCTCCTTCTTGGTAAAATAGCCCTTACACAGCCTGGAGGTGTATTGGGTCATTGTCCTGTTGAAAAACAAATGATAGTCCCACTAAGCCCAAACCAGATGGGATGGCGTATCGCTGCAGAATGCTCTGGTAGCCATACTGGTTAAGTGTGCCTTGAATTCTAAATAAATCACAGACAGTGTCACCAGCAAAGCACCCCCACACCATAACACCTCCTCCTCCATGCTTTACAGTGGGAAATACCCATGAGGAGATCATCCATTCAACAACACCGCATCTCACAAAGACACGACAGTTGGAACCAAAAAATCTCCAATTTGGACAAATTTCCACCGGTCTAATGTCCATTGCTCTTGTTTCTTGGCCCAAGCAAGTCTCTTCTTCTTATTGGTGTCCTTTAGTAGTGGTTTCCTTACAGCAATTCGACCATGAAGACCTGATTCACACAGTCTCCTCTGAACAGTTGATGTGAGATGTGTCTGTTACTTGAACTCTGTGAAGCATTTATTTGGGCTGCAATTTCTGAGGCTGGTAACTCTAATGAACTTATCCTCTGCAGCAGAGATAACTCTGGGTCTTCCATTCATTTACATTTACATTTTAGTCATTTAGCAGACGCTCTTATCCAGAGCGACTTACAGTTAGTGAGTGCATACATTATTATTATTATTATTTTTCATACTGGCTCCCCGTGGGAATCGAACCCACAACCCTGGCGTTGCAAACGCCATGCTCTACCAACTGAGCTACATCCCTGCCGGCCATTCCCTCCCCTACCCTGGACGACGCTGGGCCAATTGTGCGCCGCCCCATGGGTCTCCCGGTCGCGGCCGGCTACGACAGAGCCTGGATTCGAACCAGGATCTCTAGTGGCACAGCTAGCACTGCGATGCAGTGCCTTAGACCACTGCGCCACTCGGCGCCCATTCCTGTGGCGGTCTTCATGAGAGCCAGTTTCATAATAGCGCTTGATGGTTTTTGCGACTGCACTTGAAGAAAACCCCTTGAATGAGTAGGTGTTCTGTAACTTTTGACCGGAAGTGTATATCTTTGGCCTTTATATTTTGAGCTGTTAGGCTACAGTGTGTACATGGTGTGAAGTAGCCAATATCAAATCAAATGACTATCATAATTAGCTAACTAATTTAATAAGCTAGTTATTGCTGTTGATACGATGCTCCTTATTAGCTGTAATCAGAAAATGTTCTACAATCCTTTACTTGCCGATACTCTCTTAGTTCTCGATTCGGCAAACACCAGTGTCTTCTAAACCGCCATGGCTAGTTGCAGGTGGAACGTTGGAATTGAGAAAATTCTTAAATATTAAATTAAATCAATTTTTGCTCTATGAAGTAATCCAATAATGTATACACTGCCATCTTAGAGTATCTTTGTCTTCTCTCATTGATCAAGACAGGTGAGTGTCAAGCGACACTTGATTTCTGAGTTGTGCATATGACGTGCAGCACTTTGGGGTTGTCACCCACCTGTTTACAGCTAAACAGGAGCATATGCACAAGCTTGGACACAAGCTTGGTTGATTTGTGATGCTTGGTTGAGTTAGTGTCTATTTTTTGATTGCACCGTTTTTTGGGGGGGAACTCATCAAAAATGCCCAGCGTAGGAGAGGTGACTGTATTGCAGTAATACAGTGGGGGAAAAAAGTATTTAGTCAGCCACCAATTGTGCAAGTTCTCCCACTTAAAAAGATGAGAGAGGCCTGTAATTTTCATCATAGGTACACGTCAACTATGACAGACAAATTGAGAAAAGGAAATCCAGAAAATCACATTGTAGGATTTTTAATGAATTTATTTGCAAATATGGTGGAAAATAAGTATTTGGTCACCTACAAACAAGCAAGATTTCTGGCTCTCACAGACCTGTAACTTCTTCTTTAAGAGGCTCCTCTGTCCTCCACTCGTTACCTGTATTAATGGCACCTGTTTGAACTTGTTATCAGTATAAAAGACACCTGTCCCCAACCTCAAACAGTCACACTCCAAACTCCACTATGGCCAAGACCAAAGAGCTGTCAAAGGACACCAGAAACAAAATTGTAGACCTGCACCAGGCTGGGAAGACTGAATCTGCAATAGGTAAGCAGCTTGGTTTGAAGAAATCAACTGTGGGAGCAATTATTAGGAAATGGAAGACATACAAGACCACTGATAATCTCCCTCGATAAGTGGGCTCCACGCAAGATCTCACCCCGTGGGGTCAAAATGATCACAAGAACGGTGAGCAAAAATCCCAGAACCACACGGGGGGACCTAGTGAATGACCTGCAGAGAGCTGGGACCAAAGTAACAAAGCCTACCATCAGTAACACACTACGCCGCCAGGGACTCAAATCCTGCAGTGCCAGACATGTCCCCCTGCTTAAGCCAGTACATGTCCAGGCCCGTCTGAAGTTTGCTAGAGGATTGGGAGAATGTCATATGGTCAGATGAAACCAAAATAGAACTTTTTGGTAAAAACTCAACTCGTCGTGTTTGGAGGACAAAGAATGCTGAGTTGCATCCAAAGAACACCATACCTACTGTGAAGCATGGGGGTGGAAACATCATGCTTTGGGGCTGTTTTTCTGCAAAGGGACCAGGACGACTGATCCGTGTAAAGGAAAGAATGAATGGGGCCATGTATCGTGAGATTTTGAGTGAAAACCTCCTTCCATCAGCAAGGGCATTGAAGATGAAACGTGGCTGGGTCTTTCAGCATGACAATGATCCCAAACACACCGCCCGGGCAACGAAGGAGTGGCTTCGTAAGAATCATTTCAAGGTCCTGGAGTGGCCTAGCCAGTCTCCAGATCTCAACCCCATAGAACATTTTTGGAGGGAGTTGAAAATCCCAAAACATCACTGCTCTAGAGGAGATCTGCATGGAGGAATGGGCCAAAATACCAGCAACAGTGTGTGAAAACCTTGTGAAGACTTACAGAAAACGTTTGACCTGTGTCATTGCCAACAAAGGGTATATAACAAAGTATTGAGGAACTTTTGTTATTGACCAAATACTTATTTTCCACCATAATTTGCAAATAAATTCATTAAAAATCCTACAGTGTGAGTTTCTGGATAATTCTTTCTCATTTTGTCTGTCATAGTTGACGTGTACCTATGATGAAAATTACAGGCCTCTCTCATCTTTTTAAGTGGGAGAACTTGCACAATTGGTGGCTGACTAAATACTTTTTTTCCCCACTGTATCCTACAAATGCACTGTGGATTTAATGCTCCTGTTTTCTCTCTCCTCCTTTAGACATCCCCTGCCATGTGTCTCTAACCTTCTTTCTGCCCTCCTCCTGTAGCCCATAGACATAGATAGAGGACTCTAGCGCCCAAAAGCCTGTTTTAGCATGGGCAGCGCCATTGAGGACTTTCACCATTTTGAAATAGTCAAGTGGGTGGGACTTCCTATGGGTCAAATAAGGATCACATAATTCCATCCAGGTCACCAGGAGGGATCAGCCAATGAATTATTATCGTGAGGAAACATTCCATAACTGCATGTGGCAGAAAATTGCCAATCAGTGTGTTTATCAACTCATAGAAGTAGTAGAAGAAGAACATTGACTACTTCATAATGGAAATGGCCTCAATGGTGCTGCCCATGCTCTCACAGACGCCATAATGGGACAGATACAATGTTGTGTCCTCTATCTCTATGCTCTAACCCTTTCTCTCTCTGCCCTCTTCCTGTAGCCGCCCTGCCAACCTGCCCTGACATGTCCTGGTTCCTGGGCCTGTGGATTAGCATGGGCTTCCTGCTGCTGTGCCAGGCCACGCTGTACGAGACCCTCCAGCAGCACCATGTGCCCCGGCCCGGACGCAACGCCATCCAGATCCTGGGTGAGTCCCTTTCTCTGTTCTGTCTGCCCACATCCCGTTGTGCCCACTACCCACCCAGTTCTCTCAGGGGAGCTCTCTGAGAAGTGTCAGAGTAAAATAATACTATCTTATCACTGTATCCCCAGTGGAAACAGTGAGGCAACAGTCTTCTGTCTTTTGTAATAGATTGGTTTGCAACCAATATGTTAGCTACTGTGAGAAGAAGAATAGTGCCCTGTGGTTTCACAACTTTTTATATTTGTTTGTTTCTATAGATTATGGCGTTGTATAATGGATTGTTTATGTTTCTGATGGTTAATTCATGTATCCAGCTGTCAGAGGTGTCATGCCCATAGGGGGCACAGGGGCACGTGCCCCCTCAGATTTGTCCTGTTTTTATTTTTTATAATTGTTGTTGTTGTTGTTTCTCTGTAATACTACTAGCCACCTAGCAATTGTTGGCTTTAGCTAGCCCAGATAGGTTCCCAATCTCCAAACCTCATAACTAGCTACCAAGAAGCCATTTCAGGCTATCAAGGAAGTTAGAGTAGCTAGCTTGTCTAAGTATCTTAGCTGGCATGCCTGCTGGCAAGGTTGGTAGACATTAGAAAAGCAAGCAATAACTAAATATACTGAATAAGACTCACATTCTTTTCAATCTTTTACCCAGATTTTAGCAGAGATGTAGAGAAGCATATTTAGTTTATCTAAAAAAATTACCAGGATACAGACAGCTCAAGAGGTATGCTTAGATATGCAGAAAATAAATATATTTATGACATAGAATTAAGTATAATAATTATGGCTCTAAAAAAAGGTGTTTCAGGTGTTTGAAAAAAGCAAAATTCTCCAACAATTCTCCACCAGCCACCCACCCACCCACCAAGCAATCCAAACTTATTTTGTGCCTCCTGAGATTTTGGGGTGTGTGATGCCTCTGCCAGCTGAACATAAAACTGCACCATCTTCAAAGCAGGCTTTATTGACATTCTCCTACATTCTTTGCAGTAAATTGTTTTTGCTTGGAGATGATTGTAATGTTTAAGCTCAGCTGCAGCTGCTGTTTTGATCTGAGGTTGGAACTCCCCCTCTGCCCCAGACAGACAAAGAGCACTTTTTAACAGGAGAGGATTCTCAGTGTGGGGGAAAGAGTGACTGCAGCATCCTGAATCTATCAGACTAGCTAGTTGATTGGTACGTAGGACAGGCTCTAGGCAAAACTCCCCATCAGTATGCTGTGAGTGCAGGCTGCTTTGATCACTGTGGCTTAGATGGAAATAGCAATTATGTTTCTCTCTCACTCTCCGGAAACATTTGGCAATTAAAGCCAGTTCCTTCTCCACTGTGGGGGCTAAAGGGGAGGGAGTCAGTGAGGTGGGTCTGATTCTCCTCATTTATGTGGGAGTAGAGTAGTCACATTCTTTCACTCCCCAGCCATGTGTCTTTGGAAGCAGCAGAAGCAGGCTCCTTTAAGCTTTTAACAATGACTCGCTCCCTGAAGCTTCTGACGACAACAGTATTCCAAACCCCTTTCACCAGGAAACCAAATCCCAATGCCTGTTAAACATTGATTCCATCTATCTGTGCTTGTCTCAAAAAGACAGTGACTGAAGCAAAAGCTATAAAAAAGAGACATTGATTTCCCCGACTTGTGATGTCGACAAGATTGTTGATAGCCAATTAGGTTTTTAAGCAGCAGTGAACTAGAGCAGTGGTGCAGGGCAGGCGGCTTGTTTTGGGGTTGGAACAGCTGACATAGTGGGACTTGGGTGTGGGTGTGAGACAGAGGCTTCACCCAAAGTGCTATGGGCTCATTATGAGCGACAGAATACATTTAGGAAAACTTTGCTTCCATGTTTTTTTTTACAAGGAAGTGCATGTCCTACAGTAAGTGTCTTCTGAATTATGCAGAGGTCCAAGTGAAAACAAAGAGAAAACCCTGCCCATGGCACATAGAGAAGTCAGCTAGGTTATGGGTGAGAAAAATATCCTCCTGTTCTAGTTTTGTGAAAGGGTTCTTGTCAGAGAAATCAGCTTGCACAAACACACACTATACTGTGAAAATGGATGAAGCTCTGAGTGGTGGCACAGAAGAGCACAGGATGCATTTACTGTTCAGTGTGCTATACAATAGAAAATTGTTTTATAAGGGAGAAGATTGGTACGGTCAATCAGCAGCATTTACTCAATTAAATTCTGTCTGATTTTCCAATTATAGAATTATAGAAAGATTAAGTTAAACTCAGGCTATCTACAACTAACAGTGATGTTGTGTAACAATAATTGGTGAGGACATGTTAATATACGTGTAATCACCATTGGATGTGTTGACGTTCACTATCATAGTAAAAAAAACACTCCACACTCATGTTCCTTTTATGTTGACCGTGTGAAGTACACTTTTTTTTCAGAGTTGTTTTGCAACTGTACAATTTACTGTAGTGTCAAGGCCTTTTAAGTTCTCATCAATCTTACTCAACTGCAGAGTGGTGTTAACAGATCTAACCAGAACTGCTTTCTCGGAATTGAAATGCTATGATGAATATTTGTATTAGAATTGATTTAATAATTTGAGGATGCTCTCTGGTTACAGCAACCAGACCCTTTTATATAAATAGATATGCAACACGTGGTGACCAGAGTGAGATCTCTGATTGATAAATGCTTTGGTTTTATGCTTAGCTGTTTTCTGTAATCAAATACAATTGAATGGATAGGTATAATTAAAAAGGGGAAACGTTCAACAGAATTCATTCATGATGCGTTATGTTTATCTGTCATAATGCATTACTCTGTAAGATGCCTTCATCTGTGATGTATGGTAACATACAGGGTGTTGATGCTGAGAACATTATTAACATTACTAATAAAAAGGAACTTTATATGTTCAAATTCAAAGCATTTTACCACGGCTAAAACTATTGGCAGTCAATACACAAAACAAACTTGAAGGCAAGGCCAGAAAAACAAACACAAACCTAATGGGCTAGACAGTCAAACTTGCCTTCGATGCAGTATCTCTGTTTACACAACTTATGCCTTGGTACACATGTCTTATTCTGTAAACCAGAATGATACCCATGAGTCTACCAAATATTCCAACTATTGAAATATTGCCTACGCAAAGGTATTACACTATTGCTTGATTGACAGGCATGTGTTCTGTACCATAAAAAAAAGCCTTGAATAAAGGTAGGTGTGGATCTCTATATGGAGCCTGGTTTTCAGACTGGCTACCTGAGCTCCCTGGCTGAGTGAGTGAATGATGCAGCAGCAGCAGCTCTCAGTGCTCAGACGAGGGTGTGAATATATCACTGCACAGGGGAAGTGAAGGTCATGTTGAGCAAGGTACAAATGTAATCCTCAAGCCTGTTCAAGCATCTAACAATGTTTAAAAAATCAGCTTATCCCCTCCTGCAACAGCGAGCTGACAGAATGCCACTGTACAGTACATGCATACCAAAAATATACGAGGAGAGATAGGGGTTTTCAACCTCCATTTCTTTATTTATTAGAATATTTCAGTGAGAAATCTGCTGGTCACAGTTGAGGCTGGGATTGAGTAGCGAGTTGCCTGACTGCTTCATCACCTGCTCAGGAAGCGGCGCGGTTGCCTTCCCATGAGCCCCTGCTTCGCGGCCTCCACTATGTCCCCCGCGCCGGGAAGATTGATTGTTCCCAGATTCTGGGCAGCCAATTCTGGTCTCCCAAGAAATAATCCACTACACTGACAGATGAGGCGAATGTGACATGACACACAAGCCCAGCTCAGCTCTCTCCTCACCTGCCAACTAACACAGTACTGCCAGATCCACTCCTGGAGAAAGCAGGTTGCAGCTGTGGATGATTCTACTGGACACTATGCAGCCCAGTAGAAGGGTCAAACTGTAACATTCAAATAAATATGTATTGTCATTGTTTGCAGAAGTTAAATTGAAATCAAATAGTCAGTTTTATGTTCAACTGCCACCAAATATTTATTTGTTTCCTTTCCAAATGGAAGTGTATTGTCGTTGTGTCTCCTAGCAACGCCCATTGGGAGGATATTGAATCCAATGGCGAGGCATTCAGTTTATGATTCTAACATAACTCTCTAAGGGCACTAGCTGATTCCCATTCTGATGTAAGCTACAATATTAAGATTTACAGTATCATACATAACTATTAGTCCTGAAGGAGCTGTCCTTAGCTGTCATTTTGACAAAACAAAATACAGTGTTGTCAGACACAATAACAAGTCAATTGTTTGTTGCAATGTCAGTGCTAAACCGCCTCTCATAGTTGAGTAAATCAGTAATGACAGGTTAGCCAGTTGTTTCCCCCGTTCTACATGAAGTGCAGCAGCCACTTGGTGTGACTGTGAACTAATGATGTGATTAGGAAACACTTGAATCATCCTTGTAAGAAAAGCATACAGGGGAAATTGAGAAATACTGTATAGGAAGTAGGGTGCTGAGGACTTTGTTTTGGTGAAATCCATGCTGATTTTGGATGGTTTATAGCATAAGGTGGATAGGTCAGAATTTGCATACTGCAGCAAACAGTGCTGATATTGATATCGTACTGCACTCTTGAGGGAGCTTGCAAGGAAGCATTTTGCTGCACTGTTTATACCTGCTGTAAACTGTGTACGTGACAAATACAATTAGATTTGAATCCATACGGTTTATAAAACGGTTATAATTATTTAATCCATTTAATATAAATATCTCATAATGAATAACTTATTGAAAGATGATTGGAAGACAGGCACTTTAATGTTCAGCGTGCCATTTGATATGCAATACTCCTTCAGTCTAGGAAAGCTCTTGAGGCAGAAACAAACATGTAATTACTACTATTATTAATCATGACACAGAAATAACCACACATCTAAACACAGTTTAAAGTGAGCAATAGCAGAAAATGAAATGTCAACCAATAGTAGTAAAATATGGAGAACCCTGGGTGTCAGTGTTGACGAATGGAGCCCTATGTTATGATGAGCAGATTGACCACCATTTAAATGTGTGGAGGCTTTTTTATATGATTCATGTATCCTGACATTCTGACATCTTTGTTATGGTTTACTTTTACATTTTCTGCTCTGGTTGTGGGCTCTTTTCTGTAGGATGAGATGTCTGAGTGTAGGTGGGTGTATTGGTGAATCTTAGGGCGTCTATATTTCGGTAAATGAGGACTGGGTTGAATTCCGGAAACGTACATTTGAAGACTGAATTTATTTTTTCATTGCCATGCGTATGGCTAGCTTAGAAGAGGGATGGTTTTCCTGTCTGAGCTTGAGAACATGCCAATTAGCTACACTATCAAACATACATTGCATACAAATATATCCTTGCAGTTTTAGAAGTTATTTACAGATTTCTCCATTTCCTTATTGCTGTGATTTACTGCCTATAACCCCCTGCATTGTTCCATACAGTAAAACATGAAAGAGACATACACTGCAATCTCACGATAGTGCTCAAACCATATTTAAGTACTGTCAACATGAATGTAATCCAAATTACTGGTTTGCTTATGCAGCTTCGATTTACACGCTTTTGCAAACTGCCAAAGGGCAAGCAGTTTTACAGCTACCCACAGGAAAGTAACATCTCACTAGGAGTTCTTGTGTTTTTGTTTGGCCATGAATTTGATTAATTTCACACACACTTTTAATTGCAAGGACTAATTAGTGTGAGAATGGATGATGGAAACAGAATTCAATTAAATTCCGCTAACTGGAATGGATGGGGACTTAATCTGATTTTTTGTTGTTGTGCAAATTCGATAAAAAGGAAACTTTTGATCAGGTTGGCACACACATACACACGCACGCACACACGCTCACACACACACACACACGCACACACGCTCACACACACACACACACACGCACGCACACACGCTCACACACACACACACACACGCTCACACGCACACACTCACACACACACACACACACACACACACACACACACACACAGAAAGTCACAAATAAACCATTACCACCTAGAGAGTGGCCAGGACAGGGGTTCTGGGATAGTGAAAATGGCTTTCTAAATGAGGTGACAGCAGGCATGGTTTATCAATGCAATTCTCTTGGGCTCAGAAAAACATACTTCCACATCCCCTTAAAATCAAACAAAAGCACAACTTTAGTTGCTCTGACGTAATTGCCTGACGATGAGAATCAAAAAATAAATGCACACAAATGTAATAAGAAACATCCAATTCTGAGCATGCCGTCTACCAAGGCAGTCTTTTTCTGGTCTTGAACACCCAAAGCCTTTAATCTGGTTCCACATTGGGTTGTAATTGCTATGAAAACTTCAGGCTTTAGTTGAGAGCTCATTGTTGAGGTCTCTCACTCTATCGCATAGCATGCCCTTCGAGGTAATGAAAGCAACCTTTTTAAAACTGGGCAATAACTGCCTCATCATTCCTATACAGAACATCACTCTCTCACCCCTATCTTCCCTCCCTCCCTCCCTCCCTCCCTCCCTCCCTCCCTCCCTCCCTCCCTCCCTCCCTCCCTCCCTCCCTCCCTCCCTCCCTCTCACCCTCCCTCCCTCCATCTCCTCGTCTCTATCTGCCCCTGAGACGATTCGTCATGGATCAGATGAGACCATTTGTCATGGATTAGTGCACTTAAATGTCTGTGTGATAGTGGAAGCAGTCACTGGAAAAGCTTAGGAATCCTATTACACTGCTTGTTATGACCGGCGGGGGGAAGAGACTAGGGATGGAGGTTGAACTGGCATTTTATTTTAGCTTCATACCATTTCTGTTCTTGTACGACAAAGAAGCGCTGATTCATCTGAAAGACAGTCCTCTTGGAGGAGGAGGTCTGGTTGAAGTAGCACTAGATTGTAAAAGTGGAGTGAATATGTTGAACATGTACTTTCCTCTCTCTGTATGTTCACTCAGTGCTCTGTCAGAGCTGCTATTGAATCTGTCTTCTGAAGAGTTAGTTACATTCCTTTGCTTTCTCTCCATCTTCTTCAATTATTCATTTGTTAGGAAATCTGAACGATTACTCTTGTTTGAGCATCCCTGACTCCAATAATGGAGGTACACATTGAGATAATATCTAGAAAGAGATTGTCACTGTTTCACAATCTTCCTAGGCCTATTCAACACATTTAATTCAACTGTAGCAAGATCACAGTCGTCTCACTGCTGGTACTTTGATGGGCCTTTTTCCCCTGAGTGAAATGAGATAGTAGCGGATTAGATCCTGTGCAATCCTTATCTTCTCTCTGAAGTCAGATAACTGTGTCAGACAGAGAACAGGTCCTGTTTATCACACAAGGTTAGTTCCTCTACTCCTGTCGTACAACAAACACAAACTAATAGACCAACTCACAGTTTAGAGGAAAGGGTGTGTCCTCTGCCCCATTTCAGCCTAACCTAGATTTAAACACCCTCATAACATTCACTGTATCCAGGATAACAGTGGTTCTGTTCTCCGGCATTTAGATAGTTATTTTTAAAAATCATTACACAAAAAAAAGGTATAATGGTCAATGTGAAGTGACAACAAAATGTGCCTCCCTGCCTGCAACACCAGTATCTGATATAATCCCAGGCGTTTTTGAAAAACAGTGTGATCACATCAATGACATAGCGATAGGAAGGCCAAAAAGATAATCAAGGACAACTACCACCCGAGCCACTGCCTGTTCACCCCGCTATCATCCAGAAGGCGAGGACAGTACAGGTGCATCAAAGCTGGGACCGAGAGACTGAAAAACAGCTTCTATCTCAAGGCCATCATACTGTTAAACAGCCATCAATAGCACAGAGGCAGCTGCCTACATACAGACTTGAAAATCACTGGCCACTTTAATAAATGGTACACTAGTCACTTTAATAATGCCACTTTAATGTTTACTTATCTTGCATTACCCATCTCATATGTGTACACTGTATTCTATACTATCTTAATAATGTTTACATATCTTGCATTACCCATCTCATATGTATATACTGCATTCTATACTATCTATTGCATCTTAGACTATGCCACTCTGATAATGACATTGCTCATCCATATATTTATATATTCTTATTCCATTCCTTTACTTAGATTTGTGTGTATTAGGTTTTTGTTGTGGAACTGTTAGATCTTACTTGCTAGATATTGCTGCACTGTCGGTACTAGAAGCACAAGCATTTTGCTACACTCGCAATAACATCTGCTAACCATGTGTATGTGACCAATACATTTGATTTGATTTTGATTTGATTTTGATTTGATTTTGATTTGATTTTGATTTGATTTTGATTTGATTTTGACAACACATACTGTAGCCTACCAAATGGAAACCCATGCAGGGAACAAAATAGTTCATATATACAACAATGCAAATATCAGTGTTTTTATGCAGCTCCTCTACCATCCCCATCCTTTTTTATCGTGTGGCTGAACAGAAATAGCTTGGTTATATTAATGGAGTAAAGAGACACAGGCAGGTAATTGTAATGCAGCTACTTTGCACCATCATTTAGAACCACTGCAGGGGACGAATGTTACTCATTTGCTATTTCGTTTGCAGAGAACTCTGCACTCCAGCACCTAATTTACATAGTAACAGTCAAAATGGATTGTCTTGAATGTGTAGCAATTTGCCGTCCAATCGTTTCACTTCAGTGTGAGTTTTGCATACCCTTGAAAGGAGGTCACCTTATTTTTTTAACATAGTTATATCTATGGGCTTTTATGTTTTTCTGTCATGCGTAATGTGCGGTAGCCTATATCATAGGCTATGTATTGGATAACGGCACAATAATTTGGGCTTTTTTGGGCTTGAGCTCATAAAATGTATTTAATGTATGGCTCATCAGACTCAGGTAGCATCAGATTTGAATTTTCATGCCGATCAAAGCTCTAATCAAATTATATGCTTTAGAATGACACTTCCGGTTTGGGCAGGAAATACAGGGAAACCCTGGAGAAAAGTGATAATTCTCCAGATGGAACATTTGTAAAATACCGGGAAAAATATTCAGCCCTAGTCTGAAGCTTATTCTTTAGATGTTTGGGGCTGCTGGTGAAATATGATATGCAGGCATAATCAAAGTGACACTGGACTAGCACACTTGCCGGAGTCTTTGGGGTGTTTAATACGTTTCCATTCAATTGGCAACAGATTTTCATGCAAATATTCTAAAATATGTATAAAAACAATATGCACATTTCAGGGTTTCCTTTAGGAAAATGTTGTGCTGAACAACGTGACCGGGAAGATTTTAATTTACCAGACATTTGAGAAATTTACCGGACATCCATATGCATTCAGATCCGACTTGGTGCTGCCGGTGCCATCAAAAAATGAGGGATATTGGCCAAATGAGCCACATTTATGTGTCCTTAAAAACAGCCTATAACAAATTACAAAAACACTATTCCTTGTGTTTCAATGTGTAGCATATGCAAAACTTTATAGGCAATTTATTTTATTGGTTTTTACGCTACTATCCTAAAAAGAGTATGGTTCAACTGTTGGAGATTTGAGCACGAAATTCATCAGAGCATTGCATGCATAGGCCTTTAGGCTTTGGAGTCCACTGTATGATATTAATATTGTAAAAAATATATATAGCCTATATAAAGGAAGAAAAGCTTAGGCCTAGCCCCAGACAGATAGAGAGAGAGAGATAGAGATATGCCGGCGACATGCTACGACACTGACATGCATTTCTTTATGTCAGATGGCTACCGCATCTGCTATACAGATATAGATGTACAGAAGGAGGCTAATTCGTTAATATTTTGTATAAAGATAAGCATTATATTTTTCGATTATAGAAGGAACTCTGGTAAGCCTGAAACATTCTTCCTCACCTCAAGTTCAACTGTCGGAGTCAGTTGGACTGCCGGGGCACACTGCCTTCATATCATAGGCTTGCAGTAGCTAAAGCTTAATAATAGCCACATCAAACCTTCACAAACGTTTCTAAACTTTACTAGGTTAATATCAAAAGTAAGTCAAGCCATTGTTTATAGGGAAAATATGAGCAGGCTATCATATTGTGGCAAACACAGCATTTCTTACAATAATTTGGAACTTAATTTGGCCAAAGAAAATGGCTCAACAGAATGAAACAAAACACTTGCGAACTGGTTTAAACCTTCACAAAAGTTTTGAACAGGCTATATTGCAGAAATTACCAACAAAGGCAAGTGCCTACCATACCCAACAAATGACAGAAATAGGCTAATGTTATTTATTTTTTACAACAGACCTACTTATAATCTTAAACTAAATATGCAGCACACAATTAAAAAGACTAAACAGATTTTTCATATTTCAATAACTGGTTTCGATTAATAAAAAGGTTTACAATAATAGCAATTATATATAATAATAATAATAATAATAATAATAATAATAATAATAATATTAATAATGATAAAACAAAGGATTTCCTGAATATGGAGTTGCACAGTAGCCTGCATTCTTCACATCTTTGATAAATGCTATATTAAAACGTATATAAAATTCCCCTTGTAGGCTTTTCACTATAGGCATACTCTTTTTCCTCTAACTTTTGTTTTACTTCTCAGAAGCATGGGCACTTGTGCGCAAGGCGTGAGAGAAGGGTGCTGAAGTGCACATTCGGGGTATAGGCTATGATAATTTGGCCTGCTACAATTTTATTTATAGTCTTTCCTTTTTTGGGGGGTCAAATGCAGGCAATTACCAGCTAAGGGAAACCCAGGAGCATTTTCCCATCAGCGTTGTTTCCATCAAATTGACTTGTTGCAGATAAAAGTCTGTACATAAATACGTAGTGCACATAAAAATACAAATTAAATGGGTTTCCATCGCATTTTCAACTCTAGGCCTACTAATGGTTTTGTCACAAAGAATGTTGTGTAGGTATAGCCAATGTGCCCACTCTGTTATTGGCACATGCACTCTAGCCAACAACTTGCAGATATAGTGCAGGTATAGCCTACTACATGATGAGATTATATATGGACAAAAATGCAAGATTATTTTTATTTGTCAATGGCAGTCAAGCATCGATCATCATGACACCAGAATAAGACCCTTGATATTTATTGGAAAGGAGCATCAACCTCATCACTGTGCACTTTCACCACCCTGTGAAGTTCATCATAACTTATTTAATCTATAGCCTAATAAAATGTATGCTTTCCCATGATGTGGTGACGTTTTTTTATCAGACATGTAGGCTACTTTACCTGCATTAAAAGGTTGGATGGAAACCTGGTTAATGTCAAGCCATGCTGGAATTATATTTTGGATGAAAGTGCACATGCCTACAGAAGACTTTTGAATTAGCCCAATCAGATTAAAACATTGTGACAGGTTGTGTTAATGCCACATATAAAAGGTAATACATAAAAAAAGTTAAATGATAAATATTTTGGCTATATTGAAGCGTTAGGTTCTAGGTGCACGAGGAATAGCCGCTCAGATTGGAAAGGAGGCAGAGAGTGTTAAATCCCTGAATAACTGGGCCTGCTGGGAGCATACAGTATGCAAATACAGTATGCAAATAGTCCGGGTAGCCAGTATCAGAAGCAAAAATACAGCCAGACTGGCCTACTACTGTGGCTTTCTAGACATTATAAACTGTTTAGAGTAGACCCAAAACTGATCCAAATCGAATGAAACATTCAAATCACAGGGCTTTTGTGCCGTTATTCAAATGCAGCCTAGAGTAGAATTTTGTACTCACTTGAAAACAATAATGCAATTTATTCATTGCATTGTGGTTTTGTAGGCTAGTCTAGGTAAGGATCATTGTATTGTCCCTAAACAAGATCAATAGGGGAGATTTTTTTAGCTGTATGCCTCATGTCTTCGCTGTTATTTCATGCGCAATGATGCACCTGACATCTCCGCTGCCTATCAGCTATTCCTATTAGTTCTCGTCGATATTAAAAATGTATGCAGCTTTGAATGTTTTTATGTGTGGTATGATTGCTACTTAGCCAATTGCAGATCTGGACAAAACGATCCATCCTACCACTATTGTCACTATGAATGGTGTGTAGAGGGCAGGATAGACCGTTAGACTGGTAGACTATACTGACCTCTGTGGTATAATAAAAGTTAGCCCATGGAAAAGCGTAGTGCATAAGGGATGGACCAAAACATACAGTGGGGAGAACAAGTATTTGATACACTGCCAATTTTGCAGGTTTTCCTACTTACAAAGCATGTAGAGGTCTGTAATTTTTATCATAGGTACACTTCAACTGTGAGAGACGGAATCTAAAACAAAAATCCAGAAAATCACATTGTATGATTTTTAAGTAATTAATTTGCATTTTATTGCATGACATAAGTATTTGATCACCTACCAACCAGTAAGAATTCCGGCTCTAACAGACCTGTTAGTTTTTCTTTAAGAAGCCCTCTTGTTCTCCACTCATTACCTGTATTAACTGCACCTGTTTGAACTCGTTACCTGTATAAAAGACACCTGTCCACACACTCAATCAAACAGACTCCAACCTCTCCACAATGGCCAAGACCAGAGAGCTGTGTAAGGACATCAGGGATAAAATTGTAGACCTGCACAAGGCTGGGATGGGCTACAGGACAATAGGCAAGCAGCTTGGTGAGAAGGCAACAACTGTTGGTGCAATTATTAGAAAATGGAAGAAGTTCAAGATGACGGTCAATCACCCTCGGTCTGGGGCTCCATGCAAGATCTCACCTCGTGGGGGATCAATGATCATGGGGAAGGTGAGGAATCAGCCCAGAACTACACGGCAGGACCTGGTCAATGACCTGAAGAGAGCTGGGACCACAGTCTCAAAGAAAACAATTAGTAACACACTACGCCGTCATGGATTAAAATCCTGCAGCGCACGCAAGGTCCCCCTGCTCAAGCCAGCGCATGTCCAGGCCCGTATGAAGTTTGCCAATGACCATCTGGATGATCCAGAGGAGAAATGGGAGAAAGTCAAGTGGTCTGATGAGACAAAAATATAGCTTTTTGGTCTAAACTCCACTCGCCGTGTTTGGAGGAAGAAGAAGGATGAGTACAACCCCAAGAACACCATCCCAACCGTGAAGCATGGAGGTGGAAACATCATTCTTTGGGGATGCTTTTCTGCAAAGGGGACAGGACGACTGCACCGTATTGAGGGGAGGATGGATGGGGCCATGTATCGCGAGATCTTGGCCAACAACCTCCTTCCCTCAGTAAGAGCATTGAAGATGGGTCGTGGCTGGGTCTTCCATTATGACAATGACACGAAGCACACAGCCAGGGCAACTAAGGATTGGCTCCGTAAGAAGCATCTCAAGGTCCTGGAGTGGCCTAGCCAGTCTCCAGACCTGAACCCAATAGAAAATCTTTGGAGGGAGCTGAAAGTCCGTATTGCCCAGCGACAGCCCCGAAACCTGAAGGATCTGGAGAAGGTCTGTATGGAGGAGTGGCCAAAATCCCTGCTGCAGTGTGTGCAAACCTGGTCAAGACCTACAGGAAACGTATGATCTCTGTAATTGCAAACAAAGGTTTCTGTACGAAATATTAAGTTCTGCTTTTCTGATGTATCAAATACTTATGTCATGCAATAAAATGCAAATGAATTACTTAAAAATCATACAATGTGATTTTCTGGAATTTTAGATTCCGTCTCTCACAGTTGAAGTGTACCTATGATAAAAATTACAGACCTCTACATGCTTTGTAAGTAGGAAAACCTGCAAAATCGGCAGTGTATCAAATACTTGTTCTCCCCACTGTATGCGCATGCAAGCAGATGAGGAAATTTGGCTAGGATGGAAGAAGTTATATAGTAAAACCTGCAAATGAGCTAATATAAACCAGGGAAAAAAGGCACTACCATCCCCTGTGCCCAATAAAAAAAACACAACCCTCCCCAAAGCAAAAAAAAACCCTACCTTATTTTGGACCACCCCTCCTACCCAGTAAATTGCGATCTGTCCCTAACTAGAGTACTTTTTTTTTTTTTTTTTTTTTTTTTTACTGCTGAGTGCAAGTTAATATTTTACTCCCTTTGGTGTGCTCCCTCACTGAAGTCCCGACCATACAAGTGGAAATAAATATAGATGGAACAATTTATATTAAATCTCAGGTATCGTATCGCTTTAGGTCTGTATTGATCGTCCCTTGCTCATTGTTCATGTTGTACCACTGAAATATTTATAGTTAACATCTGTAGCTCTGCCTTTAAAGGCCCAGTGCAATCAAAATTCTGTTTTTCCTGTGTTTTGTATCATATTGTACAACAGCTGATGAAACTAACAATGTGAAAATGTGATTTTTTTTATCAGTGTTATTTCCTGATAGTTGCTGGTTGAAAATACAATCTACACAGGACCTTCTAATCAGAAGGTTTGCATGGGCGGGAGTTTCGGCTTGCCTGGTGACATCACCAGGCGGTAAATTGATTAATAGACCAATAACAAAGAGATAACAAACCTCTCTGGTAGTAACTGCTAGTTTTCAGTTTTCTCCTCCCCATTCAAAACCCCAGTCCTAGTAACATTCTTGCTTGAGAAATAGTTTTTTGCTCAAAAGCTATTTTTGACAATTTTAATGGAAAACTACACTACATGGCCAAAATATGTGGATACCCCTTCAAATTAATGTATTCAGCTATTTCAGCCACACCCGTTGCTGACAGGTGTATAAAATCGAGCACACCGCCATGCAATCTCCATAGACAAACATTGGCAGTAGAATGGCCCGTAATGAAGAGCTCAGTAACTTCATAGGATGCCACCTTACCAACAAGTCAGTTCGTCAAATTTCTGGCCTGCTAGAGCTGCCCCCGGTCAAGTGCTGTTATTGTGAAGTGGATAAGTCTAGTAGCAACAACGGCTCAGCCGTGAAGTGGTAGGCCACACAAGCTCACAGAACAGGACCGCCGAGTGCTGTCCTCGGTTGCAACACTACCGAGTTCCAAACTGCCTCTGGAAGCAATGTCAGCACAAGAACTGTTCATCGGGAGCTTCAAGAAATGGGTTTTCATGGCCGAGATCACCAGATGCAATGCCAAGCGTCGGCTGGAGTGGTGTAAAGCTCGCCGCCATTGGACTCTGGAGCAGATGTTCGACGAGCAGGTGTCCACATACTAGTGTATTAGAGTAAGGTATTTAATTGTTGCCCAGAAATGATTTGATATGGATATAAAAACAGCTGCATTGGGCCTTTAAAGTCCCTGTCTGGGTTCTCATCATCCTACCCTCCACAGTCAGGAAACAACGCCTGCGTAACACTGCATCTATATTTTAGAGTGAAATAACCTCTCACATGTATAGCTGTACAATCTTAATTTGACCAGTATCTGACAACAGGAAAATAATCCTGCAATAACAGGACGTGAATTATAATGTGGATTATAATTAATTAATTTTCATCAAGGATCTCTCTGCACTTTGCTCCGTTCATCTTTCCCTCGATCCTGACTAGTCTCCCAGTCCCTGCCTCTGAAAAACATCCCCACAGCATGATGCTGCCACCACCATGCTTCACCGTAGGGATGGTGCCAGGTTTCCTCCAGATGTGACGCTTGGCATTCAGGCCAAAGAGTTCAATCTTGGTTTCAGCAGACCAGAGAATCTTGTTTCTCATGGTCTGATAGTCTTTAGGTGCCTTTTGGCAAACTCCAAGCGGGATTTCATGTGCCTTTTACTGAGCAGTGGCTTCCGTCAGGCCAATCTACCATAAAGGCCTGATTGGTGGAGTACTGCGGAGACAGTTGTCCTTCTGGAAGTTTCTTCCATCTCCACAGAGGATCTCTAGAGCTCTGTCAGAGTGGCCATCGGGTTCTTGGTCACCTCCCTGACCAAGGCCCTTCTCCCTCGATTGCTCAGTTTGGCCAGGTGGCCAGCTCTAGGAAGAGTCTTGGTTGTTCCAAACATCTTCCATTTGAAAATGATGGAGGCCACTGTGTTCTTGGGGACCTTCAATGCTTCAGACATTTTTTGGTATCCTTCCCCAGATCTGTGTCTCGACACAATCCTGTCTCGGAGCTCTATGGACAATTCCTTCGACCTCATGGCTTGGTTTTTTCTCTGACATGCACTGTCCACTGTGGGACCTTATATAGACAGGTGTGTGCTTTTCACAATCATGTCCAATCATTTGAATTTACCACAGGTGGACTCCAAGCAAGTTGTAGAAACATTTCAAGGATGATAAATGGAAACAGGATGCACCTGAGCTCAATTTCGAGTCTCATAGCAAAGGGTCTGAATTATGTAAATAAGGTATTTATGTTTTTAATTTTTCTTACATTTGCAAAAATGTCTAAAAACCTATTTTCGCTCTGACATTATAGGGTATTGTGTGTAGATTGATGAGAATTTTTATTTTTTAATCCATTTTAGAATAAGGCTGTAACGTAACAAAATGTGGAAAAGGTCAAAGGGTCTGAAAACATTCCGAAGGCACCGTATGTAATATGTTGCAAAGGTGACATGTTTTGTTAGTGATTCATTATAATATCTTTATTTTAGCAGTGATGTGTAATAAATATGAATTACAGGGTTAAATATATGGATGTTATTTGCTCTTGAATAAGTCACAAGGAGTGATTGAAAGTATGTCTGCTCTATCAGGGTGAGAATAAGTATTGTGTGATATGCCTGGTGCCTGGCCATATCTGTGGTATATTACAGACAGAGGCAGTGTTACATTGTCTCATCACCACCTTATCGGCCAGGGAGGCACTTGATAATGCAATGAGAGATGTAGCGGAGAGGGAAAGCACCTGCTCTACACTATTCAGCACATCTTCTCAACAAACATGACTGTATCTAAATGAATACAGGCCCGATTAGATACAGTAGCCATATGACAGAGAAATGCTAGATAGGACATTGACAACGGTCATGACAACGGTCATCAAAATTGTTAAAAGGTTTAAAAAATGATTCAAATAAATGTTACAGTTGATCAATGAATGAAAATACTCCAAACTTTTAGAATGTTTTAAAATCAATCAGATATTGACTGAATTATACCACATTGTACTGGCACGGACAAATAATAAATGTTCATGCATTTTGGTGGGAATTCAGGTTTTCAATTTATTGTATAATTTCACTCTTTTTCCTTATAATGCACTCATATATACATTTTCTTAGTATATCAGGTATTTTTTAAATACTTTGTTATAGAATAAAGAAAATGTTATGTGCCTCATTTGCATATATACAATGGGTGTATTTGCACACATGAATACAATAATGTAGAGGGGTGAGACAGGGCTGCAACCACCAATAACATCTCTAGGCCTACCTGCGCTCACCTGCGCTGTGTAGACTGCCTCATTAATTATTCATTACTGTTGTTGTAATTTCTCTTGCATAATTCAATAAGTGTGTCAAGAGAGGGATACCCATATTATTTCAAATCTAAACGCTTGGCTCTAGATTACACCTATCTATACATACTTTACATTAGTTGCAAGATCAGACATAATATCAATATAATAAGAGTGTTCCTTTTTGGAAGTTGCTTTCATTTCAGCGCATTTCATTTTATAAACATTTCATCTATATTAAATCATAACTTTTTTTCAGTTGCACAAAACATCAGCATCCACCTAAATAAATTGATCTTTCTTCTCCTTCTTGTGCTGTAACTGTCAAGACGGTGTGTTAAATCCCAGGCAAAGTGTTAGCGTTCTTATAGATGCAACAGAAAGACAATGTATTCCATTGAGCCCAATTCAGCCATTACCAGAGTGTGTTTGAGAGGTCATTACTAACGGGAAAAAACTAATGTCACAATCAAGAGTGGGAAAGAGTTACCAGAGTAAAATGAAAGCAATCAATCCAGCGAGATTTAAGTGACAAGTGGATTTTGGCACCCCTCAAACACAGGAAATAGATGGCTGAAAAGGAGAGATCCTCAGGTGGGCGGGGCATATGCATTGCTATAGAGTCCTTCAAAACAAGCTTGGTCTGAGAGACCCTTTTGTCCCACCTCTCAACACCTGTTTGACAGTAACCAGTGCATTTTGTGTGATGTTTGTTGCTTTACTAGTAGTTGACTAAACCAGTTCAATTGTATCTCTCCATGGCTTCCTGTTCCAGCCTATGTCTGCTCCTCATTGGCTGAGTGTGTGAGTGTGTGTGGATGAGTGATGACCTGTGGTGTCAGAGTGTGTGACTGTATGGCCTAATGACCCAGTGGAGGCCTCAGCCTCTCCACCAGGAGGGCTGTTTGGTCATTACCTGTCCAGACCAATTATCAGGCTCTTGAACCCATGTCAAGCAGCTATTGACGACTTTCCATTCCTCTCCCTAGTACTGTATTTTGTTTAATGTTAATAGCTACAGCAGTACATTTCCTACAAAAGGCCTTTCCGACCTGTACTCTGTACTTATGAGTTTTATAAAGTGTGTTCATTCAGAGATTAATGCATCCTCTAATGGCACCCGCAATCTTCCCTCTTAAAGGTGTAACCCCCCAGGCCATGCAGCTTAACAAGAAACTATCTTCACAAATTTTAACTCAAGAGAATGCCTTTCTCAATGTTTTACCTAACCTTAAACATAACCTGAGCAGAATGTCTTCCAAATAACCTCCATGCTTTAGAACATTCATAAGAATTTCTTCCAAATAGCCTCCAAGCTTTAGTACATTCATAAAGGATCAACCAAAACATCCCATAAGTCATTGTACTGTCTTGTTCAGTGTCTGCACTCACTATTTAAGGCTGCTATACTTTAGCATTTAATTAGTAAAACTCAATGTACCTCCAAATGTTCACAGAAGACATTGAAGGTTGAAGACATCAGGGCTTTGGATACATACAGGGCTTGTCTAACAGAGAAGTATAAATGTCAGCACGATACATTAAACGTGATAGTTAGAGGGTATGTACACTGCACCATATTTTACCAATGTGTTATCTACTTCTCTGCCCTGGGTTCAGCTCACCACATTGTGTAACTGTCTACTGCTCTGGAGATCAAAGAGAGACTGTCACGGTTTCGGCCGAGGCTGCTCCTCTTCCTTGTTCGGGCAGGTTTCGCCGGTCGTCGTCTCCGGAGTACTAGCTGCCACCGTTCTATGTTTCATGTTCGTTTGGTTTTGTCTGTTCATAACACCCGTCCCTTATTTGTGTCTTAATTGTTTTCCCTATTTAGTTTCGTGTGTTTGGGTCAGGTGTTATGCGTGATTGTTTCGTTGTCAGATTGTACTCTGGTATTTTGAGTCTCTCTTATGTGTATTTCGAGAGTTCGCACTGCGTGCGCCTTTTCTTGTTTTTCTCCGCACAGTGTTTGGTGCGTAATTTGTTTGCGCCACCCGGTTGGGTTGACGTATTTTGTTCGTGTCGGACTTAACTAAAGTTCAGTTTAAGTCCTCCTGGTTTCCTGCGCTTGATTCCTACACATCCACCCACACCACTCTGACAGAATCACGCATCACATCCATGGAATCAGCAGGAGCGACCGCGCCAACAGCCGAGATGGCTGAACGTCTTCGTGGTCAGGAGGACCGCATCAACCAGGTCTGTCATGCCCTGGAGGAGGAGGAGCCCGAGGGGACCCGGCCCTTGCACTAACTGTGGTCGTGGAGGACACACCGCGGCTAGGTGTTGGGGCGGGTCCCTCGGTGAGGGAGAAGGCAGGTCACGCATTGGGGGTTCCCCCCAGGTGAGTAGGCGCCCTGCTTACCCAGAGCTTTCTGTCGTGCACCTAACCTTGCCTGTTTGTTTCCCACAGGTTGCACCTCGTTCCCAGCATAAGGCGCTGGTAGATTCAGGCGCAGCTGGGAATTTTGTAGATCGCCAGTTCTGTATAGAGTTAGGGATTCCCCTCCGTCCAGTGGATAAGCCTTTCCCCGTCCATGCCCTAGATAGCCGTCCGTTAGGGTCTGGGTTGATTAGGGAGGTCACAGCACCCCTTCAGATGATGGCGCAGGAGGGTCATGAGGAGATAATTCAGCTCTATCTGATTGACTCTCCTGCGTATCCGGTAGTGCTGGGTCTTCCCTGGTTGATGACTCATGACCCTACTATTAGGTGGCGAGAGAAAGCTCTTAAAGGGTGGTCTGCTCAATGTGAGGGGCGGTGTCTGGGTGTTTCCATAGGGGCGACCTCGGTGGAGAGTCCGAATCTAATGCCAGCACTGCAGATTCCCCCCGAGTATGAGGATTTGGCACTGGCGTTCAGTAAGACTAGGGCGGCGCAGTTGCTGCCTCATAGACGGGGGGATTGTGCGATAGATCTCCAGTCAGGAGCAGCTCTCCCAACCACTGTGAAGGAGGTGCAACGGTTCTTGGGTTTTGCGAATTATTACCGGAGGTTTATCCGGGGTTTTGGACAGGTGGCAGCTCCCATAACGTCTCTGTTAAAGGGGGGTCCGGTGCGCTTGCGGTGGTCAGCTGAGGCGGACAGGGCATTTGGGAAACTGAAGGACCTGTTTACCTCGGCGCCGGTGTTGGCGCATCCGGATCCCTCTTTACCGTTCCAAGTAGAGGTGGACGCGTCAGAGGCCGGGATAGGGGCCGTTCTTTCCCAGCGTTCTGGCACTCCACCTAAACTCCGTCCCTGTGCGTTCTACTCAAAGAAGCTCAGTCCGGCGGAGCGGAATTACGACGTAGGAGACAGGGAGCTGTTAGCCGTGGTACAGGCCCTAAAGGTGTGGCGGCATTGGCTCGAGGGGGCTCAACACCCTTTCCTCATTCTAACTGACCATCGTAACCTGGAGTACATCCGGGCAGCTAGGAGACTGAATCCTCGCCAGGCTCGCTGGACTATGTTTCTAGCCCGGTTTGTGTTTAAAATCACATACATCCCTGGGTCCCAGAACGGGAAGGCAGATGCTCTGTCTCGGCGGTATGACGCAGAGGAGAGGTCAGTTGAGTCCACGCCCATACTACCGGAGTCTTGTCTGGTTGCTCCGGTGGTGTGGGAGGTTGATGGTGAGATCGAGCGGGCGTTACACACCGACCCGAGTCCTCCACAGTGTCCTGTGGGTCGGACGTACGTTCCGCTCGAGGTACGCGATCGCCTCATTTGTTGGGCTCATACGTCCCCCTCCTCTGGCCATCCGGGTATCGGCCGGACAGTGCACTGCCTTAGCACGAAGTACTGGTGGCCAACGTTAGCTAGGGATGTGAGGATTTATGTCTCCTCCTGTTCGGTGTGTGCCCAGTGTAAGGCGCCCAGACATTTGCCCAGGGGTAAGTTACAACCCCTGCCTATTCCACAACGACCCTGGTCCCACCTCTCGGTGGATTTTGTGACCGACCTTCCCCCCTCACAGGGGAATACTACCATCCTGGTCGTTGTGGATCGGTTCTCTAAGGCCTGTCGTCTCCTTCCCATGCCGGGTCTACCCACTGCCCTACAGACCGCAGAGGCTCTGTTCACCCATGTCTTCCGGCATTACGGGGTACCCGAGGATATAGTGTCTGACCGAGGCCCCCAGTTCACCTCTAGAGTGTGGAGAGCATTTATGGAACGGTTGGGGGTTTCGGTAAGCCTTACCTCGGGTTACCACCCGGAGAGTAATGGGCAGGTTGAACGTGTCAACCAGGATGTGGGTAGGTTTCTGAGGTCATACTGTCAGGGCCGGCCGGAGGAGTGGGCGAGATATGTGCCCTGGGCCGAGATGGCACAGAACTCTCTTCGCCACTCCTCCACCCAACTAACCCCTTTTCAGTGTGTATTAGGGTACCAGCCGGTTCTGGCACCATGGCATGAGAGCCAGATCGAGGCCCCCGCTGTGGATGAGTGGGTGCGGCGCTCGGAGGAGACGTGGGACGCTGCACACGTCCATCTGCAGCGTGCCATACGTCGACAGAAGACGAGCGCCGACCTACACCGCAGTGAGGGGCCAGTGTACGCACCTGGAGATCGAGTCTGGCTCTCAACCAGAAACCTGCCCCTCCGCCTGCCCTGCCGGAAGCTGGGTCGGCGGTTTGTGGGACCCTTTAAAGTCCTGAGGAGATTGAACGAGGTGAGTTATAGGTTAGAACTACCTATTGATTACAAAAATATTAACCCCTCGTTCCATGTGTCTCTCCTCAGGCCGGTGGTAGCTGGTCCACTCCAGGACTTTGAGATTGAGGAGACTCCTCCGCCCCCGTTGGACATCGAGGGGGCTCCGGCGTACACCGTGAGGTCCATCCTGGATTCTAGACGCCGGATGGGGGGTCTTCAATATCTCGTGGAGTGGGAGGGGTACGGTCCGGAGGAGCGGTGCTGGGTGCCAAGGAGGGACGTATTGGACCAGTCCCTACTGACCGAGTTCCATCGGGGTCATCCTGCGCGCCCTGCTCCGCGTCGTCCGGGTCGTCCCCGAGCTCCGGGTCGGCGCACGGCTGGTGCCGCGCGTCAAGGGGGGGGTACTGTCACGGTTTCGGCCGAGGCTGCTCCTCTTCCTTGTTCGGGCAGGTTTCGCCGGTCGTCGTCTCCGGAGTACTAGCTGCCACCGTTCTATGTTTCATGTTCGTTTGGTTTTGTCTGTTCATAACACCCGTCCCTTATTTGTGTCTTAATTGTTTTCCCTATTTAGTTTCGTGTGTTTGGGTCAGGTGTTATGCGTGATTGTTTCGTTGTCAGATTGTACTCTGGTATTTTGAGTCTCTCTTATGTGTATTTCGAGAGTTCGCACTGCGTGCGCCTTTTCTTGTTTTTCTCCGCACAGTGTTTGGTGCGTAATTTGTTTGCGCCACCCGGTTGGGTTGACGTATTTTGTTCGTGTCGGACTTAACTAAAGTTCAGTTTAAGTCCTCCTGGTTTCCTGCGCTTGATTCCTACACATCCACCCACACCACTCTGACAGAGGCCTACATTCAGAGAGGTCTACATTCAGAGAGAGACCTACATTCAGAGAGGCCTACATCTCATTGTAGCACCAGTGCTGTACTGTTAACGTATAAGGCAGACTGAGGAGAGGTAAGGTACACTAGCATTCTGTCTCTTTAGTAAAAGCATCGGCTTTGATTCAGTCCACATACAATAGGTACCAGTGGTGGTCGGTGCCGTTTAAGATTAGGGAGGACAATTTTTTTTATGACTATGGCCTTATTTCTATTACAGCATATTGGATGACTGTCATTCATATTCCATTCAACCAGCTCAATGTAACATTGATAGGTTTAGGTTACTACATGATACTCAGATTTGCCCTATACACATGATGAAGTTGCTACAACCTAGCCTACAAATTAAAGTTTATAACGTAGGTGCACATGTTGAGAGACAAATTGGAGTAATCAAGGTGACAGACAGTGACACATTCAATACCACCTAGCACACTCTTGCCTGCATCTAGCTGATCTGGTGTGTAATCACTAAGCCACATTTTTCATTTTGTAACTAAAACAAGAGTTTCTTTTGGACAAATTCAGGTAGGTTTATCCCCGTTTCATACTGTTGAAGAAAAGTTTTGCAACAGAATCGGCAAAATGAATACACCCCTGATCACCCGCACACTCAGTTCACTTTCATAGCAGCCACATAAAGCATCATCACTTTGCTTGTTGTATAGTTCCTTCTCACATCTACGCGCTCTCCTCCTCTCACCTTTTCCCTTCGCTTGTGGACTTCAGTGCACAACACAACAGCTGCCTGTGACCAGGCGCAAAAACCTATCCAACCAAAACCTTCATACCATAACCGCTAACCGCTACACAGCCTACATCATTACCACCATATTAGCTAACGTCATAGTCAACAAACTAGAACTAACACGTTAGTAAACCCACAATCCAATCCATTTGTACAATCATGCAGTACAGTGTACAGCAAGCAGTTTAGTAGTTACACCGGCGGGCCCCTCGGTGGCAATAAATTAATATAACCGAAAGCTTACCTTGACTTGGAAGACTGTTGCAGTGTTGGATAGCCTTAGCCAGCTAGCTAACATAAATAGCATTCCTCTCTGTTTGAGTCAGGTTGTTGAGTAGGCAAAATCAGCTGCATTAGCTAAGTAAGTGAAAGGTAAACTAATAAATATAAAACGAAATATAGCTAGCTCTGTCTCAACTGTTTCTCCTTAATGTTTTGTTCAAAACTGTTAAACTACTGTCTTTCTCTTTCTTTGAGTCAACTTCTCACCACACTTTATGCACTGCAGTGCTGGCTAGCTGTAGCTTATGCTTTCAGTAATAGATTTAAGAAAGAAAGAAAGAAAGAAAGAAAGAAAGAAAGAAAGAAAGAAAGAAAGAAAGAAAGAAAGGAAGAAAAAAAGGAAGGAAGGAAGGGGGTTAGAAAGCAGAGGAGGGAATCACTGGCTTTAATCGAGAAAAGGAGTATCTGCTCCAGAAATTACAATTTCTTACAGGTCATGTTCCCCGCCCTAACGCTGTGACTGCCAAGTGTGTGTGTGTGTGTGGGTGTGTTTGTGTGTGTGGCTCCAGAGAAACGGTGTGTGACGGTGGCAGCTGTGTGTGTCATAGCGATCTGCCTTGGGCTGACATCCACAGATAGGAAATATTCCATCTCCAGTCACGCTACTGAGATGTGATAGTGTCACCATGTTAGAATTTCTCTTAACAGATCTGCTGCTTTCTTTGTGTTCATCTATTTTTATCTATTTGGCCAGTAATTCCAACAGAAAGCTCCCTCTATTCACCAAGTATTCCTAAATGCACCATCATGTTTTCCACAGTTTACCACAGAGGATGTAGAAACAAACCGGTATAAACAGGAACAAGTACTTTTTTAATCCTGTGAACCATTGTCTTAGTGTTCTCTAGCTAAGAGCCACCTGATCAGTGCTTGAACGTCCACCTTGTGGCAGAGGTTGAGAACATCCACAGCGAGTCTGGAATTAGCCTGAGCACCACTTGAGCACTGAATCAATGAATGGGATTTAAATGAAACGTAGAAGATGAAAGCCCTTCACCCTGCGTAGCAGATGCTATCCAGCAGTCAGCCACTGAACGGGCCACTGCCTGAGACGAGGAGGGAGGATGCAGCCGGAGAGCTCTCCCTAATTTCCTGGGTGATGTGAGCTAATGGTAGTGATATTGGATGGAGAATGCAAGCTTTCATAAAGTCTTAAAGGCTCTGGTGAACATAACAGTCCATCCCAGGGAGAATTGGATCCAGAGGAGAATGAGCCATTGTAAGTCTCTCTCAGAGCCATCACTTCCTATGTGAGGCCACTCAGGAGAGCTGCTCTTGCAGGAGTACTAATAATGGAAAGAATATGATAGTATACTGAGTCACCCTATCATACATATGTAATTATAGTATACTGCCTTATGTATGGAATGGAATGGTGAAGCAACATATCGTTTTCTGATAGATAAAACATGTCAAATGTGGGGTTTGAGATGGAATAGAAACATTTGAATATGTAAAATGAGTCAATCAAGGGAACGGATACATTGACCTAAAAGACGAGGCACATATTAGGAAACATGTTGTTGTTTTTTCATTGTGAACCAAACATGTTAGTGTTTACCATTCCCCTGCCGCCCTGTGTCACTGTGTCTCTGTGTGTCTGCAGAGTACTAGATTGGATTTGTGAATTCTGTTTGTGGACTCCCGTCTCCTGATCTGGCTGAGAAGCAAGCGAGGAGCCAGGAGCTAGACATTGGCGTGGCTGGGGGATGATTTGGCAGATCAATCCCTTCCCCTGTACGATGACCACCATCTATCATTGTTTACCCGGCCGCCTCTTGTGAGATGCTAGGTGCCATTCGTTCCCAGAATGCCATTCTGCTCAGCCATTTTATCTTCCCACCCGCCTGCCCCGTCTGCCCCGCCTGCCCTGCCTGCCCCGCCCTCCTGTGTCTGTGTCTGCTGCCCAGTCTGCTCTTCTCTGCTGCATTCGCTGTGTACCAGCCAGACAGATGGCACCCATTTGATCAGGGAGACTCAGTAATGGCCGGTAGGGAGTGTGGCTAAACGACTGGCTGTCATTGGTCTTAAGAGCAGGCTGTTCTCTCAGCCTGCCTGTCAGTAAATAGTACGTTAACCTTTTTAAAAACCTGCCATCCGTCCGTTGCCACTTGTGATGTGCTGGGTGTGAATTTGGTGTCACTCAGCTCCAATCATCTATTCCAGAGTCTGGTCTAGTCAAGGACCGGCTGGTTTCTCTCCTGTGTGGTGTGTGTGTGTGCTCTCTCTCGGTGAGAAAGATGTGTGTGTGCGTGGGTTCGTGTGTGTGTGCATGTTTGTGCGTGCATGTGTGTGGAAAATGGGACTGGCTGGAGAGCAGGTCACCTGCCACTACTCATGTGTGTGATTGGACCTGCCTGCTCTGGCACGCCTCTTCTTGTACATCTCTGCCCACCTTGTCCAGACAGCCTCCTCCTCCCCTGAAACATATCCAGCCTGGGAGGGCAAGCCTGGCCTGGCCAGGCCTCACTCTCAATTCATCTGTAGGACCATTATAATAGACTTGTGTTATGGTGTTACAATGGCCTTGAAGATGAACAATCAGGAGTGGTACCATCAGATGAAACAATGCCCAGCAGATAAACTAGGCCTGCCATAAAGTGAGCAGCATTCTCACCTGTATCTGGCACCCCAACAACTCAGTGTGTTCTGATTACTTATTAACCCAGACAGCTACACCTTCTGTTCAGTTTAGCGTCATGCAGGGAGCTGTAGGATTATAATTTCACATCATATTACACAGTCTTCTCTGCCAAATGTGCACATTCTAATTCCCCCTGAATAAGTAGATCAGATATGTAAACAAATGGTCATATCTTGGTGATACCGTATGTTCTATCAGTATCAACATCCTCATTATGCGTTTCTCTCATGTCGCTGGCAGAGACATTTTCAGGATCATATTCAGCCCTTATCTCGTCTCACTTGCAGATCCATTTTTAGAAGGTTAGACTTTAATGGCAGGAATTTCCTCATCCCTCCCCCCTCAGATATAAGATTACACTTTTCACCCTGAGCAATAGACGGAAACAAATCTGTTGTGCATGTAAAAAATGTGTCTGTGCTGTTGAAATGACAGTTCTGACGGCCTAAGTCCTGATATTAGGTATTTAATGGGCCAGTAGAAAGCCAATCTGGCTGTGAACTGTGAACCCATGCAACACTTAGAGCAGATTAGGATACTAATGCACTGTCTGTCTCATCTCATCACAGTGGGTTTATCCATCACACAGTCATGAATGGGCCCAACTCCAGGATGGGTGGTGGGTGAGTGTTTACCTATATATTATGCAACTGTTGTATAGCAGCAAAGAGTATGGTCTGGTGGACTCCTATTTATCTCCCAAACCTTCAGAGGAATCCACTCCAGACAGTGCGGCTATTCTGAGTAGTGAATGCGTAACATATCAAACTACTGTATGTGTGACTGTCAAACACATCTATCTGGCATAATATCTCTACTGTGATTGGCCTTTTATTTGATAATTAATTGGTTTTACTAAGATGGGAGATATTTTCCCCCTGAAGTCAAATCTCATTACAGATCCCCCTAGAGTGATTCTCAGTGTGTGTGTGTGTGTGTGTGTGTGTGTGTGTGTGTGTGTGTTTGTGTGTGAGAGAGTGTGTGTTTATTTGTGTGTGTGTATGGCATGCATATTGATCATGGCACAGTGAGATTCATTTCCATTAGGTCTTATAGTACAGTATATCGCAAGATATAGTCTACTCAAATATGATAGTTATACACACTCAAGTGTTATTATTATGATATAATATAATTAACTATGATTACATTGTAAGTAGATCTCTGAGGTAGAACAGTTTAAACAGCTACTAGAATTCATCTAAATGCATAGGGTGCATGGCTAGCTTGCCTGCTTTTGGTAATTATTAGCCGGCAACATTGTCAACAAAATTGCTAGTGTATTGACAACATGAATTGAGTACATTAATTGAAGTGTCCATTATTGCTGTGCCAAAATACAGATGATGATGATTATTATTTTTGTACATATACTGGATCTGCGTTTACTTATCATTGCACGGCAGCCTACCCAATGAACTGTAGCCAACAGCCAACCTGCCAGCTAAAGCATCACACTTTAACTGTGCTTAATTTAGGTAATTTTGACACCAGGTGCTTTGGAAGCTTGAGTATTTATGCTAGTTAAGCTTGACAGGGGGTGATGCATAAACATATAAACAGACATTGCAGTGAGGCCTATAATTGAACACTACCAATGACAGGTAATTGTTTTAGTCATTTGATGTAGTGCCTCTCTCACGCTGAGCAAGGTGACAACAGCCAATGTCACCTCCTCACACACTGACACACCTATCATCCCAATCAAATCAACCAGTGCACTCTCAACAGCGTGGGGGAAATGTACTTAACATTATAAATACATTTACACCTCATTAATAACACATTCGACGACATTTAAAGATAGAAAATAATGTCATTTTTATCTCTTTCTTTGAGCGATTCTAAACCACAAAAAGCTTTATCAATAAATCAGGGCCATATTTCCCTGTTGAGTCACACTATTTAATGGTTTGTGTGAATCAAACGCTGAGGTTCAGAAGGAACACAGGATGGAGTCCTTTGGCCACAGCATGTTGATTGGTTGGTGTTTCCATGCGTATTTGAGCTGCTGGAATATGTGTGTGTTTTGTGGGAGGAAACACAGCAGGATCAGGTGAGAAACAAGAGAACGATGGAGTCTTGTTTTTCCCCTGCCTGTTGCAAACTTCCACCCACGTTTGAGTCTGTTGCAGAGACAAGAGTTGGTAACATGGCTCAGTGCTAATGCCAACCTCACCCTCTCTCTCCTGAGTAAACTCTCATCTCGCTTCCCTGCTGGGAACAAAGAATGAAACAAATAAAGAAGAAAAATTGGGAAACTCTCGGAGGTATAAGAACGTCTGTTATCCGTGGGTTACATCGTCGCTTAATTAGTTGATATAAAACGAATCTAACCGCACACACATACCAGGCAGACTATAATAAGACAGACTGTATTCTCTTGACAGACCCTCTGAGGACTGAGCTGGGTTATCTGTACAGCTAGTACTGTAGCTGCAGGATTTACACATCTCTCTCTCTCTCTCTCTCTCTCTCTCTCTCTCTCTCTCTCTCTCTCTCTCTCTCTCTCTCTCTCTCTCTCTCTCTCTCTCTCTCTCTCTCTCTCTCTCTCTCTCTCTCTCTCTCTCTCTCTCTCTCTCTCTCTCTCTCTCTCTCTCTCTCCCTCTTTCTCTCTCTCCCTCTTTCTCTCTCTATCGCTCTCTCTGTATCTCTCTATGTATCTCTCTCTCTATCTCTCGCTCTGTTCTCCAGTGTATTCTCATTACATGGACCCACTGCATGTTCCCAAGAGCGCACCCGTTAAACATTTCCAAAGGATTGATATTACTATGGTACTATACTGTCTGGAGGAACAGTCACTGCAGTATGTAGAGATACAGTAGGATTTGTGTAGAGAAGGCTTGGATCATGGCAATACACCAGAGGCTATAGGGAGTCCATGGGGATACAATAGCATAGTTATGTAAACAAAAAACTAAAAAAGGTCAGGCATTGTAGTGTGTTAAACAACAACATAGAACATGACAATACAGCGTGATATGAAATCATTGAATAAGTGTGACAAGATCGGACAGAGAGAATGTGTTATGTTGTGTCGTGTTGTGTTGTGCTGTGTTGTGCTGTGTGGTGCTGTGTTGGACTGTGCTGTGTGGTCCTGTGTTGCGTTGCGTTGTGTTGCGTTGTGTGGTATTGTGTTGTCTTGTGTTGTGTTATATTGTATTGTATTGCGTTGTGTTGTATTGTGTGGTGTTGTATTGTGTTGTGTGGTGTTGTGTGGTGTTGTATTGTGTTGTGTGGTGAGGTGTTGTGTAGTGTTGTATCGTGTTGTGTGTTGTGATGTTGTGTTGTGTGGTGTTGTATTGTGTTGTGCTGTGTGGTGTTGTATTGTGTTGTGTGGTGTTATGTGGTGTTATGTTGTGTTGTGTGGTGTTGTGTGGTGTGGTGTTGTATTGTGTTGTGTTGTGCCTTGGCCTGGGTATGGTAATGAGTTCTTACAGCAGACAGGGAGTCAGGCGAGCCAACTCTGTTTCTCTTCTGCCAGGGGTGTCAAGCTCTGTATTTAGCCCCTCATTCACACCAGTACACTGGTATAAATCCAATTTATCAGCAGTAATAGACTAGAGAAATTGTCTCCTTAGAATCTAACTCAAGTACTGGGTAGACTAAGCAGAAATGGAAGGGAAACATGAGGCACTTCATTGACTACAGCACAGGCAATTGCAGGTCAGTTTATAGTCTACAGCATAAGATCTGCTCTGAAACATACTCAGCTCAGGGTGGGGGTGTGTGTTATCCCAGTAGATTACAGATTATGTTGTTGCCCTATCCTACAGTGTCAGAGAGCAGTGGATGGGTCACAGGGAGTCGTGAGCGATGCAGTGGAGATATCAGAGCCATCCCATTTCCTCTGGCCCATTTGCTTTCTCCATTTCCCAGGGTTGAAGCACAATGGTCACACTGTGGCACAACAACAACTGGTCAATTGTCACTCATTTTATCTGAGGGACAGCAGCAGATTAGGGGCAGTGTTCATCTCTGTTGGGCCGCCATAAGATCAGAGGGTGGTGTGTGTGTGTGTGTGTGTGTGTGTGTGTGTGTGTGTGTGTGTGTGTGTGTGTGTGTGTGTGTGTGTGTGTGTGTGTGTTTAGATAGGAGGCATAGAGGGGTGAAGGGGTGTTGATGACTGTATTTAAGCTAGGATATAACCATCCATCATGGGTCATTTCAACATTTATCTTCCGCCCTCCTGTCCCGCTCTCTCTCTCTATCTCCCTCCCTCTCTCTCTTTCCATCAGATTCAAAAGGCTGTCAATTTTCCACAGCTATGACGTATTTGTTTTGTTGGGATGCTCCTCTGAACATTGCTCTCTGGATGTCTATTTCAAGAGCACTGTAGCACAGGTAATGAACTCTCTATTCTCTATTCTCATCTGTAGCTCAGCTAGGGAGCAGTGGGACAGAATGGCTCCATCTGCACCACAATGATTCTTCACTCTCTGAGGATATAATACCCCATAATGGTCCAAAGGCATGTAGCTACAGCCCTCAACACACCTCAATGCACATCAACACCTTCAAATGCTCCTCTATATACACAATGTATGTCCACTGAGGTCAATACCATGCTTGACTTCTATTTTCAGGCTTTATTCCTCTATTGCCATTAGTTTTCATTTCTAGAAAAAAATTTTTTTTGCATTAAGGGAATGGAGTTATCAAGCCTGCGGACCACTGAGTCTACTGTGTCCATCATCTGGTCGACTCTCATCAGGGTGGGTGAGACCAAGCGGTCAGCCAGTTCTGCCTGTTGACTGGACAAGACTTCCTCTTCTCTTTAAAGTCCTCTCTCCTCTATTCACCCTCTCCTCTCTTTACCTCCCTTCACGCTCCACTAGCCAGGCCTCTTAAAGACTCTTCTCTCCATCCGTTTATCCTCTCTCCCACCCTCCCCCCCACCCCCCCCCCCTCTCTCTCTCTCTCTCTCTCTCTCTCTCTCTCTCGCTCTCTTTCTTATCCATGCGTAGCTCTGGGGAACTTCCCGTCATGATTTTTTAATCACAGCCATATCTCAGGACTCGGGGCTGAGGTAAATGCATTTTGTGTGATCAATATTTTCTTACTTCACATCTCGTTTTAATCAGGGTATCATCTGTCGTCACCGTGCCGGTGAGTCAGGGAAAGAGCTCTGAGCCTGGTAGTCTGCTCTCTGAGCTGCTGCTGCTGAGGCATTTGCTCATCTCAGGCTCCCTGTACTGGTGTCGTAGTGTCAGTGTCCTACTCAGTGCAGAGAGAGAGACAGTGCTTGGGAGGTGCAGTGTACCTGGGAAGTGACTTTTGTTACTATGTGGAATCTCATGGCTAAGGAGCATTAGGAGTCAGAAACAGGGACTGTACAGGGCTCAAAGGGCTCACACTAAGATTACACCTTGTAAAGAAGGTGTAATTTTGTTGTGTTATCTCTGTGTGAAAAACACTACAACAGTGGCAGAAACCAAAGTTTGACCTATTGTTTTGAGACAGCTGCTTCACTGACAAGCATCATTATAACTCATATGGAATGCTCTTTGTAGTTGTTTTCTCTCATAATGGAAGCGGTAAGTGTGCATTTGTACATTCACTTTGAGGTAAATATTGTCATCTCTGGATCAGAGCGGTGATCATGTTACTGCAGACTATCACATTGTTCATATATGAGTCTGCGATGTGGGTTGGATCAAAGTGTGCTGCAGATCACACAGAGTCACACAGAACCCAGTGCAGTCCTGAACTCCAGCAGGAGAAGGTCACAGCTCATTCCATTATTCAT
Organism: Coregonus lavaretus; assembly: GCF_964263955.1. Lineage (NCBI taxonomy): Eukaryota > Metazoa > Chordata > Actinopteri > Salmoniformes > Salmonidae > Coregonus > Coregonus lavaretus. The sequence continues at coordinate 21,709,713 of NC_139999.1, read as the reverse complement.
TGAGCCTCTACTAAGGCTGCAGAGTCTTTAGAAAAGAGAGATAGAGAGGAGAGAGAGCGAGAGAGAGAAAGAGAAAGGAGGGAAAGGAGAGAGAGAGAGAGGAAGAGAGAGTGACTCATTCTCCATACAAAGATCCCCCTCTCAGCCCCACTAGTGCACCGTACCCTTACTGAGACCCCTATAGTAGGGCTGGGAATTGGGACCTCATGATACGATATAATCAGGATAGTTATGTGCCAATACGATATGTATTATGATTCTCACGATTCTACATGTATTGCGATTCGATACTGCGATTTAATTGCGATTTGATGTTCCAAACAAATTGCTCTCTCCTGCAGAGAGACGAGAGCATGAGAAAACTAGTTTTGATCAGTCATGGAAAGAGAAGGTCTGAAAACATATTGGCTCACTATTTAAAAAGAAGATGGAGAACAAGCTATAGGATGAAAAGTACCAGAGTTTTGGCACAGGTACAGCCGACTAGTGCTAGCTAACGCTACCTACAATAGCAAACATTGTTTTCAAATAACTATTATCTAGCCCCGCCCCCCTGGGGAGAGTGCAGAAAGGAGAGAGGGAACTCCCTCTCTTCTCCACCTCTACTGAACCCACCTCTACTCAGACCCCCCCCTCCCCACCTCTACTGAACCCACCTCTACTCAGACCCCCTCTCACTCTCTCCACCTCTACTGAACCCACCTCTACTCAGACCCCCTCTCACTCTCTCCAACTCTACTGAACCCACCTCTACTCAGACCCCATCTCTCTCTCTCCACCTCTATTGAACCCACATCTACTCAGACCCCCTCTCTCTCCCCGCCTCTACTGAACCCACCTCTACTCAGACCCCCCCCCCCTCCCCACCTCTACTGAACCCACCTCTACTCAGACCCCCCCCCCCTCTCTCTCCACCTTTACTGAACCCACCTCTACTCAGACCCCCCCCCCTCTCTTGCTCTCTCTCTCTACCTCTACTGAACAAACCTCTACTCAGACCCCTTCTCTGTCTTCACCTCTACTGAACACACCTCCTCAGTGTTCCAACCGCATATTATCTCATCAAAGCCCCCTTCTTTATTCAGGGACACCCTTACAGCCTCATTACCTCTTGGAAAGATGAAGGGAAGGGAGTGGAGAGAGACCCCTCTTTCTGCAGATGTCCCCTCAACCATGCCACCAGAGCCCATGTTACAGAACAGCGAGAAAGATCCCCCTCTCTCTCAACAGATCTTCCCCTCTGGCTCTCTACCCCACAACCCCAGCTCCCTTTCAGCTTTCTCTGGCAACTCCCTTTCTCCAGCCACACCCCTTGAAGAAGGAGGGCCCTCAACCTACAATCATTACCTCCTCCACTTACTGTAGGTCTAGGTTTACTACTACTACTAATAATAATAATAATAATAATAATTTGGTGGGTGCTTATATTTGTGCTATTTCACACATTTACATGTGTGTATTAATACGCATGTGTGAATTGGAAATGTGTTTTTTGCATATCCAAACTCTCCCTGAGACACCCTCTGAGAGTGGGGTCAAGGCCAGGGTCTGCCATTATCAATGGCAACCCTGGGGCAATTAGGGTTAAATGCCTTGCACATTGACAGATTTTTCGGCAATGTAAACTTTGCACCTTTGTTTTCTAAGACGGGAATAGAAGACAGAAAACAAATCAAAAACATGAAACTGTCTTTATTTACACTTGGCTTAAAGATGATATTCCTTCTGTACCTTTTCTTCTAACATGTATGTGTTGCTCCTTCTGGAAAAGCATTGCAGGGTTTTCTACTGGTGTAAATGCTTAGTAAATCAGGCCCTTAGCAACCCCTACAGAAACAGAACACCACATACATAAATCCCTTCTTACAAGTCCAACCGCCCCTGGGAATCCTCAGAGAGAGTGGACTAAAAGAGGGGAAATCTGTCTCCAGATATCACGTCTCCAGATCCACTATTCTCCCACCTCCACAGAACAATGAACAATGGGAGAATTCCATATGCCCGCAAACTCCTCCTCAACTTTTAATAGCAGCTACAGTATCAGCAGAATTACTGCAGTAGCTCGTCTCACAACGCAGGAGCCCTGCAAGTGTCTATCAGCCCCTGAGGGGTTTACCAGGGCTTTGATCTAACTCACAATACCCACATAAAAGCATGCACACACACACACATTGATATGGTTCCAGGCTTTTAGTGGGTGATTAGTAGAGGCGACCCAGCTAAGGTTAGAGTAATGGGAGGAAACAGAAACCTGTAGCTGTTTAGTCAGAGGAAACCAGGACTCTGTATGTAGATAGAGGAGAGGGGAGGAGGGATTCTGCTTAGGGGATGGGGGGAGGAGGGTATGAGAGGCGAGGAGGATGGGGAGCAATGGGAGGAGAGGCGAGGAGGGAAAGAGGTGAGAGGCGGGAGGTCTTTGCTAAGGGTTCAACACCCCATTGTGTCGATGTGTGTGTGTGTGTGTGTGTGTGTGTGAGTGCGTCCGTGTGCATGTGTGTGTGTTCCAAATGTATTGCAGCACTTGTTGGTGGTATAAGGTCTATGAAATATGAATGCCCCTCTCCTCACTTTATGATTCAGACATTGTATTCGGATACTCACCGCTCTCCTCTTTATAATTGGTTCATCGGCTTGTTAAAAAAAATTGTGGAAAAGAAGAGGCTTGAGATTGATAACAGGTTTTCCACATTTCAGTCAGTAAATAATATTCATCAACAAACTCTCACTACAGGAATGTGTTTTAGCATTCACAGAGCCGGTGGACTATTGTGTCTGTTTAGACAAGAAAACAGCTTTAAACTCCCAGTGCCACACATAAAATTAGCCCCAGCATTCAGGAGAGAGTTAATATTTTATTAACAATAATAATACTCTCATTAGTCCCCTGTAGCTCAGTTGGTAGAGCATGGCGCTTGCAACGCCAGGGTTGTGGGTTCGTTTCCCACGGGGGGCCAGTATGAAAAAAAAAAGTATGCACTCACTAACTGTAAGTCGCTCTGGAAAAGAGCATCTGCTAAATGACTAAAAAAATGTAAAAAATGTAAAAAATGATCAGGGAGACTTAAAAGCGTTTTGATTATTAGATCAGCAGAGAAATATGTTGTGCCAGTTTAACGGCAAATAACGCGTTGATTTAAAAGAAACAAATTCCCATTGTTATGGTTTTCACCACAGATTAGAATCGATTGAAAGCCCAGAGTTACCGTTTAAGGCTGATTAAAATAATTTATCTCCATCACACTGAAGGAATACTTCTCTCTCTTTCTCTCTCTCTTTCTCTCACTGTCTTTCTCTCTCTCTCTTTCTCTCTCTCTCTATAGCTCTCTCTCTCTCTTACCCTCTCTCTCTCTCCTCTACCTCTCTCCATTCATCTTGAAGAGAGCAGTTGTTTACAAGTACAGTGGCTTGCGAAAGTATTCACCCCCGTTGGCATTTTTCCTGTTTTGTTGCCTTACAACCTAGAATTAAAATGGATTTTTGGGGGGTTTGTAACATTTGATTTACACAATATGCCTACCACTTTGAAGATGCAAAATATTTGTTTTTGTGAAGCAAACAAGAAATAAGACAAAAAACTGAAGATTGAGCGTGCATAACTATTCACCCCCCCAAAGTCAATACTTTGTAGAGCCACCTTTTGCAGCAATTACAGCTGCAAGTCTCTTGGGGTATGTCTCTATAAGATTGACATATCTAGCCGCTGGAATTTTTTCCCATTCTTCAAGGCGAAACTGCTCCAGCTCCTTCAAGTTGGATGGGTTCCGCCGGTGTACAGCAATCTTTAACTCATACCACAGATTCTCAATTGGATTGAGGTCTGGGCTTTGACTAGGCCATTCCAAGACATTTAAATGTTTCCCCATAAACAACTCGAGTGTTGCTTTAGCAGTATGCTTAGGGTCATTGTCCTGCTGGAAGGTGAACCTCCATCCCAGTCTCAAATATCTGGAAGACTGAAACAGGTTTCCCTCAACAATTTCACTGTACTTAAGCAATGCCTTTTTTTCTGGCCACTGTTCTGTAAAGCCTAGCTCTGTGGAGTGTACGGCTTAAAGTGGTCCTATGGACAGATACTCCAATCTCCGCTGTGGAGCTTTGCAGCTCCTTCAGGGTTATCTTTGCTCTCAGTGTTGCCTCTCTGATTAATGCCCTCCTTGCCTGGTCCGTGAGTTTTGGTGGGCGGCCCTCTCTTGGCAGGTTTGTTGTGGTGCCATGTTCTTTCCATTTTTTAAGTAATGGATTTAATGGTGCTCTGTGGGATGTTCAAAGTTTCTGATATTTTTTTATAACCCAACCCTGATCTGTACTTCTCCACAACTTTGTCCCTGACCTATTTGGAGAGCTCCTTGGTCTTCATTGTGCCGCTTGCTTGGTGGTGCCCCTTGCTTAGTGGTGTTGCAGACTCTGGGGCCTTTCAGAACAGGTGTATATATACTGAGGTCATGTGACACTTAGATTGCACACAGGTGGACTTTATTTAACTAATTATGTGACTTCTGAAGGTAATTGGTTGTACCAGATCTTATTTAGGGTCTTCATAGCAAAGTGGGTCACATAATTAGTTATTTTTTCATTTCACTTCACCAATTTGGACTATTTTGTGTATGTCCATTACATAAAATCCAAATAAAAATCCATTTAAATTACAGGTTGTAATGCAACAAAATAGGAAAAACGCCAAGGGGGATGAATACTTTTGCAAGGCACTGTATAGCGTTGTGGGTGAAGGGAAAGTAATGCAGTTAATTGCGTGGCCTGCAGTAGGTGAGGCAGTTGATTGGATGCACTATGTCTTAGTGTCAGTAATATAGGGAGTGCCTACATACATTTGTTTGTGATTTAGATAAGCCTTGTGTAATCTGCCTCATAACTGATGCTTTGTTTGAGCAGTACAGGCTTCCCAGGAAGGTGAGTTGTAGGTTGAGCCTGATGTTGTAGAGAGAAGCTAGTGCATACATACGAGTAGGCACACATGCATGCATGCACACACACACACACACATCATGCATCCAGTAAATGATAGCTGTGGCAGAAACGTTTAAACTGCAAAGGCACCTTGCGTCCTTGACAAATCTGAGCTGGCTCTTATGACTGGATGCTGTCTTGAACGACCATACTGAATTTTACATGGATAATGTGAATAATCTTATAAACCTCATGAATTATTTTCGACATGGACGCCGGCACGACCTTATCAACCATGTGGTAGCAAGCCATTTCACTCTTGCCTGGCTAACCAGGCTCCTTGCTTCGGCCAAACGCTACCCACGCCCACAGATGTTAGTTTCTTCTCCGCAATGAGTACCTTACCGACCCTTCACCGAATACAAACACATTCGGGGCCGTCTGATTGGTCCAGAAACTGATGGGTTGGGCCAGAGCTAGAACACATGTGGGTAAAGCTTAGGTTAGAACATGTATCATTGGCTTTAATACTGTGATTGGTTAGAGACGATCCAATCGTTGATTACTTTGTTTTGTACAACGCCCCTCGTGCCCCTCATCACCACAAATGACTTAAATGATAGCAGTCTCAGACTAAAGTATGACAGAGCAGCGGAAGATTTAGTGTGAGTCGTCAGACTAATAAAACTCACCACCATGCACTCTATCAACTGTTAGCTTTACTGCTTCAAAGTTAATTCTTGTCAGTGATATCACACCGTAGAAAGTAAAAAACGAAATGATAAACTACAAGCTTTGGAGGAGGCACTCAATAACCTAGTGTCTCCTCAATAATCTGGTGTCTCCGTAATAACCTGGTGTCTCCTCAATAACCTGGTGTCTCCTCAATAACCTGGTGTCTCCTCAATAACCTGGTGTCTCCTCAATAACCTGGTGCCTCGTCAATAAACTTGTGTCTCCTCAATAACCTGGTGTCTCCTCAATAACCTAGTGTCTCCTCAATAACCTGGCGTCTCCTCAATAAACTGATGTCTCCACAAAACCCTCCCTCGCTCTTCTCTACAGGAAAGGTCAGACCCTAGTGAATCTATCGACATGCACGGCAATAGATATCTCCCCCAGTGACAGAGGGCACTTTTTTATCTCCCCGAGCTCACGATGGCCAATGACTAATGAAGATGGATCCAGTATATTATAGGGATAATAACTTCCAGGGACAAATAAATCCTGTCAGGGATGTTGAGGCTGTGAGGGAGGCAGGGTGGGATGGATAGAAATAGAGGGAGTGAGTTTGGGGGAGGTGAAGAGGGAAAGGAGTGAGAGATACAGTGGCTTGCGAAAGTATTCACCCCCCTTGGCATTTTTCCTGTTTTGTTGCCTTACAACCTGGAATTAAAATAGATTTTTTTGGGGGGGTTGTATAATTTGATTTACATAACATGCCTACCACTTTGAAGATGCAACATATTTTTTTATTGTGAAACAAACAAGAAATAAGACAAAAAAAACTGAAAGCTTGAGCGTGCATATCTTGTGCATATCATATCAATACTTTGTAGAGCCACCTTTTGCAGCAATTACAGCTGCAAGTCTCTTGGGGTATGTCTCTACAAGCTTGGCACATCTAGCCAGTGGGATTTCTGCCCATTCTTCAAGGCGAAACTGCTCCAGCTCCTTCAAGTTGGATGGGTTCCGCCGGTGTACAGCAATCTTTAACTCATACCACAGATTCTCAATTTGGATTGAGGTCTGGGCTTTGACTAGGCCATTCCAAGACATTTAAATGTTTCCCCTTAAACAACTCGGGTGTTGCTTTAGCAGTATGCTTAGGGTCATTGTCCTGCTGGAAGGTGAACCTCCGTCTCAGTCTCAAATCTCTGGAAGACTGAAACAGGTTTCCCTGAAGAATTTCCCTGTATTTAGTGCCATCCATCATTCATTCAATTCTGACCAGTTTCCCAGTCCCTGCAGATGAAAAACATCCCACAGCATGATTCTGCCACCACCATGCTTCAATGTGGGGATGGTGTTTTCGGGGTGATGAGAGGTGTTGGGTTTGCGGCAGACATAGCATTTTCCTTGATGGCCAAAAAGCTCAATTTTAGTCTCATCTGACCAGAGTACCTTCTTCCATATGCTTGGGGAGTCTCCCACATGCCTTTTGGCAAACACCAAAAGTGTTTGCTATTTTTTTTTAAACAATGGCTTTTTTCTGGCCACTGTTCCGTAAAGCCCAGCTCTGTGGAGTGTACGGCTTAAAGTGGTCCTATGGACAGATACTCCAATCTCCGCTGTGGAGCTTTGCAGCTCCTTCAGGGTTATCTTTGGTCTCTTTATTGCCTCTCTGATTAATGCCCTCCTTGCCTGGTCCGTGAGTTTTGGTGGGCGGCCCTCTCTTGGCAGGTTTGTTGTGGTGCCATATTCTTTCCATTTTTTAATAATGGATTTAATGGTGCTCCGTGGGATGTTCAAAGTTTCTGATAATTTTTTATAACCCAACCCTGATCTGTACTTCTCCACAACTTTGTCCCTGACCTCTTTGGAGATCCCCTTTGTTCTTCATGGTGCCGCTTGCTTGGTGGTGCCCCTTGCTTAGTGGTGTTGCAGACTCTGGGGCCTTTCAGAAAAGGTGTACATATACTGAGGTCATGTGACACTTAGATTGCACACAGGTGGACTTTATTTAACTAATTATGTAATTGGTTGCACCAGATCTTATTTAGGGCTTCATAGCAAAGGGGGTAAATACATATTCATGCACCACTTTTCCGTTATTTATTTCTTAGAATCTTTTTTCATTTCACTTCACCAATTTGGACTATTTTGTGTATGTCCATTACATTAAATTTCCAAATAAAAATCCATTTATATTACAGATTGTAATGCAACAAAATAGGAAAAACGCCAAGGGGGTTGAATACTTTTGCAAGGCACTGTAGGTAGATGAGGGCGAGCGGAAAAGAGGAAGAGGGAGGTGAGGGGACAAGAGGGATTGACAGAGGGAGAGACAGAGGTGGAGAGAGAGAGAGAGAGTCGTAGTGCTGGAGGAGAGCAGCTCTCAGGGGCGTTTATTATACTGACTATCAGAACATGTTATCCAGGGGCTGGTGTTTATTCTACTGACTATCAGGACATATTATCCAGGGGCTGGTGTTTATGCTACTGACTATCAGGAAATGTTATCCAGGGGCTGGTGTTTATGCTACTGACTATCAGACATGTTATCAAGGGGCTGGTGTTTATGCTACTGACTCTCAGGACATAATATCCAGGGGCTGGTGTTTATGCTACTGACTATCAGACATGTTATCCAGGGGCTGGTGTTTATGCTACTGACTATCAGGACATAATATCCAGGGGCTGGTGTTTATGCTACTGACTATCAGGACATAATATCCAGGGGCTGGTGTTTATGCTACTAACTATCAGACATGTTATCCAGGGGCTGGTGTTTATGCTACTCACTATCAGGAAATGTTATCCAGGGGCTGGTGTTTATGCTACTGACTATCAGAACATGTTATCTAGGGGCTGGTGTCAATGCTACTGACTATCAGGAAATGCTATCTAGGGGCTGGCTGGTGTTTATGCTACTGACTATCAGAACATGTTATCAAGGGGCTGGTGTTTGTTTATGCTACTGACTATCAGGACATGTTATCAAGGGGCTTGTGTTTATGCTACTGACTCTTAGAACATGTTATCAAGGGGCTTGTGTTTATGCTACTGACTCTTAGAACATGTTATCAAGAACTAGTGTTTATGCTACTGACTATCAGAACATGTTATCTATGGGCTGGTGTTTATGCTACTGACTATCAGAACATGTTATCTAGGGGCTGGTGTTAATGCTACTGACAATCAGAACATGTTATCAAGGGGCTTGTGTTTATGCTACTGACTATCAGGAAATATTATCAAGGGTCTGGTGTTTATGCTACTGACTATCAGGAAATGTTATCAAGGGGCCGGTGTTTATGCTACTGACTATCAGAACATGTTATCAAGGGGCTTGTGTTTATGCTACTGACTATCAAGAAATGTTATCAAGGGGCTGGTGTTTATGCTACTGACTATCAGAACATGTTATCAAGGGGCTTGTGTTTATGCTACTGACTATCAGAACTTGTTATCAAGGGGCTGGTGTTTATGCTACTGACTATCAGAACGTGTTATCAAGGGGCTGGTGTTTATGCTACTGACTATCAGAACATGTTATCCAGGGGCTGGTGTTTATGCTACTGACTATGAGGACATTTTATCCAGGGGCTGGTGTTTATGCTACTGACTATCAGGAAATATTATCAAGGGTCTGGTGTTTATGCTACTGACAATCAGAACATGTTATCAAGGGGCTTGTGTTTATGCTACTGACTATCAGGAAATATTATCAAGGGTCTGGTGTTTATGCTACTGACTATCAGGAAATGTTATCAAGGGGCCGGTGTTTATGCTACTGACTATCAGAACATGTTATCAAGGGGCTTGTGTTTATGCTACTGACTATCAAGAAATGTTATCAAGGGGCTGGTGTTTATGCTACTGACTATCAGAACATGTTATCAAGGGGCTTGTGTTTATGCTACTGACTATCAGAACTTGTTATCAAGGGGCTGGTGTTTATGCTACTGACTATCAGAACGTGTTATCAAGGGGCTGGTGTTCATGCTACTGACTATCAGAACATGTTATCCAGGGGCTGGTGTTTATGCTACTGACTATGAGGACATTTTATCCAGGGGCTGGTGTTTATGCTACTGACTATGAGGACATTTTATCCAGGGGCTGGCCTGGGGATGTGTGGGTGTGCTGCTACTGCTACTGATGCTGTGCGGTGCAGGAACATGATGTAAGACTTGGATAACACTGACCTGACAGAAAGGAGCTGATGGAGAGTTGGAAATGGGGCGATAGATCACGGAAATCACAGTGAGAGAGAATGACATATTCACACAAACTGCACATTGTATACAGCACATACAGTAACAGTACCCAAAAAAAAATGCAAAAACTAGCACATGCATTGTTTATAAACCACTCACTAAATACAGACTAATCCCACGTTGATACATAACTTGTCAGTGTGGAGCCTCCTCCTTGTTGATTTCTCTGAAGATAGCAGTACCCACCCACATCAAAGACAAATCAACACTTGTACTCAGAGGAGAAGCTGCTAACAGCTCTGATGGATGGGTAAATTATATACTGTACACCAAGCACAGAGCGCACAATTATAGCCTGTACTACCCGAGGGAATACTAAGAAAACAATATTTCCAAGAGCACTATGTATACTAACGTGAGATAGACAAACACACCCATACTGTACACTCACATGTGTACATGTTGGTCCAACACACACAAGGCGCGGCCCTTCCGTGAGCTCCAGACAAAGGCTGACCCTTTCAGTTTCCTAATTCGACAATTCCAACAAGTCTTACAGGAGCAGGTGGCTTCCCTCGCAAAGGGACAGGGGAAAGAAAGAGATCCATGTAAGCAAAAGGTTACCTGCCTGCTTGCATGATACAACACACTGACGCTTTAATAGCCTTATGTAAGTAAGCGTGCCCTCCCCTCTCTCCTCCCCTCAATCCATTTCAAGGCGGTTGAATGCATGGGGGAGTGACCTCCTCTCCATCCCCTCCATCCCCTCCACCCCCTCCGCCTCCAGCTGAGATGGATAGCCAGCTCCCACCCCCCTGCTGTCCCCTCCTCTCCCCGCTCTGGGTCTATGTTGTGATGGGGAGAGACATGCGTCCAAGCCCAGAAGCCCCTCCACATCTGGAGCCTGCCACCACCACTCTGAGCCAGCACGCCCATGAGCAGCAGTGACGACCACCCCAGGCCCCCTGTCGCCTCTCGTCTCCCCATGGTAGGGGCGCAGGCGTGGCATGTTATAACACCGCCAGCTGGGCTGCCCAGTCCCTGAGGGAGCTCTAGCTGTGTGTGTGTGTGTGTATGTGTGCCTGCGTGTGTGCGTGCGTGTGTGTGCGTGTGTGTGTGTTTACTCTGATGGGCTATGACTGATTCATGGGTAAGGGTAGACAGTGGTCAGACTCCATATGTCTCCTGTTAGACCTTGTCCATACCTACTGCAGCCTGTGTATTTCTCTTGTGCCTTATGTAATATACCATCGCCGCCACATCTGTATCTACAGTATATCCATGCTGAGGCCTGTGTTATCAGAGTGTTGCGTATTTATGAAGTTGCCTGAGGATGATTTTAATGCTTTATGGTTAATGCTGTGCTGTAATGCAGACTAGACCGTAAACACTCTAGTGTGGCTGCTGTAGCTTTAATGTCATCAGTCAACTGCGCATGACATCAATCTACTACATTTACAGTGTAGTTACATTTTATAGTCAAAGCTATAAATAAACCTTTTAAAGCCGCGGGATATCATATGTGGATCTATATGGAACCTTCTACATGGACGTCCTCTGCTCTGCTCTGCCAGACACTAGCAGGATGTTTCTGTGATGTTTTATTTGAAGGAGAGGAGATGAGGAGAAGAGAGGATACCTAATAGGAAAGAATGGTTGATGTGGTGCGGCCTATAGAGAGACAACACTCCATCTCACTTATCTCCTGTTTGCTCAATTTCCTCCGTGTACCACAGAGCACCTGGCGTCTGCTAACAGTCTCCCACTGCCACTCAAACCAAGGCCCCCGAGATAATAGCCAATCCTGCTCTGCCGTTCCCAAATCAGAGTGGGCCAAAATACCTTGCGCTTTGTTTAAGATTTCCAATGAACAAACCCATGTCTCTGTCTATGCCTGCAAACCATTTCAAATCATTGAAACCACTCTTTTTGTCTTTCTCTTTGCAATGTTGTTAAGAAGAGAAAAACCTCTTTGAAGGTCGTGTCAACTGAAAGGACTGTGGGTATGTGAAAGGTGTACGATTATGTCTTGATGGAGAAAAGTCCCATTATAATATAACAGACTGGTATCTATGTATAGATAATGCACATTAACCATACCAATAAGAAAGCATTGCTCGGGTTCCACTTTAGACTGACTGAGATTGCCTCATAATGGATCAGTGTATTGTGTGAACGGCGTGTTGTGAAGCTAAAAGCCATGAGCCAGTTGTGTACAGAATTAGAGAGATGCAGCAGCTACAATAATGCTTTGATGTCTCCTACCATTAAACTCCTACTCCAGCTTTGTCATCTTTGTGTTGTGAGCTAGTCAAAAGTAATTATTGAAGAGCTCTTGTAGCCGTGTCAATCATTACCTTTATTAAGTGGATTAAAATGTTCTTAGTTGTATATCTACCATCATTAAAATGTAAATGTAAAATGTAATTAAACCAAACAGCTATTCTTATTTTTCTCAAGTAGTTTGTGAATTCTTACCTGCAACTTTAAAAAGAAAAACATGCAGAAATGGAGAAGTGGAGAGATAATGACATGCACAGAAGTTTGATTGAAGATGATTCACATCTACTTTTGACTTAGCGAGGCAAACAGTCCTGTAGCATACTCTCTGCATGTAGCGATGTCTTCATCAGTTTGAAGAGATAAAACAGAATAATGCAAACCCAGCAACGACGCCCTTTAATGGTTATCTAGCCTACTGTCTCAATCAGTGTACTGACACTGACCTAGCCACTCGTTAGAATGTTCTTCAGAATGGACCTAGCTGTTCATTAGATGGTAGTGATACATGTACAGTATAGAAAAAAGCTTAGCCTTCATTGCTTGGTGGCTATGGTATACGACCCTGCCTTACACAGGAAGCGGCACAGGTCCTAATCCAGGCACTTGTCATCTCCCGTCTGGACTACTGCAACTCGCTGTTGGCTGGCCTCCCTGCCTGTGCCATTAAACCCCTACAACTCATCCAGAATGCCGCAGCCCGTCTGGTGTTCAACCTTCCCAAGTTCTCTCACGTCACCCCCCTCCTCCGCACACTCCACTGGCTTCCAGTTGAAGCTCGCATCCGCTACAAGACCATGGTGCTTGCCTATGGAGCAGTGAGGGGAACGGCACCTCTGTACCTTCAGGCTCTGATCAGTCCCTACACCCAAACGAGGGCATTGCGTTCATCCACCTCTGGCCTGCTGGCTCCCCTTCCTCTGCGGAAGCATAGCTCCCGCTCAGCCCAGTCAAAACTGTTCGCTGCTCTGGCACCCCAATGGTGGAACAAGCTCCCTCACGACGCCAGGACAGCGGAGTCACTCACCACCTTCCGGAGACATTTGAAACCCCACCTCTTTAAGGAATACCTGGGATAGGATAAAGTATTCCTTCTAACCCCCCCCCCCCCCCCCCCCCCAAATTGTAAAGTGGTTATCCCACTGGCTATAGGGTGAACGCACCAATTTGTGAGTCGCTCTGGCTAAGAGCGTCTGCTAAATGACGTTAATGTGCCCTTGAGCAAGGCACTTAACCCTAATTGCTCCTGTAAGTCGCTCTGGATAAGAGCGTCTGCTAAATGACTAAAATGTAATGTAAATGTATACTAGTGCGTCACAGCTGACAGTCGGTGACAGTATCTGTGTTAGCTAAAGCTGTTCTTCCTGAAATCTCTGACTGGGAGTCTCTGACTGGGAGTGACTGGGAGTCTCACTACGGTAGTCAGAGCTGGGCCAGGCAGATACATACAGCAGCCCATCCCAAGGGTATGGTCTTTCTGGTCAAGCAGGAAGAGAACCGCAGGAATCGTTAGGAAACCCAAACCCTTAAACCTGAGTCTAAATCGATGGGCAGAGCTGCCTCCAAAGAGTGCAGCTAAACAAACAGCATTCGACTTCCCGATCGCCAGACCATCAACATTTCACCTTGATATGACGGGACGCTGCCTGGGGAAACCGCTTGGGTCCTGTCCATCATGCCTGAGACATATTAGCCCAGCTCTTCACAGGAGAAAACAAACAGGAAGGAGCAGTGTGATAGGCTACACACCAAACCGGGGGCACAACTTTCACTGGGGATGGGGGGACATGTCCCCCCCCCCCCCCCCCCCCCCCCCGGCAGTTCTATTATTGGAATGTGATACAAAACGAGGCAACGGTGTGCTTTAGGACCATGCAGACGCCTCCGAGCAGCCGGGTAGGCTGTTTGGAGTGTTTATTCGACTGGATAAAAATAAATATAAATTAATGTCCCCCCACTTCTAAAACCAAAGGTGCGCCCCTGCACCAAACACAACACACTGACAGCTAGCTAGCCATCTAGCCTGTATGCTGTAAGTACATTTAGTAGAAGGAATCTGATCTGAGTTAAAGGATAGCGACAATAAACAATGGATGCCGGTATAGCTCTGTATGCTACAGTATGCAAGTTTAATGGCAAGGTATTTTCTATCTCTGTCTATGTCTGCCTCCTTGCCTCCATGCCTCTTGCTCCTCTATCTCACTTTAAAATTAATCAAATCATAAAATGCCACATTCTAGTAAGACTTTTACTGTCTGCAGTGTCTACACTGCTAAGTGCCAAATCAATGCTAACCTATTTCACCAGAACCTCTTGAAAGGACCAGACATTACCCCACCACTTTATCTCCCAGTCAAATCACACATGGAAGACGATACGGCGGGCCATGTTTCTTCTCTAAATAATGCTCTTAAATTATAGATTAAACAAGAGCTCTCTGCGGTACAAAGGCTAATTTGGAGAGCCGACACGTGAGCGTAATCAGAATGAAGAGGAGAGTAGAGGAGAGTCTCCCTAAGCTCAGAGGCAGAGCTTCAGCTTCAGACAGGAGTAGTGAATTAGACATGGTCTGCTGGTCTTTACGTCCCACATAGCACACACGAGATGAACCGACCGACCGACGCGCTCGCTCTCCTTAACCCAGGGCCTTGCCATTAAACACAATGGAATTAAAATGCACATGTCTTCATTAACATGAGGGTTAAGGCATGGAAGCACAAATTAATCCCTTGTTACGATATTCTGAGTACCATCACATATGGTCCTTTTGCGGAGCAATTATATCTATGAGCGAGGCAGCCATGCATGTCAGGTTGTATCGGATGGTTCCAGCCTTTTATGATTGTTGTGGTTCTTTTGTGAATCCTGGTTTCAGATAGGCCTCAGGAGAGATATCATTATGAGGGAAGGGAATGGTGCCCTGCTCTTTAAATACACAGACTAGTTGAACAGCTGGTGGTTGTTGTTTACATTTTACTGCCTGGGCATTAAAATCATTCTCACAATGTCTCCTGCGAGCGTGGCAGAGAAAATATAAGTTCTGCAATGTTAAGAGAAAGTCAAAGAATGTTTGTTAGCCTAATGGAATGACTGGCAGTGTTATAATTTAGCGACATGTTATCTTTCCTCGCCATGACTTTCATTGGCTTTAAGATGCTGAGATGTTTTCACTGCACACTAGTCTATTAATGTCAGTCGGAAGGTGTTAGCTAACTGGCGTTTACTGAGTGGTACTCAGTGATGTGTTATGTTGTATTTGCTCCAAATATAACGCTTTGTATTCAGGACATAAAGTTAGTTGATTTGCCAATAGGTGTCCTTCTTTGAGAGGCATTGGAAAATCTCCCTGATCTTGTGGAATCTGTGTCTGAAATTAACTGCTTGAACCATGGACCTCACAGATAACTGTATGTGTGGGTTACAGATAGGAGGTAGTCATTCATAAATCATGTTAAACACTATTATTACACACAGAGTCTATGCAACTTATGTGACTTGTTAAGACAATTTTTACACCTGAACTTATTTAGTCTTGCCGTAACAAAGGGGTTGAATACTTATTGACTCAAGACATTTCAGCTTTTAATTTTTAATTAATTTGTAGAAATGTCTAAAAACATAATTCTATTTTGACATTATGGGGTATTGTGTGTAAGCAAGTGACACAAAATCTCAATTTAATCCATTTCAAATTCATGCTGTAGCACAACAAAATGTAGAAAAGTCAAGGGGTGTGAATACTTTCTGAAGGCACTGTATCTGTGTGTGTGTGTACATATATGTGCGTCCGTATGTGTGCAGCATGCGTGTGTGTGCCTGTGTGTTTGCATTTGGATGTCCTCATGTTCATCTATACTGTAACTGTATATATCTATCTGTCTGTATGAACAAATACAATCCTGAATATATCTTTTTCCAAACATAAGGATAGTACTCCAGTATCCAGTGTTTTAGTTTGAAAAGCCTCTCACAGTCCCCAAAGCTTGTTCTGATTCAGTCAGCAACACTGTATACATTTCACAACATTAAAAGTGACAGTGTTCGCCTCAAACACGTTCGAGATAGATTTACAAACACGGAATTGATAGATAGCTCAAACAAATATAATAACACCACATTATTGTCACGTGTTCGCATCGGATTTCCAGCCTCCTCGTTATGTATAGTTATCTGCCTTTAATTCCTTTAAATGAATGTTCTAGCTCCCAACAGAGAATTCCCACTGGGCACACCATGTAATATCAATGTGGAGAATTGGGTAATATTTGGTAGATACGTTGATCAGTGAGATTCCAACCTATTTTCACCCACTCAAAAAGACAGCCAAAAGTTTGTTTAATTCCCAATGTGTTATCACTATGCTTTCAACCATCTAAAAGCACAACCAAATTCCAATGGAAAAACGATGTGTGATTTTTGGATTAGTTGTCACCTAAATGTGTTATCACTGTGCATTCACCCATTTAAAAGCACACCAAAGTTCAAATGGGAATACAATATCAGATATTTTGTTTATTGATACATCAACTTAATGTGTTATCACTGTGCTTCATGAAATGACCTGGATTGCAGTTCAGATTACGTTCAAGTACATGGTGCAAGTGATCAATGCCATTTGAGATTCTGTGCAGATTATTACTGTATAGCAATTGTGAAGATTTCCAAAGACCTGCAACCCTGAACATGCAGACATTTATTGTTACAGTAACCTCAAAATATGGCCATGGATGTGTTACTCATTTTAAAGTTGAATAACTCAGATGCTAAGCTACAGGACTGTTTTTCTAGCACAGACTGGAATATGTTCCGGGATTCTTCAGATAGCATTGAGGAGTACACCACATCAGTCACTGGCTTCATCAATAATTGCATCGATGACGTCATCCCCACAGTGACCGTACGTACATACCCCAACCAGAAGCCATGGATTACAGGCAAGATCCGCACTGAGCTAAAGGGTAGAGCTGCCGCTTTCAAGGAGCGGGACTATGCCCTCAGACGAACCATCAAACAGGCAAAGAGTCAATACAGGACTAAGATTGAATCGTACCAACCCCGGCTCTGACGCTCGTCGGATGTGGCAGGGCTTGAAAACTATTACAGACTACAAAGGGAAGCGCAGCCGCGAACTGCCCAGTGACACAAGCCTACCAGACGAGCTAAATCACTTCTATGCTCGCTTTGAGGCAAGCAACACTGAAGCATGCATGAGAGCACCAGCTGTTCCGGATGACTATGTGATCACGCTCTCCGTAGCCGATGTGAGTAAGACTTTTAAGCAGGTCAACATTCACAAGGCCAGACGGATTACCAGGACGTGTACTCCGAGCATGAGCTGACCAACTGGCAAGTGTCTTCACTGACATTTTCAACATGTCCCTGACTGAGTCTGTAATACCAACATGTTTCAAGCAGACCACCATAGTCCCTGTGCCCAAGGACACTAAGATAACCTGCCTAAATGACTACCGACACGTAGCACTCACGTCTGTAGCCATGAAGTGCTTTGAAAGGCTGGTCATGGCTCACATCAACACCATTATCCCAGAAACCCTAGACCCACTCCAATTTGCATACTGCCCCAACAGATCCACATATGATGCAATCTCTATTACACTCCACACTGCCCTTTCCCATCTGGACAAGAGGAACACCTACGTCAGAATGCTATTCATTGACTACAGCTCAGCGTTCAACACCATAGTGCCTTCAAAGCTCATCACAAAGCTAAGGATCCTGGGACTAAACACCTCCTTCTGCAAATGGATCCTGGACTTCCTGATGGGCCGCCCCCAGGTGGTAAGGGTAGGTAACAACACGTCTGCCACGCTGATCCTCAACACGGGGGCCCCTCAGGGGTGCGTGCTCAGTCCCCTCCTGTACTCCCTGTTCACCCATGACTGCATGGCCAGGCACGACTCCAACACCATCATTACGTTTGCAGACGACACAACAGTGGTAGGCCTGATCACTGACAACGATGAGACAGCCTATAGGGAGGAGGTCAGAGACCTGGCCGTGTGGTGCCAGGATAACAACCTCTCCCTCAACGTGATCAAGACAAAGGAGATGATTGTGGACTACAGGAAAAAAAAGAGGACTGAGCACGCCCCCATTCTCATCGACAGGGCTGTAGTGGAACAGGTTGAGAGCTTCAAGTTCCTTGGTGTCCACATCACCAACGAACTATCATGGTCCAAACACACCAAGACAGTTGTGAAGAGGGCACGACAAAACCTATTCCCCCTCAGGAGACTGAAAAGATTTGGCATGGGTCCTCAGATCCTCAAAAAGTTCTACAGCTGCACCATCGTGAGCATCCTGATTGGTTGCATCACCGCCTGGTATGGCAACTGCTCGGCCTCCGACCGCAAGGCACTACAGAGGGTAGTGCGTACGGCCCAGTAAATCACTGGGACCAAGCTTCCTGCCATACAGGACCTCTATACCAGGCGGTGTCAGAGGAAGGCCCTACTAATTGTCAAGACTCAAGCCACCCTAGTCATAGACTGTTCTCTCTGCTACCGCACGGCAAGCGGTACCGGAGCGCCAAGTCTAGGTCCAAAAGGCTTCTCAACAGCTTCTACCCCCAAGCCATAAGACTCCTGAACAGCTAATAATGGCTACCCGGACTATTTGCACTGCATTGTTGGTTAAGGGCTTGTAAGTAAGCATTTAACTGTAATGTCTACACCTGCTGTATTCGGCGCATGTGGCAAATACATTTTGATTTTGATTTGATTTGATTTGATTTTGAATAAATACTGTTACATTAGTTTGTAAGATAGCCCTAACATTAGGCTATTTACTGTCTTACATTTCATTTGCTCTGTTGAAACTACCCTTTGGAATGTCTTCGATAGGAGCAGTGAATCTATGAAGTGGAGATTTCTCAACAAGCATTCTCACAATAGCACATTGGTTATACAGTGACTAAGCTAAGCAGAGCTGGGCTTAGTTAAAACCTTGGATGGGAGACCGAAGGGATAGCTGTAGATAGATCAACTCTCCAATAGGAGGTGTTACCCAGCCTTGTTATCATAGTAATAAACAATGTCCATATTAGGAATGCACCCTTTTCCCATCCAATGAATGGGAAAATTGACAATGTAACCTTCTTGATTGACTTTGGGAAGAAGAAAGGCTTCCTGTGCATTCTTGTCTTTATACGTGATTGATTCAATGGTTTAAGTCATAGTTGACAAAAGACATCTGTTTAATCCCCACAATGGTGACTGAGCTCACTCTGTCAGGTAGGTGATACCTTTGAATAGCTTTGAGAGTCTTAAACTAAAAACCGACAAAAACTCAGGCCTTGAAAAGGTAATTAGCTAGCTGTCTACTGTCTGCAGAGTCCTCTTAGAAGCAAATGTTTTCAAAGCTTCTCTTGCTTCAAAACAGAAGTCCCTTAAGATATACATCAATTATTTCTCTATTTATTATTTACCAACTCAGCAACGGTAAACAATGTGGAACCTATTCTATGTACACCTAAGCTCAGCTCCTCAGGGAGTAAAGAATGTGGATTTTAGCCGTCCATCTCCACATCCATTCTCTTCACTTTCTATTGTGCTCACTGCTCTCCCGCTCTTCAAGCTCCAAACTTTAAAAACACATGCTGCAGAGCAAATAACATTGTCTGCCGCTCGCAATTATATGACTTATTCATAACAACCAGCAAGAGGGGGAGACAGAACGAGAGAGAACGAGAGCAATGAAGAGACGGAGAGAGAGAAAGAAAGGGAAAGAGATGTTACATAAAAGGACTGGTGAAAAGATGAAGTGATGGGTCCTTGCCGCCATGGTAACAAACGGCAGCTTTTGCTCTGACTCACCTAGCTGTACGGTCCCTGGGCTTGACACTAATGTCTGGTGACACCCCAGTCAGCCTGCTCATGGGGGCTAAGCAGGACCTCCTTTCAACAGGGCTGGTGATCAGTCACAGAGGACCTTACACACACACACAGTGGGACCCCTCTCTCGTTCCCAGTGCTACACCCACTCTATCCAAACATGACTGCACTCTTTTTTCTTGATGCAAAGTCAATATGCCCATATCTCTAAGGAGGTGATTTGAATCTTGATCTGCATAGAATGGATCTATGCATATGTTATCTTTTGACCCCTGTCTCATGCTGCCATGGAGGTTTGTAACATGTACTTTGGTCAAATCTAGCATGTGCAGAAGCCCCAACAGCATGATAGAACAGCTCACAATCTACAATAGTTATTCATGGCCAGGTCTCTGTTCGAGAATATCTTATTTATTTTTCAAATTTCGCCGTAATTGGTTTAAATAAAAGTTAAATTGTCACGACTTCCGCCGAGGCTGCCTCCCCTCCTTGTTAGGGCAGGTTTCGGCGTTCGTCGTCACCGGCTTACTAGCTACTGCCGATCCCATTCTCATCACTCCACTTGTCATGTCTTGTCTTGTCAATCACACACACCTAGTGCTCATTCCCCTAATTAGTATGTTTATAAGTGTTCCCTCTGTTCCCCTTGTCTTTGTGAGTGATTGTTTATTGTGAGAGCGAGTAGCTTGGTTGAGCTACTCTTCTATTGTACTTGCCAAGGTGGAATATTTTTCCCTTGTATTAGTTTCGTTGTCACGCTGGGAGCGTTTGATTTATGTAAACGGAATAAACTCTGGACTTCGGTGTTTTACCTCCTGCGCCTGACTCCTTCATTCACACCTTATCACATAAATAGAATTAGCATCTCCAGAGCTGGTGTGTCTTGCAGTTTCAATAAGCATGTCTAATGCTGGACCACAGTGAATCCACTGTCAGATCATACGTCCTGAGGACCAACAGCATTAGGAGGTACTAGAGCATCTCTGAGACGTGAAGTCTCTGAGAAATGTCTCTGTGCTGCCAAGTTATACATCACTGGAGTAGTTATGCTTTTGCAATACATTGCTCGCTGAGGTGATGACTGGTTTGGCTTTTGACTTAGACAGTTAACTCAATCAGCACTCTTCCCATGGCTCATCGTGAATTCTGTTTGAAGAGCCTGATAGATAAATTAAGTCATATACAACATCCAAAGAGCAGCTGTTGGAGAGATTAAAGGCTCAGACATCGCCTCACACATCTTCACACTGTGTCAGCCCCAGACATCACTGAACACTCCACATTCATAAGGAGGCGAGAGAACACACCGGAGATGTGCGTGTTATTATTGTAGCCTATTCAGGTCTTTATTTTACAAGACTTCACCATCATACAGTAACAGTACATACCACCTCTGTGACACACAAACCGCATGTTCCCCCAGCAATGGTGTGTGGAGAATGTTGTTACAGTCTCCCACCGCTCCACCATAAGTAAAGCTATCCCACTGTGCACAGACATCAATTCAACGTCTATTCCACGTTGGTTCAACAACATTTCATTGTGTGCCCAGTGGGATGTGAAAGATGAGCACCCCTATCGCCAACAGCTTAATTCATTCAAATGCCGTGTGCATCATCTGACTGTTCACAGATGAGAGATGAGTTGTTCCGTGGGAGATCCTTGGGCCTGAACAAACATTTTCCCACAGCCCCACCGGCTCTCCAGCTGCTGTGCGTCTCATGTTGCCACGGCATCCACCATGGGTCCAGAACCGACATGCCACCGTCGCTACC
Organism: Coregonus lavaretus; assembly: GCF_964263955.1. Lineage (NCBI taxonomy): Eukaryota > Metazoa > Chordata > Actinopteri > Salmoniformes > Salmonidae > Coregonus > Coregonus lavaretus. The sequence goes on along the minus strand of NC_139999.1, from coordinate 21,688,017 downwards.
GGTTCCGGGGATGCCGGTTAGGGAGAAGGTGGGATAGGAAGAGAACGGTAAAATACCGTAAAGTACCGATAAAATGTGCCTATGGTTCACCCCGGTCATCGTTTAACTGCTAACCCTGGTCATCGATCCAAATCCAGCAGATGTTTGAGGCAGGTGTTGAACACTTTGTTGCCCTTAGACACAGAACACTGGTGGAGACTTCATGCAGGGCCATGTGATGCAGGTTGAGGGTTGCCATGGAGACACGAATCTGTAGTGTATAAATGAGAAACTTTAAAACCCCCTCAGGTACCATATGTAGCTTAGATACTTGAGTCTCGCCAACTAAGTGCCTGCATCATCAGACAGACAGCATAACATCTGTTCAGATAGACATGGATTAGGAAAACATTTAGCACATAAAGACAGTTTGACAGGTCATCTGCCTTCCTGCCTCCATGGACTCATTAAGGTAGAGAATGCACAGTGCTGCCCACTAGTCTGTCTGTTACAGTACATAATAACCCACGTTGTTCTCTGGATGAATATTTCTTCATGGCTCTGCTGTTTCTACTGAGAACGTGTAGTCTTCAACACTGTAGTATTATGGGAAAGAAAAGTGCACTGCCTTTGTGAGCTAGAGGGAGCTCAGGGGCCAGAGCCTGAGTGAACTAAAATCATTACAACCTTTTGGACCCGACTCTGCAGAAATAGAGCTCTCCACTCAGGGCTAGGGAGGAGGGGTCAGGGGGCAAATGGTGGCTGAGGAATGGGTCAGTGATTACAGTAAGAGGCCCAGTTGCTTATCGATCCCCTGGCTCAGGCTCATGGGAGTGATTGACTCAGGCTCCATCTCACATGTAGACAGAGATGGAGCTGATGCAGTGAAACTGGGAGAGGAGAAGGTCAAGGAGAGACCAGGGTCATACAGACATAGTAGCTTACAGTGAACTGTTTCAAAATGGAAGAGGAAGTGGCATGTCAGTCTGTTTCATATTGGGAAAACATTGCACATGTGTGACGTGATCCCTATCCCAACCCCATATCCGAAGCCTACATTTTCATAATGATTGACTTCATTACTTCTATTGCCCTTCTACACCCAAAATGATGTAACCATTGCAGTTGTTCTATCTGTTGTCTCTCAGTAGTGTATTTTGTTGTATGATTAGAACTCAAGAACACTACTTAATCAACCTTTATCACTGATCTGCAATGTTATATTCAGTTTTACTTTCATCATAGACCTGCATGATATTTTTTATGACTAATGGTGCAATGTATATATTTACAGAGAAATACAACAAAGTTAATTGCCTATTCAGGCAATCTTTGGCAAAGTGAAATTGTAAAAGGACCAAAAGGCCTTGGAAAAGTGGACTTAAAAGAGCTGTGAAGCTCTAATGGAAAATGCCAAGCTGTGTGATTATGGCTTTTCCACAGCCGTAGCAAGAGGCCACGTTTCAAAAGTTTTACCCACTCCATCATCCCTCCTCCTCTTATAATGAAACAAAGTGTTATTTGTAGTGAAAATAACAGCAGTGCAATTTAACTCTGTGCAATATGTGCTCAAATTACCATACAAATGCACTGTGAAAAGATACCTGTAAAAATAGACATCAAATAGTGGTTAAAATAGGATTAGTTAATTCAGAGCTCTTTGGTTGCTGCTTTTGAGTGTTAATTAAACAATAGTTGTGCTGTATAGGACGGAATATAGGAGCCATATGGAGCTACCGGTAGTACTTTTTATTTACCTGAATACACAGGGTCAAGTGTGTCTATGGCTATGTTCCCGCACACATGCACACACACACACACACACACACACACACACACACACACACACACACACACACACACACACACACACACACACACACACACACACACACACACACACACACACACACACACACACACACACACACACACACACACACACACACACACACACACACACACACATACACACACACACACCACACACACTCATTCAGTCACTCACATACACACACACACACACACACACACACACACACACACACACACACACACACACACACACACACACACACACACACACACACACAGTGGTCTACCTTTCCACTCTGTAATCTGCCTGGCCTCCTGTCCTGTGGGAGTCTGTGCTGTGCAGTGTTGTGTGGGACTGAAAAGAGGAAGGGAAGGTAATACAGTGAAGATATGTGGAGTAGTAACCACCAGTCCATGGTACCACAGGGGCCCTCTCTCGCTCACTCTGCTCCTCCAGTTCAGTTCAGTGCAGCGTTGCCAGCCTGACAGGGACATATGTTATACCCTTCCCCTACTCCCATGAACAATGGCACCATGAAATTGGGTAATATTTAAATGTCTCCAGTACGGTCTCTGCATTGGACATGTGTACTATGCAGTTTCTCCCTAGACATCTCTGTTTTATTTAGGGCTCCTCACTGGCTTGGAAACGATAAGAGCAAAGGCAGATTGCCAAATAAATCAAATTACTCTGTTTAACAGAAGCCGTCGCCACCGCATTTCATCCCAGCATTCGGCGAGCAAGCAGGACTCGACTGGCCCCAGTGCCGATTACCGCCATTCTCCTACGCTAAAAATAGAAGTCAATTTTCAGAGTTTCTTTTCATCAACACGGGGGCTTGTGCCGAGCATATCATTTTCCCATCATACAATTTGGCAGAAAGTTTGGACTAGCATCACTCGATCAAGCTGAGCTCGTCTGCTGGCAGGGAGACGGTAACCTTGCCCGATGGGACATATGCCACCCAGCTGAGAGGAGGCTTTTGCCTGTTTGTTTGTCTTAATCAGCATACTGTACTGGAAAAAGACTGTACAACAAAACTACAGCCAGAGCTGTGGGCAAAGGAACAAGAGTTTTAACAGGAAGTTTGGAAGTTGGGGGGGTTCCTTGATATGATGATTAGTCTGTGACCGGATGGTACTGTATACACAGTAGGGATTAACCCGGGATCCCGGGACTGTCCCGGGACCACTCTTCACATTTCCAGAAAAAATTAAGTTACAAGACCCGGGAAAATACAACATTTTCCCATAGTGTCGCACTAATGCAATTCCACAAAATACACAACATGTGCAGAAGCAGATTGGCAAAAAGAAAAATAGCACATTATCTAAAGAGGTTGTTGCATGGAAGCCTTTAGCCTAGTGTATTTACTTTACACAAAGTCACCATCAATTCAAAGCACACACATAATTGACACTGTTTGACTGCACATGAGACCCAAATGCAGTTTAGTGTTCTCATAAGAACAGAAAATTCGATCCCGGTCCGACCCAAGCCCAGTGAGCTGACGCAAGATCCCAGGCCAGGTCCAACATCACAGAAATTAAATGAGTCCAAACTCCAAAACAGTGGCCTACAGTATATTGATTTAAATTGGTGTTGAGAACAACGTGGCTGAGGCGGGTGGCAGCAGAGTGAGGAGACGAGGAAACAGGCAGCAGAATGAGGAAATGAGGAAACAGCCATTGGTCCTGGAAAAAGTGCAGAAAGGAAAACTCACCTTAGTTATGATCAACTGAATGATGAACATATTGGAATAAAGTAGGCTAATACAATTGAAGGCATGTATCACATTCTGGCTTATACTGAAACTCCCAAAGTCATTTCCAACCGTTATATTAATTTAAAGCAATAGTCGCATGTGGTCACCTAGATTATAATTTCAGCACCGTTTTGATTGGAACACTGCCATCGTGCTGCTTTGAGGCAAGCGTGGGGGACTCGTCTAGATAAATCAGATCTTTGTTTCCACTGAATCTCCATTTGGATATTTAGTAACAATTAGGCTGGCGAAATATGAGCTAAATTGAGGTGAGTGCTGGGGAAATATTAGCTAAATTGAGGTGAGTGCTAATGATCATCTTGATTCTAGTTTGCTCATAGAGCAAACTAGAATAAAGGTGATCATTACACTGTAAAACTTTTCCCAGTAAATTTACAGCATTATACTGGCACCACAGCGGCCAGCTTAATACTGTAATTTTGCTTTACAGCAGAGATGCTGTAATATGTTTTACAGTACTATTTTCCTTACTGTAAAGACATATTACAGCATCTTTGCTGTACATTTACAGGGATGCTTTAATGTTTTACAGTAAGGAAAATAGTACTGTAAAGAAAAATTACAGTATTAAACTGGCAACTCTGGTGCCAGGTTAATGCTGTACATTTACAGCGAAATTCTACCTGAAATATAAATGTAAGAAAAACAATACATTTGTACATAAAATAAATGTGTTCAAATTGGTAACAACATTAAAAACCAATTAACAACAGAATTGACAATAGAAGTAACAAGAAGTTAACACATATGTAACCAATTAAGAGAATCATTACAACACTAACGTAAAAACGATATTGTGTCTGTGCGTGTGGGCTGTGGGGGAGAGAGAGACAAAGAGAGAGACAGAGTTCAAATTGGTATTGTGTACAATCCTAGATCTTCCGATTCAGAGCTCCGAGCTCCAACATGCAGGACTAAGTGAAATAAAACAATGAAAATGGTAATAAGAAAAATTGAAATAGTACTACATACATAATAATAACTGTAGCAGTGATGAGTAAATGAATGTCCATTGGGGTGGACATTGACCATAGGGGGAGCAGCAGTCAGACTAAATGTCCATTGGGGGTGTGGAGACAAAGTGAAATAAAACAATACAAATAGGTAGTAGTGGCTATTCAGCAGCCTGATGGTCTGTGGGTAAAAATTATTGGCCAGTCTTCCAGTTTTCGCCATTATGCTCCTGTGCCAACAGTGTCTGAGTAATGAAAACTGGAGAACAGGCCATGGCTCGGATGGGTGAGGTCCCTGATGATCTTCTTGTCCTTCCTGCGACACCTGGTGTTGTACAGTGGGGAGAACAAGTATTTCACATTGTATGATTTTTAAGTAATTCATTTGCATTTTATTACATGACATAAGTATTTGATCACCTACCAACCAGTAAGAATTCCGGCTCTCACAGACCTGTTAGTTTTTCTTTAAGAAGCCCTTCTGTTCTCCACTCATTACCTGTATTAACTGCACCTGTTTGAACTCGTTACCTGTATAAAAGACACCTGTCCACACACTCAATCAAACAGACTCCAATCTCTCCACAATGGCCAAGACCAGAGAGCTGTGTAAGGACATCAGGGATAAAATTGTAGACCTGCACAAGGTTGGGATGGGCTACAGGACAATATGCAAGCAGCTTGGTGAGAAGGCAACAACTGTTGGCGCAATTATTAGAAAATGGAAAAGTTCAAGATGACGGTCAATCACCCTCGGTCTGGGGCTCCATGCAAGATCTCACCTCGTGGGGCATCAATGATCATGAGGAAGGTGAGGGATCAGCCCAGAACTACACGGCAGGACCTGGTCAATGACCTGAAGAGAGCTGGGACCACAGTCTCAAAGAAAACCATTAGTAACACACTACGCCGTCATGGATTAAAATCCTGCAGCGCACGCAAGGTCCCCCTGCTCAAGCCAGCGCATGTCCAGGCCCGTCTGAAGTTTGCCAATGACCATCTGGATGATCCAGAGGAGGAATGGGAGAAGGTCATGTGGTCTGATGAGACAAAAATAGAGCTTTTTGGTCTAAACTCCACTCGCCGTGTTTGGAGGAAGAATAAGGATGAGTGCAACCCCAAGAACACCATCCCAACCGTGAAGCATGGAGGTGGAAACATCATTCTTTGGGGATGCTTTTCTGCAAAGGGGACATGACGACTGCAGTGTATTGAGGGGAGGATGGATGGGGCCATGTATCGCGAGATCTTGGCCAACAACCTCCTTCCCTCAGTAAGAGCATTGAAGATGGGTTGTGGCTGGGTCTTCCAGCATGACAATGACCCGAAACACACAGCCAGGGCAACTAAGGAGTGGCTCCGTAAGAAGCATCTCAAGGTCCTGGAGTGGCCTAGCCAGTCTCCAGACCTGAACCCAATAGAACATCTTTGGAGGGAGCTGAAAGTCCGTATTGTCCAGCGACAACCCCGAAACCTGAAGGATCTGGAGAAGGTCTGTATGGAGGAGTGGGCCAAAATCCCTGCTGCAGTGTGTGCAAACCTGGTCAAGACCTACAGGAAACATATGATCTCTGTAACTGCAAACAAAGGTTTCTGTACCAAATATTAAGTTCTGCTTTTCTGATGTATCAAATACTTATGTCATGCAATAAAATGCAAATTAATTACTTAAAAATCATACAATGTGATTTTCTGGATTTTTGTTTTAGATTCTGTCTCTCACAGTTGAAGAGTACCTATGATAAAATTACAGACCTCTACATGCTTTGTAAGTAGGAAAACCTGCAAAATCGGCAGTGTATCAAATACTTGTTCTCCACACTGTATGTGTCCTGGAGGGCAGGCAGTGTGCACCCAATGGTGCGTTCAGCTGCGTGTATCACCCTCTGAAGCGCCTTGTGGTCCGCGGCGGTGGAGTTGCCATACCAGGCTGTGATGCAGCCCGATCTATGATCAGGGGCAACTCTGTTTGGGGTAAGGGGGTCCAGAGGAGGTGAAACACACAACAGGACAGTTTGGGCCAGAGAGCATCCAGGAGAGAGAAGTCAGCGCAGCATCAGGTGTTCCTCATGGGGCTCTGTAACAAACCTCCTCAATTCGGATTTGTCAGCTCTTCTCACCCCTAGGACAAGCATAAAAAAGAAAGAATAGAATGAAAGACAGAGAGCACCAGGGCTGTTACTCTGTGGGTAAAAATACAGTGGACAAGGGACATATCAAGCTTGTGTTGTGTGTGTGTGTATGTGTACATACCTCACTAGAGGTCTTCATTCAAACTCAGTGAGCTCTTGGAAGAATGGGGCAAGGTAGGGATTGAGAACAAACAGCTGGCTTCCTCTGGGCCACCATGTCATGCACTTTGTTCCATCTTCAGGATTCATCATCTTGGGTTGATTCGAACCTACAGCATATATCCAATATAGTTAATGAAATAAATTGAGGCATTGAACAAATACAAAGACACCTACTTCAAACCCTAGCAAACTAATAAATTGCTATAGCCTACACAATATCACAGATTATTTGACCAGACTCACAACATTTTCCTTTCTAGCTGTGCCACCAAATGTTTGCATACTACTGGAAAAGTGAACAGGTTTAGCTAATATTGTAACATTATGGAACAATGTTTTTTAAATTAAACAAATGGTTAGCGGGAGAGGCAATATGGACAATCCTGGCCTACAAAACAATGATTTATGTCACGCAGATGAGAGCCAAGTGAACCAAATCACACAGGGTTGTGACAGCTAAGGAGGACACTGTCCCGGTGGTTTTGCCATTCATGCTCTCCCTATTGAGTAGAATATATCACGGTGACATCTAGATGGCTACCAATATTAGTTATTTCTTGTGTAGGCTGCTATTTTACTTGAAATACTGAATAATCCTGAGAGGGGAAAATTCGCCACTTTACTACTTTCCACCGCTGACACTGTGTTAGGCTACAGCTGACCAGTAGCACTGCACCTTAGGTCGGCAGCCACCTCGATACAACATGGTGCACTGGTCATTCGCGTCAGCTTTAGCGGCTCGCGAGTACGGCCCACAACGTGGTTTATGTGTAAAATGCCGCCCGTCAATCCGAAAAAATATGGGTAGTATTTTGTACTGCTAGAAACAAGACATTTTCTCTGTAGTAATAGTGGAAACATAACGGTCACGAATCTGCGCTCAGTGTATTCTCTATGGCACTCAAAGGCTGTGATACAGCCTATAATCACAATATTCTCTGGGTGATGTTTTTCTAGGTCGTTTTTCTATGTAAATGGTAGATTATCAGACACTCAGGAAGAAGGTCTGATTTCATTATTACTGAAACAGGATACAAGTGAAAAATATAAAGATCCAGTCCATTTAAAAAATTGGAGGCCTCTTACACTTCAGTATGTATAGCGCATAGAATTAAAAAGGGATTGTCGGACATTATTCATTCTAATCAGACAGGTTTTTTACATGGAAGATACATTGGAGATAATATAAGGCAAGTACTGGAAACAATAGAACACTATGAAAAATCTGGGAAATCAGGCCTGCTATTCATAGCAGACTTTGAAAAGGCATTTGATAAAGTACGACTGGGATTTATATATAAATGCCTGGAGCATTTCAATTTAGGAGAATCTCTTATAAAATGGGTTAAAATCATGTATAGTAACCCTAGGTGTAAAATAGTAAATAATGGCTATTTCTCATTAAGTTTTAAACTGTCAAGAGGAGTGAAACAAGGTTGTCCACTATCGGCATATCTATTTATTATTGCCATCGAGATGTTAGCTATTAAAATCAGATCCAACAATAACATCAAGGGATTAGAAATCCAGGGCTTAAAAACAAAGGTGTCATTGTACGCTGATGAGTCATGTTTTCTTTTAAATCCACAACTTGAATCCCTCCACAGCCTCATAAAGGATCTAGATACATTTTCTAACGTCTCTGGATTACAACCAAATTATGATAAATGTACTATATTACATATTGGATCACTAAAAAATAAAAATGTTACATTACCATGTAGTTTACCAATAAAATGGTCTGATAGTGATGTGGATATACTCAGAATACATATCCCAAATGAAATAAATGATCTCACTCCAATACATTTTAATAGAAAGTTAGCAAAAATAGATAAGATCTTGCTACCATGGAAAGGTAAATACCTGTTAATTTGTGGAAAAATCACCCTGATTAACTCATTAGTATAATCCCAGTTTACCTATTTGCTTATCGTCTTGCCTATGCCTAGCGAACAGTTTTTTAAATTATATGATAAAAAAATATTCAATTTTTTTGGAACGGCAAACCAGACAAAATTAAATGTGCCTATTTATATAATGAATATGAATTCGGAGGACAGAAATTATTAAATATTAAAGCCTTAGACCTATCACTAAAAGCTTCAAGTCATACAAAAGTTATACTTAAATCCGAACTGGTTCTCTAGCAAATTAGTAGGATTGTCTCACTCAATGTTCAAGAATGGCCTTTTTCCCTTTATTCAGATTACAACCTCTAAATTTCAGTTATTTGAAAAGGAAATAATCTCCCAAATATCACTATTTCTAAAACAAGCCATAGAAAGTTGGTTGCAATTTCAATTTAATCCTCCAGAAACAACAGAACAAATAATGCAACAAATATTGTGGTTAAACTCAAATATACTAATTCTAATACTAATACTAAAACTTTTTTTGGGACCAAATGTTTTAAAAAGGTAGAATCTTCGTAAATTATATCATCGGTAGGACTGGTGGAGTTATGTCGCACATGCAGCTAACAAAAACATATGGAAATGTCTGCTCTACCCAAAATTACAACCAAATAATTGCAGCTTTACCGCAAAAATGGAAGAGGAAAGTGGAAGGGTGAAAAAGTAAGGAACTTGTCTGTCGGCCTTGCATTAAAGAACATAATTGGTTAAAGAAAACTGTGATAAATAAAAAAGTATTGACAGCCGTCCCATTTAGATTGCAAAATAGTTGGGAAGAGATTTTTGACGTACCGATCCCATGGCATAGTGTTTATGAACTGATACGCAAAACGACGCCGGATTCAAAACTTAGAATTTTTCAATTTAAATTGTTAGATAAAATTATTGCTACCAATATAATGTTATTGATATGGGGGATACAATCTTCCCAGCTCTGCAGATTTTGCTGCGAAGAGACAGAATCATTAGATAATTTGTTTTGGTACTGTCCATTTGTAGCTTGTTTTTGGACACAGGTCTAGGAATGGCTAAAGGATTGCAATATTTACCTGGAGATAACCCTGCAGATAGCATTACTGGGTGATCTGAAAAGTCATAGTCAATCGATCAGTAATATAATAATACTTTTAGCAAAAAAAAATATTTTCAATTTACAATCTGTAGAAACAAAGAAAATAGAAAGGTTCAGAACTTTTGTAAAACATCACAGTACAGTTGAAAAATATATGGCAAATAGAAATCCAATATGAATGGTGTTAAGAGATAGATGGGTGGTGTTGAATGTAGTTGAAGGATGGGACTAATAACAACTAACAACAACTAATAACAACAAGATAACTAATAATATAAGCATACTGTGTCCATAATAAATATATAGGTTATAGGTTGAGAGCTTTAGTGAAAGTGCACAGTTAGAAAGATATGGCATATAGAATTAAACCGGATGGACATCAAATCTAATTTTCTACCTTTTATTTTATGTATTTTTTGTCATTTAGCAGACGCTGTTATCCAGAATGACTTACAGTTAGTGAGTGCATACATTTTCATACTGCAATTTGTATCAAATCAAATTTTGCAGATGTTATACCAGGTGTAGCGAAATGCTTATGCTTCTAGCTCCGACAGTGCAGTAATATCTAACAATTACATAACATATACCCAATACACACAAAAAGTCAGGAATGGGATTTAAGAATATATACATATACAGTGGGGAGAACAAGTATTTGATACACTGCCAATTTTGCAGGTTTTCCTACTTACAAAGCATGTAGAGGTCTGTCATTTTTATCATAGGTACACTTAAACTGTGAGAGACGGAATCTAAAAAAAAAATCCAGAAAATCACAATGTATGATTTTTAAGTAATGAATTTGCATTTTATTGTATGACATAAGTATTTGATACATCAGAAAAGCAGAACTTAATATTTGATACAGAAACCTTTGTTTGCAATCACAGAGATCATACGTTTCCTGTAGGTCTTGACCAGGTTTGCACACACTGCAGCAGGGATTTTGGCCCACTCCTCCATACAGACCTTCTCCAGATCCTTCAGGTTTCGGGGCTGTCGCTGGGCAATAGGACTTTCAGCTCCCTCCAAAGATTTTCTATTGGGTTCAGGTCTGGAGACTGGCTAGGCCACTCCAGGACCATGAGATGCTTCTTACGGAGCCACTCCTTAGTTGCCCTGGCTGTGTGTTTCGGGTCGTTGTCATGCTGGAAGACCCAGCCACGACCCATCTTCAATGCTCTTACTGAGGGAAGGAGGTTGTTGGCCAAGATCTCGCGATACATGGCCCCATCCATCCCCCCCCCCCCCCCCCCCCACCCCCAAATTGTAAAGTGGTTATCCCACTGGCTATAGGGTGAACGCACCAATTTGTGAGTCGCTCTGGCTAAGAGCGTCTGCTAAATGACGTTAATGTGCCCTTGAGCAAGGCACTTAACCCTAATTGCTCCTGTAAGTCGCTCTGGATAAGAGCGTCTGCTAAATGACTAAAATGTAAATGTAATGTAAATGTGTTCTTGGGGTTGTACTCATCCTTCTTCTTCCTCCAAACACGGCGAGTGGAGTTTAGACCAAAAAGCTCTATTTTTGTCTCATCAGACCACATGACCTTCTCCCATTCCTCCTCTGGATCATCCAGATGGTCATTGGCAAACTTCAGACGGGCCTGGACATGCGCTGGCTTGAGCAGGGGGACCTTGCGTGTGCTGCAGGATTTTAATCCATGACGGCGTAGTGTGTTACTAATGGTTTTCTTTGAGACTGTGGTCCCAGCTCTCTTCAGGTCATTGACCAGGTCCTGCCGTGTAGTTCTGGGCTGACCCCTACCTTCCTCATGATCATTGATGCACCACGAGGTGAGATCTTGCATGGAGCCCCAGGCCGAGGATGAATGACCGTCATTTTGAACAAAATGGGGCGGCAGGTAGCTTAGTGGTTAAGAGCGTTGTGCCAGTAACCAAAAGGTTGCTGGTTCTAATCCCCGAGCCGACTAGGTGAAAAATCTGTCGATGTGCCCTTGAGCAAGGCACTTAACCCTAATTGCTCCTGTAAGTTGCTCTGGATAAGAACGACTATAAATGTAAAATGTAAAAACTTCTTCCATTTTCTAATAATTGCGCCAACAGTTGTTGCCTTCTCACCAAGCTGCTTGCCTATTGTCCTGTAGTCCATCCCAGCCTTGTGCAGGTCTACAATTTTATCCCTGATGTCCTTACACAGCTCTCTGGTCTTGGCCATTGTGGAGAGGTTGGAGTCTGTTTGATTGAGTGTGTGGACAGGTGTCTTTTATACAGGTAACGAGTTCAAACAGGTGCAGTTAATACAGTTAATGAGTGGAGAACAGGAGGGCTTCTTAAAGAAAAACTAACAGGTTTGTGAGAGCCGGAATTCTTACTGGTTGGTAGGTGATCAAATACTTATGTCATGTAATAAAATGCAAATGAATTACTTAAAAATCATACAATGTGATTTTCTGGATTTTTGTTTTAGATTCCGTCTCTCACAGTTGAAGTGTACCTATGATAAAAATTACAGACCTCTACATGCTTTGTAAGTAGGAAAACCTGCAAAATTGGCAGTGTATCAAATACTTGTTCTCCCCACTGTATGGACAAGCAATGACAGAGCGGCATGGACTAAGATACCGAAGAATATTATAGAATAGAATGCAGTATATACATATGAGATGAGTAGTGCAAGATATGTAAACATTATTAAAGTGACTAATGTTCCATTTCTTAAAGTGGCCAGTGATTTCAATAGGCAGCAGCAGCCTCTAATGTGCTAGTGATGGCTATTTAACATTCTGATGGCCTTGAGATAGAAGTTGTTTTTCATTCTCTTGGTCCCAGCTTTGATGCACCTGTACTGACCTCGCCTTCTGTATGATAGCGGGGTGAACAGGCAGTGGCTCGGGTGGTTGATGTCCTTGATGATCTTTTTGGCCTTCCTGTGACATCGGGTGCTGTATGTGTCTTGGAGGGCGGGTAGTTTCCCCCCGGTAATGCGTCCGGCAGACGCACCACCCTCTGGAGAGCCCTGCGGTTGTGGGCGGTGCAGTTGCCGTACCAGGTGGTGATACAGCCCGACAGGATACTCTCAATTGTGCATCTGTAAAAGTTTGTGAGGGATTTAGGTGAGAAGCCACATTTCTTGAGCCTCCTGAGGTTGAAGAGGCTCTGTTGCACCTTCTTCACCACACTGTCTGCGTGGATGGACCATTTCAGTTTGTCGGTGATGTGTACGCCAAGGAACTTGAAGCTTTCCACCTTCTCCACTGCGGTTCCGTCGATGTGGATAGGGGGGCTGCACCCTCTGCTGTTTCCTGAAGTCCACGATCATCTCCTTTGTTTTGTTGACGTTGAGTGAGAGGTTATTTTCCTGACACCACACTCCCAGAGCCCTCACCTCCTCCCTGTAGGCGGTCTCGTCATTGTTGGTAATCAAGCCTATTACTGTTGTGTAATCTGCAAACTTGATGATTGAGTTGGAGGCGTGCTTGGCCACGCAGTCATGGGTGAACAGGGAGTACAGGAGGGGGCTGAGCACGCACCCTTGTGGGGCCCCAGTGTTGAGGATCAGCAAAGTGGAGATGTTGTTTCCTACCTTCACCACCTGGGGGCGGCCCTTCAGGAAGTCCAGGACCCAGTTGCACAGGGTGGGGTTCAGACCCAGGGCCTCGAGCTTAATGATGAGCTTGGAGGGTACTATGGTGTTGAATGCTGAGCTATAGTCAATGAACAGCATTCTTACATAGGTATTCCTCTTGTCCAGATGGGATAGGGCAGTGTGCAGTGTGATGGCAATTGCATCGTCTGTGGCTCTATTGGGGCATCAAGCAAATTGAAGTGGGTCTAGGGTGACAGGTAAGGTAGAGGTGATATGATCCTTGACTAGTGTCTCAAAGCACTTCATGATGACAGAGGTGAGTGCTACAGGGCGATAGTCATTTAGTTCAGTTACCTTTGCTTTCTTGGGTACAGGAACAATGGTGGCCATCTTGAAGCATGTGGGAACAGCAAACTGGGAAAGGGAGAGATTGAATATGTCCATGAACACACCAGCTAGCTGGTCTGCGCATGATCTGAGGAGGCGGCTAGGGATGCCGTCTGGGCCAGCAGCCTTGCGGGGGTTAACATGCTTAAATGTCTTAATTGCGTCGGCCATGGAGAAGGAGAGGCCACAGTCCTTGGCAGTGGGCCTCGTCAGTGGCACTGTGTTATCCTCAAAGCGGGCGAAGAAGGTGTTTAGCTTGTCTGGAAGCGAGACATCGGTGTCGGCGACGTGGCTGGTTTTCTTTTTGTAGTCCGTGAATGTCTGTAGACCCATCCACATACGTCTCGTGTCTGAGCCGTTGAATTGCGACTCCACTTTGTCTCTATACGGATGTTTTGCCAGTTTAATTGCCTTGCGGAGTGAGTAGCTACACAGTTTGTATTCTGCCATATTCCCAGTCACCTTGCCATGGCTGAATGCGGTCGTTCACGCTTTCAGATTTGCGCAAATGCTGCCGTCTATCTACGGATTCTGGTTAGGGTAGGTTTTAATAGTCACAGTGGGCACAACATCACCTATACACTTCCTGATAAACTCTGTCACCATTTCAGTGTATATGTCTAAATTATTTTCGGAAGCTACCCGGAACATATCCCAGTCCACGTGATCAAAACAATCTTGAAGCGTGGATTCCGATTGGTCAGACCAGCGTTAAATAGTCCTTAGCGCGGGTACTTCCTGTTTGAGTTTCTGCTTATATGAAGGGAGAAGCAAAATGGAGTCGTGGTCAGATTTGCCGAAAGGAGGGCGGGGGAGGGCCTTATAACCATCCCGCAAGTTTGAATAGCAATGGTTGAGGATTTTAGCAGCGCTAGTACAACAGTCGATATGGCGACAGGTAGCTTAGTGGTTAAGAGCGTTGTGCCAGTAACCGAAAGGTTGTTGGTTCTAATCCCCAAGCCGACTAGGTGAAAAATCTGTCGATGTGCCCTTGAGCAAGGCACTTAACCCTAATTGCTCCTGTAAGTCGCTCTGGATAAGAGCGTCTGCTAAATGAATAAAATGTAAAATGTTGATAGAACTTCGGCAGCCTAGTCCTCAAATTTGCTTTGTTAAAATCCCCGGCTACAATAAATGCAGCCTCAGGATATGTGGTTTCCAGTTTGCATAAGGTCCAGTGAAGTTCTTTGAGGGCCGTCGTGGTATTGGCTTGAGGGGGGATATACACGGCCGTGACTATAACCAAAGAGAATTCTCTTGGGAGATAATACAGTCGGCATTTGATTGTGAGAAATTCTAGGTCGGGTGAACAGAAGGACTCGAGTTCCTGTATGTTACTACAATTACACCATGAGTCGTTAATCATGAAACACACACTTCCGCCCTTCTGCTTCCTGGAGAGATATTTATTCCTGTCTATGCGATGAACTGAGAACCCATCTGGCTGGACCGATTTCGACAGAATATCCCAAGAGAGCCATGTTTCCGTGAAACAGAGTATGTTACAGGCCTTGATGTCTCTCTGGAAAGAAATCCTTGCCCGTAGTTCGTCGACTTTGTTAACCAAAGATTGAAGATTAGCGAGTAGAATACTTGGAAGCGGTGGGTGGTGTGCTTTATTTCTCTGAAATAAAGCACATTATGAGCTGTTGGGCAAACATTTTATTCATGGTGATAATATAAAAAATACTGGAACAATATGCGGCTTTAACTATTATAGAGTCTAATGCCCTGAACTAATCAATTTGTTTTTCGACCAAAGAAAATAACTGTGGTGCTCATTGTTTCTTGAGGGGTGATAAACTCACTTATTAATCTAGTAGTAATATTCTTTTTTGTTGACAAAATGAGACAGACTGTCTCCAGCCGAGTTGCCTGCAGCCATGATTTTTGTTTACAGAGAATGTGTTGTTAAATAAAAAATCTGACGAAAGACAGGCACCTGGGAAAATGAAGTGATAGACATAAAGAAAGACAGAGATGGAGAGGGAGAGAGAGAGTTGTCCTCTGTGCAGGTTTGGCGCTAGAGAAGGTAGGGGCCTGGGGACCAGGGATTAGGATTTAGGTGACTAACTGCACCTGGACTGTCACTGCAGTTTAGAATAGTGAGGAAGAAACACGCAGATAGTAACGAAAGCTGATATCTCACCTGGAATTAATGCACTTAGTCACACACCCACACACACGCATGCATGCACGCGACCACACTGAAATGCTGACAGAATTTGCAGTTAGTTAAAATCTTGAGTACTTTTTCTTTTCGCTTTTCTTGTTGGCATATTCAATATGAAAGTAATTAATGTTGAATAGAACCACATTACTGTCTATGACAGTCGCCCACACCTCCCAAATCCTAAACTAATTCTGCTTTAGAAACCCCCCTCTAAGGCAGTAGCTTTTATGTACTGCGAGGGCATTATCTAGGGCATTGCCAAAATGCCTCTCTGTTCTCCTTCTCTACAGTCCAATACAAATAGACTCTTATCTCTAATGATGGAAGAGAGGGAATAACAAACTGAAAGGAAAAAGAGCTAGGCTACAGTGTGTTCGGAAAGTATTCAGACCTCTTGACTATTTTCACATTTTGTTACGTTACAGCCTTGTTCTAAAATTGATGAAATTGTTTTTTCCCCGTCATCAATCTACACACAATACTCCATAATGACAAAGTGAAAACAGGTTTTTAGATTTTTTTGCAAATGTATTAAATATTAAAAACAGAAATACCTTATTTACATAAGTATTCAGACACTTTGCTATAAGACTCGAAATTGGGCTAGGTGCATCCTGTTTCCATTGATCATCCTTGAGATGTTTCTACAACTTGATTGGGGTCCACCTGTGGTAAATTAAATTGATTGGACATGATTTGGAAAGGCACACACCTGTCTATATAAGGTCCCAAAGTTGACAGTGCATGTCAGAGCAAAAACCAAGCCATGAGGTCGAAGGAATTGTCCGTAGAGCTCCGAGACAGGATTGTGTCGAGACACAGATCTGGGGAAGGGTACCAAAAAATGTCTGCAGCATTGAAGGTCTCCAAGAACACAGTAACCTCCATCATTCTTAAATGGAAGAAGTTTGGAACCACCAAGACTCTTCCTAGAGCTGGCCGCCCGGCCAAACTGAGCAATCTGGGGAGAAGGGCTTTGGTCAGGGAGGTGACCAAGAACCCGATGGTCACTCTGAGAGAGCTCCAGAGTTCTTCTGTGGAGGACAACCATCTCTGCAGCACTCCACCAATCAGGCCTTTATGGTAGAGTGGCCAGACGGAAGCCACTCCTCAGTAAAAGGCACATGACAGCCTGCTTGGAGTTTGCTAAAAGGAACCTAAAGGACTCTCAGAGCATGAGAAACAAGATTCTTTGGACTGATGAAACCAAGATTGAACTCTTTGTCCTGAATGCCAAGCATCACATCTGGAGGAAACTGGCACCATTCCTACGGTGAAGCATGCTGGTGGCAGCATCATGCTGTGGGGAGACAGTGGCTTGCGAAAGTATTCACAACCCTTGGCCTTCTTCCTATTTTTTGTCTTACAACACACACATATATATATATATATATATATATATATATATATATATATATATATATATATATATATATATATAGTGGGGAGAACAAGTATTTGATACACTGCCGATTTTGCAGGTTTTCCTACTTACAAAGCATGTAGAGGTCTGTAATTTTTATCATAGGTACACTTCAACTGTGAGAGACGGAATCTAAAACAAAAATCCAGAAAATCACATTGTATGATTTTTAAGTAATTCATTTGCATTTTATTGCATGACATAAGTATTTGATACATCAGAAAAGCAGAACTTAATATTTGGTACAGAAACCTTTGTTTGCAATTACAGAGATCATACGTTTCCTGTAGGTCTTGACCAGGTTTGCACACACTGCAGCAGGGATTTTGGCCCACTCCTCCTTACAGACCTTCTCCAGATCCTTCAGGTTTTGGGGCTGTCGCTGGGCAATACGGACTTTCAGCTCCCTCCAAAGATTTTCTATTGGGTTCAGGTCTGGAGACTGGCTAGGCCACTCCAGGACCTTGAGATGCTTCTTACAGAGCAACTCCTTAGTTGCCCTGGCTGTGTGTTTTGGGTCGTTGTCATGCTGGAAGACCCAGCCACAACCCATCTTCAATGCTCTTACTGAGGGAAGGAGGTTGTTGGCCAAGATCTCGCGATACATGGCCCCATCCATCCTCCCCTCAATACGGTGCAGTCGTCCTGTCCCCTTTGCAGAAAAGCATCCCCAAAGAATGATGTTTCCACCTCCATGCTTCACGGTTGGGATGGTGTTCTTGGGGTTGTACTCATCCTTCTTCTTCCTCCAAACACGGCGAGTGGAGTTTAGACCAAAAAGCTCTATTTTTGTCTCATCAGACCACATGACCTTCTCACATTCCTCCTCTGGATCATCCAGATGGTCATTGGCAAACTTCAGACGGGCCTGGACATGCGCTGGCTTGAGCAGGGGGACCTTGCGTGCGCTGCAGAATTTTAATCCATGACGGCGTAGTGTGTTACTAATGGTTTTCTTTGAGGCTGTGGTCCCAGCTCTCTTCAGGTCATTGACCAGGTCCTGCCGTGTAGTTCTGGGCTGATCCCTCACCTTCCTCATGATCATTGATGCACTACGAGGTGAGATCTTGCATGGAGCCCCAGACCGAGGGTCATTGACCGTCATCTTGAACTTCTTCCATTTTCTAATAATTGTGCCAACAGTTGTTGCCTTCTCACCAAGCTGCTGGCCTATTGTCCTGTAGCCCATCCCAGCCTTGTGCAGGTCTACAATTTTATCCCTGATGTCCTTACACAGCTCTCTGGTCTTGGCCATTGTGGAGAGGTTGGAGTCTGTTTGATTGAGTGTGTGGACAGGTGTCTTTTATACAGGTAACGAGTTCAAACAGGTGCAGTTAATACAGGTAATGAGTGGAGAACAGGAGGGCTTCGTAAAGAAAAACTAACAGGTCTGTGAGAGCCGGAATTCTTACTGGTTGGTAGGTGATCAAATACTTATGTCATGCAATAAAATGCAAATTAATTACTTAAAAATCATACAATGTGATTTTCTGGATTTTTGTTTTAGATTCCGTCTCTCACAGTTGAAGTGTACATATGATAACAATTACAGACCTCTACATGCTTTGTAAGTAGGAAAACCTGCAAAATCAGCAGTTTATCAAATACTTGTTCTCCCCACTGTATATACAGTGGGGAAAAAACATATTTAGTCAGCCATCAATTGTGCAAGTTCTCCCACTTAAAAAGATGAGAGAGGCCTGTAATTTTCATCATAGGTACACGTCAACTATGACAGACAAAATGAGAATTTTTTTTCCAGAAAATCACATTGTAGGATTTTTAATGAATTTATTTGCAAATTATGGTGGAAAATAAGTATTTGGTCAATAACAAAAGTTTCTCAATACTTTGTTATATACCCTTTGTTGGCAATGACACAGGTCAAATGTTTTCTGTAAGTCTTCACAAGGTTTTCACACACTGTTGCTGGTATTTTGGCCCATTCCTCCATGCAGATCTCCTCTAGAGCTGTGATGTTTTGGGGCTGTCGCTGGGCAACACGGACTTTCAACTCCCTCCAAAGATTTTCTATGGGGTTGAGATCTGGAGACTGGCTAGGCCACTCCAGGACCTTGAAATGCTTCTTACGAAGCCACTCCTTCGTTGCCCGGGCGGTGTGTTTGGGATCATTGTCATGCTGAAAGACCCAGCCACGTTTCATCTTCAATGCCCTTGCTGATTGGCTGGAGGTTTTCACTCAAAATCTCACGATACATGGCCCCATTCATTCTTTCCTTTACACGGATCAGTCGTCCTGGTCCCTTTGAAGAAAAACAGCCCCAAAGCATGATGTTTCCACCCCCATGCTTCACAGTAGGTATGGTGTTCTTTGGATGCAACTCAGCATTCTTTGTCCTCCAAACACGACGAGTTGAGTTTTTACCAAAAAGTTCTATTTTGGTTTCATCTGGCCATATGACATTCTCCCAATCCTCTTCTGGATCATCCAAATGCACTCTAGCAAACTTCAGACGGGCCTGGACATGTACTGGCTTAAGCAGGGGGACACGTCTGGCACTGCAGGATTTGAGTCCCTGGCGGCATAGTGTGTTACTGATGGTAGGCTTTGTTACTTTGGTCCCAGCTCTCTGCAGGTCATTCACTAGGTCCCCCCGTGTGGTTCTGGGATTTTTGCTCACCGTTCTTGTGATCATTTTGACCCCACGGGGTGAGATCTTGCGTGGAGTCCCAGATCGAGGGAGATTATCAGTGGTCTTGTTTGTCTTCCATTTCCTAATAATTGCTCCCACGGTTGATTTCTTCAAACCAAGCTGCTTACCTATTGCAGATTCAGTCTTCCCAGCCTGGTGCAGGTCTACAATTTTGTTTCTGGTGTCCTTTGACAGCTCTTTGGTCTTGGCCATAGTGGAGTTTGGAGTGTGACTGTTTGAGGTTGTGGACAGGTGTCTTTTATACTGATAACAAGTTCAAACAGGTGCCATTAATACAGGTAACGAGTGGAGGACAGAGGAGCCTCTTAAAGAAGAAGTTACAGGTCTGTGAGAGCCAGAAATCTTGCTTGTATGTAGGTGACCAAATACTTATTTTCCACCATAATTTGCAAATAAATTCATAAAAAATCCTACAATGTGATTTTCTGGATTTTTTTTCTCAATTTGTCTGTCATAGTTGACGTGTACCTATGATGAAAATTACAGGCCTCTCTCATCTTTTTAAGTGGGAGAACTTGCACAATTGGTGGCTGACTAAATAATTTTTTCCCCCACTGTATATATAGCTCTGTATTTGAATTGTTTATTTTATACAGTCTTTTTTGCTTATCTTTATTAAGGGTGCCAATAATTGTGGACCTGACTGTATGTTATTACTATATCTTAGTGTCTGTACCCTGCTTCCCTCAACCAGTGATGTGAGAAATTTCAGAACAGATTTAGAATACACACATCCATCACTTATATCCATCAATCTATATTACCCATCAATATATCTGACATAACATGAGAGCTGTTGCCATGGAATTACTTAGAACATTTATTATACATCTATGGCTTTTGCAGAGGGCAGACACATGTAGTACATCTGTCATTGATACAGATGCAGATACGGTGCTTCTAAATATAAAGTGGTATGAAAGCTTTGATAGCTGAATACTAATCACTTACGGTATTTGAGCTTCCCATGCCAGGTATCATAGAATAATAGTTTTGTATTTTTTCGTTAAAATAGTGAATGTTAGTGAGTCTATTTTAAGATGATAGAATAGTGCAATGTTAAACCAGTTCTACACTGACAGCTTTGGGTATTTTAACATGTGAAGGTTTAGTTTATTAGGCAACCCTCCAACTCAATGTTGTATTATTTCATGCAGGCACATACTGGGTTATAGTGCGGTTCCCTACTGCTGAACCAACCCCCTAAGAATTCTGTAGTTTGACAGGAGCTGGATCAACATCTTAAGTGAGATTCTTGCCAGTGAAGTGTAATTCTGACATAGGTAAGGTTGCCATAGACAACAAGGTTTCTCAAGTACTTGAAATTCAGAGATAGTAGAAAGAAATAAGATATTTGTAACTTTGTCTGGTTTCTACAATGGTATCCAAATAAATTGATTTTGAGGCGTATACACTCACTGAGCAAAGAGGGTCATACACAAGCATTACAAAAAGGACAGAATCATTTAAAAAAAAACATCTCACGCAGACAGAAAATACGTAGGGGAGGTCTTCACATTACAGGCAACTTTGTAAGATTTCAAGTCTTCCAGTCTGTAAGTTTGTTTAATAACAGCATTTCACACCTAATTCCATTGTGGTATTGTGTGCTTTTCAGCCCATTCTCAGTCATCCACACTTGGAAGATAGCTAACACCAATGCTCAGTTCGTTTGACTGAAAGGCCTTGTATGTTATTTGTAGTCCCACCTGGGATAACACACTCTCTCATCCGTGTCCTCAGGCTTAATCACATCTGATCGCTCATCACATTTCTAACTGCTCGTCTTCACAACACCACGGCCTGACAGAGACAACGCCAGCCAGGTGTGTCTGCTTCCTCCTCCAGCGGAGAGAGGGGGTGTCAACTCAAATATTCTCACTGGCTCGTTAACTATTCACCTATCTATCTGCATCTAGATTGTGTATGCATGTATACACGATACGTGTGCAGAAGCACGTGAACCACTCGACTGAAGGCCGTGACGTGCTGCGTTGGGGGCCGAGGGGTTTGTTCCACACTCATGCCGTTGGGGATTGTCTCAGAAACACAGATGTTTGTGATGGCTCTGCTATTTGCCTAGTGCCCTTTGGATAAGACCAGGAAGAGGCTTGGGCTTTTACTTGACAGAAAATAAACATAATGATAAATTGTCACACTAGCTTTCACCCCCCTCCCCTGCTGGAGATAACGCATAAAACAGCAGACTATATAGTAACACACAGAACAGCAGATGATATAGTAACACACAGAACAGTAGATTATATAGTAACACACAGAACAGCAGATTATATAGTAACACACAGAACAGTAGATTATATAGTAACACACAGAACAGTAGATTATATAGTAACACACAGAACAGCAGATGATATAGTAACACACAGAACAGCAGATGATATAGTAACACACAGAACAGTAGATTATATAGTAACTCACAGAACAGCAGATTATATAGTAACACACAGAACAGTAGATTATATAGTAACACACAGAACAGAAGATTATATAGTAACACACAGAACAGCAGATTATATAATAACACTGTCAGAATGCGACGGTGAAATGCGGTAGGCGAAGTCAAATGCAGGACACAGAGCTTACTGGAAACGTACTTTACTTGAAAGTAACCAGAGAAGAAAACAATCTCCACACAAGGAGGAAAAACAACCCGCACACGAACACTGCCGATGACGAATACAATAACACACAACACACAATGAACGACAGAGGGTTAAATAGGGAATACAATACAACGTAATGGGGAACAGGTGTACACAATCAGGACAAAACAAGTCAAACACCGAAACATAGATCGGTGGCAGCTAGTACTCCGGGGACGACGAACGCCGAAGCCTGCCCGAGCAAGGAGGAGGAGCAGCCTCATCTGATTCCATGACAAACACACAGAACAGTAGATTATATAGTAACACACAGAACAGCAGATTATATAGTAACACACATAACAGCATATTATATAGTAACACAGAGAACAGCAGATTATATAGTAACACACAGAACAGCAGATTATATAGTAACACACAGAACAGCATATTATATAGTAACACAGAGAACAGCAGATTATATAGTAACACACAGAACAGCATATTATATAGTAACACACAGAACAGCAGATTATATAGTAACACACAGAACAGCATATTATATAGTAACACACAGAACAGTAGATTATATAGTAACACACAGAACAGCAGATTATATAGTAACACACAGAACAGTAGATTATATAGTAACACACAGAACAGTAGATTATATAGTAACACACAGAACAGCAGATGATATAGTAACACACAGAACAGCAGATGATATAGTAACACACAGAACAGTAGATTATATAGTAACTCACAGAACAGCAGATTATATTGTAACACACAGAACAGTAGATTATATAGTAACACACAGAACAGCAGATTATATAGTAACTCACGGAACAGCAGATTATATAGTAACACACAGAACAGTAGATTATATAGTAACACACAGAACAGCAGATTATATAGTAACACACAGAACAGCAGATTATATAATAACACTGTCAGAATGCGACGGTGAAATGCGGTAGGCGAAGTCAAACGCAGGACACAGAGTTTACTGGAAACGTACTTTACTTGAAAGTAACCAGAGAAGAAAACAATCTCCACACAAGGAGGAAAAACAACCCGCACACGAACACTGCCGATGACGAATACAATAACACACAACACACAATGAACGACAGAGGGTTAAATAGGGAATACAATACAACGTAATGGGGAACAGGTGTACACAATCAGGACAAAACAAGTCAAACACCGAAACATCGATCGGTGGCAGCTAGTACTCCGGGGACGACGAACGCCGAAGCCTGCCCGGGCAAGGAGGAGGAGCAGCCTCATCTGATTCCATGACAAACACACAGAACAGTAGATTATATAGTAACACACAGAACAGCAGATGATATAGTAACACAGAGAACAGCAGATTATATAGTAACACACAGAACAGCATATTATATAGTAACACACAGAACAGCAGATTATATAGTAACACACAGAACAGCATATTATATAGTAACACAGAGAACAGCAGATTATATAGTAACACACAGAACAGCATATTATATAGTAACACACAGAACAGCAGATTATATAGTAACACACAGAACAGCATATTATATAGTAACACACAGAACAGTAGATTATATAGTAACACAGAGAACAGCAGATTATATAGTAACACACAGAACAGCATATTATATAGTAACACACAGAACAGCAGATTATATAGTAACACACAGAACAGCATTTTATATAATAACACACAGAACAGAAGATTATATAATAATACACAGAACAGTAGATTATATAGTAACACACAGAACAGCAGATTATATAGTAACACACAGAACAGCAGATTATATAGTAACACACAGAACAGTAGATTATATAGTAACACATGGATAAATAAGAAAAGAAGCCCTCTATTGCTGCTGTTCTGTGTATTACTATAGTAACACACAGAACAGCAGATTATATAGTAATACACAGAACAGCAGCAATAGAGGGCCTCTTTTCTTATTTATCCAACTGCCACAGGAAAGACAGTGCATGAATTAGTGAGAAAAAGTGAGACGATGACAATACCCTTTTCTCAGAGCAGCTTTAGAGAGATAGAAAGGAGAGAGATTGATGGAGAGATAGACGGAGATACTGAGAGAGAGTAAGATAGAAATACAGAAGGAGGGAGTGGGGGTAAGAAGATAAGGATGTGCTAGTGTCATAGTGTGACCATGTGTAATTTCAGAGTAGACAGTGGAAGTGGTATAACTCTATCGAGATAATCATGGGTCCCACAGTTCATGCTCTTGCTAATCATGCATTTTACAGCTTCCCATTTACCACTTTATGGATTCATGCTAATTAGCCATGGGAACAAAGCCATCTACTTTCTGATCTTTTCCAAAGACTGCTGACTGCAGAGGGTTTTAGTATAACAATAATTAACTACAGCATCTAAATCACCTCACAGAATAACCTCTTCCATGCCTGTATGAAATTGAGCTCGGCCTCTTAGCTACAAAGATAAGAATGAACAATGTGAGGTTTTAGTCATATGCTCTTTTTTGCCTCTGTTAGTGGATGACGGTATCATGCTTTGGTGCAGTACATTGAGTGAAGGTGTAGGTTCAGTGAGAACAGACATACAGAACAGAAGATACTTTACAGTGAGCAGAAGGGGGAAAACACTGACATGAAAATAGCAAATTATATATGCCATTTAGCAGACACTTTTATCCAAAGCGACTTACAGTCATGCGTGCATAAATTTTACGTATGGGCAGCCTGGGGAATCGAACTCACAACCCTGGCAGTGTAAGCGCCATGCTCCACCAACTGAGCTACAGAGGACCACAAGAAGTAGAACATATCAAGAGGAAAGTAAACTGTTAACTGTGGAGGTGGTGACGCTGCACCTCTGTACAGGTTCTAATTACTTTTCAGAGAGGGTTGTCATGGTTAAAACAACCTCTTCATTGAAGCACCGCTCGCTCTTATTTGGAGAAATGCACACAGTACATCAAATTACCATAATATTGACAGTTGGCTTATGTAAGGATGAGTGCTTGCTACTGTGTTTATTTATTCACACGTTTCTACTGATATTCTCCGGGGCCCCATAATACTATATGTCATCTACATTCAGGGTTTCTCACTGCAGACAAGGCCTCCTCCTGCTGAGCTCCGCAAGGCTGCGGGGAGTCTCACAGCTCCACCTCAGAGCTGCACCCCAGAGCTCCACCTCAGAGCTCCACCCCAGAGCTCCACCAAACACCAGTGCACCGCAGAGCTCCACCTCAGAGCTCCACCTCAGAACTCCACCTCAGAGCTCCACCTCAGAGCTCCACCTCAGAGCTCCACCTCAGAGCTGCACCTCAGAGCTGCACCTCAGAGCTCTACCTCAGAGCTGCACCTCAGAGCTGCACCTCAGAGCTGGCTCCACATGCCAGTGCAAAACATTAGTCTGCTTTCTGCTTTTGGTGGCCTCCAGAAGTAAGGGATCTAAGTTTCCGCCAAGCGCACACGGGAGCACTACAGCTGACGTATAACATTAATTTCACATGATGTTAGTCAGATTTCATCAGCGTTAAACTTTAACATGCCCACAAGACGGCCGTCCGGGAGAGACAGGCAAGACACCCGAGGGCTACGCGAGAAGATGACTGTCCCCTCTGAGGGTGACACTTTCAAAACTGCCACTGCAAAACTTGGATGAAATTTTCCGATTTCAATATCTTACAGTCGGATGCCTCTGAGTGTGTTGGGGCGGTTTGAGCTGTAATGGTTTTCTCTGTCACTGGAGAGGAGAAGAAGACACAACACAACTCCTGTATAAGAGAGACTGGTGTGTATAGGTATATGTGTGTGTGTGTGTGTGTGTGTGTGTGTGTGTGTGTGTGTGTGTGTGTGTGTGTGTGTGTGTGTGTGTGTGTGTGTGTGTGTGTGTGTGTGTGTGTGTGTGTCTGTTCCTACGTGCGTGCTAGGTGCGTGTGTGCGTGTAGGTGATTAGTGATGTTGGCTTTTGTGGGAGACTTTGAATCAACACATAAGCCTTGAATATTGCCTCTCATCAAATAATTGCACTCAGCAAACAATTCCACTATAGAGTTGACAAATAGGGTCATTGCTGTAAAGCTCTTGTATGAATACGGTTTTGGTCCAAAGTTATTCAGGGATGCTGCTGATTATTAAACGCATTGACTGTCTTCTATTGTAAATGAGAGAGCAGAGCGATGTCTGAAGATTCATTTATGGGTGAATTCAGAAATGTTTTCAAAATGGGTGCATGGTGAACTATGGCATTCATGAAAAACATCTATAATTTCATTGGACCTCAGATTGTGCTCTGAAAGCCTCATTCTTGATAATTTTCCATTCAATTTCAGGCCAGCCTTATCCTGGGTCAAGATGGTATGGCCTATTGTTAAAGGAGGATTTAGTATTACACTGATAAACACATATTTTCTCTCTCAACCTCACCCTTCCGCAGTACATTCATTGAATATGGTATGGATGTATATATAGTACAGTTCGCAGTGTTAGTTATATGATTTATTCAAGGTATATGTGTATTTTTGTATTGTGATCTGAGTGGCCACCCAAGGAACAGCTAAAGTAGCATACTGAAAGGATGTTTTTTTCTCTATTTTTGCGTTTTGCTTTTATCTCCACCAGCTGGATATAACTTGTCCAACACATTCAGACACTCATGATACATGAAGAAAGACCTTTCCTTTTCATAGTTGATCATTTCTTAAGCTAATCCAATTGGCCACGACTAGACAGAAGCGGGAACTTGACTTAACATTATCTATAATGCTCCCAATTCTGTTGAACTTCATTTACTTTTGGGTCGGAAAATATGGAGAAAATTATTTCATCTTGGCCATGATAGCATTTCTTTATTAAAGGCATGGATTATCCTTGGATACTTCCCAAAGACTATTATACAGTATGCCCAAAACATAAATTAGGTTAAACATGTAACTCTGGGCTTATTGGGGAGGAAGGGTACAACTCCCTATGTACTACTGAAATGAACTGTGCTGATTGGTGAACTTCTGATGTACTGTATGTCCTCTAGCTATATGTAACAGAACATGTAATCCCTTTTACCACTATTCCCATGTGTGAGTCAGCAGAATAGTTTATGCTCTCTGCAGGGATCGGTGTGGACCATCAATATGATGGATCAGGGGGTGTGAAAATTAGCCTCTGACCAAACCTCTGACCAAACCTCATGTCCTTCAGTCAGTTAATAGAAAACATTTCAAACTGAAAGCACTGTTGTGGATTACGCACAACGTGAGGGACAAGTAGAGAGCAACATTTACTTGGTTCATCGACATCCTCAGACATTGAAAATGAATGTTTACTGTATTTCTACTCACTTCTCCCACGGTCAGCATTCAATAGAGGTAATATAGCACCATGGCTAACACATGTTGTTGCCATACATTCTAATCATTATTTTCCAATCGTTTCGTTCTGAACAGAACCATCATTTATTTTGTTCCGTTCCACTGTTCCGACCTGCTAAATACAATTCTGAACTGGTTCGAACCCCCCAAAAGTTTATATTGTTCCTTTCTGTTCCTTTTTTAACCTCTGAAATTGTTTTATTTTATTTTACATTAGCTCGATATTAAATTACTTCACCAATCAGTGCAGATAGAGCAACTTGCTATGGAGCGGGCAAGCTATAGTTGTTTGCTTACATGAGCGACTGACATTTTGCAGGTGGGGAGAGAGCGAGAGAGGGTGGAGGAGGAGATTTTAAGCACTGGGCATCTTGTTATGACATGCATTATCTGAATTAGGCCCACAGAATTATACTTACGGAGGAGCGGCTTCAATGGAGGAACTTTGAATGTATTTTAACTTTTCAGAGTTGGCTTAACGTTGCACCAGAGTTAGCTAGCTAGCTAATAAATGTGTGCATACAGATCGGCACCAGAATTAAAAACACGTCTTACCTTTATGTTGTTAATAAATCAAACGTGAAACAGTATAGATCACTTTTGTTCCCGGTTCTGATTCTATTCCTGGAAAAATTACCTTATATTCCGGTTTTCGGTTCTGTTCCCTGAACTGGTTCCAACCCCTGATTCTAATACACATGCTTCCTTAGAGATACTATAGACCACCCAGAGCAGTG
Source organism: Coregonus lavaretus (assembly GCF_964263955.1). Lineage (NCBI taxonomy): Eukaryota > Metazoa > Chordata > Actinopteri > Salmoniformes > Salmonidae > Coregonus > Coregonus lavaretus. The sequence continues at coordinate 21,659,276 of NC_139999.1, read as the reverse complement.
CTTCCTCCACTTCCTCTCAGTGAGGCTTGGCTGTCTGTTCCTGTCTGTTTCCTGCCCACCCTCTGCCACTCTGCTCCAGGCCCATCTGTGTCTCCTTATCCATTCTGGACCCACACAGAGGTAGCCCCATTCCAGGCCCGTTCCAGTGGCTGGCCATTAGAATACAAAGGTTAACGATTGCTAATCACAATCCATTAATTAGCAGTGGATGGTGCTTTGGGGCTTTAATTGGATCCAAGTGGTTAGTGGTGGCGGTGTTGTAGAAGTCGGGGGATAATGAAGTAAAAGGTGAGAGCGTTATCCCGCGCCTCGCCACATCATCACAACCTGTTATAGCTCCTAATGCGCTCTCTGGTGAGAAGCTCAGCTGTCATGCATGTTAATGGTCACCTCACTGTTCTGTTTTGACGCGGGCACACACACACACACACCTTTGTTTTGTTGTTGTTTTTAATCCATCTGAGCGTGTCAGGTCCAGAGGACGGCAGCAGATGCAGCAATTTAATAAGCCCATTAACGTAAGACAAAGTGATTTGATTAGTAGACACACTTACTAGACACACTCCTCAATTGGGGGTATGTCTGGTGGTTTGGACCTCTGTGTGTGTGTGTGTGTATGTGTGTGTGTGTGTTTGAGATATTCCTAAGCTTTTACAGGTCTGAGTGGAGAGAAAAACCTCTAACGGAAAGACAAGGAGTGCTTAGGCGGACGTATGGGGTAATTAATTTAGAATTTGAGTGACAGCTGGGCCGTGGGGCGCAAGCTCACCTATTGTTTATCAACAGATAGGAGTTGATTTATGTACTGTAGCTTCGGGAGTGTGTGCGTGCATATGTGTGTATGTCTGTTTGCATGCCTATGTGTTTGTGCGTGTGTGTGTTTACTGAGAGTGAGTGTGCAGAATTGAGGTATCCATCAAGTTGCAGATGGGTAAACAACAGGGATCAGAGGTCAATGAGTATACGGTGCACATCACAGGAAACAATGGCTTCTGAATTATTGAGTCCTTCCTCTCAGATGAGCCATTTCTCCTGGTCCTAATGGATCCCCAACTAAAAGCCAAGGAAGAAAAGAAAGAAAGAGAACGTAAATTATTTCTGAGTTAAATCCCAGTCACACTCCCTCCTTCCAACTTCTTCCCCCCAAAATGGACGTTTAAAAATGCAGCTCTTAAATTACACGGCGTTTACAATTTCTCTTAGAATCAACCACAGTTGACTTTAATAGACATATTTTTACTGCTTCATTTATTTAAAGTGTGTCTTCTTAGCTGTGTCTGCCCTGGCTTCTGTGATAAGGCCTGACACCTTTAGATAATGCCCCCAACACAGACATATTTTTAAAAACTATATCGAAAATACAGAGAAAAATCGGTAGCTGGCGCTGGTAGGGCCGCTGGTGTTGACTGAAGCTCAGGTGGAAACTGCTTCCTGGGGCAGGTCAGATTTACTTGTCATCATGCTGTTATCAGTCAATATGGATGCAGGCCCTGCACGCACGCACACACACACACACGCACTCACAGATTCACACACACACACAAACACAGGTTCCCATGCACGCACAGACATTGAAGACAGACACATCATGCTGTTATCAGTCAATACGGACACAGCACTTGACAGAGCTTGTCAAGGCCTCCTCAGAGAGAGAGAGAAATGAGTCTGTCCGACATGAACACACACAGGTCAGGTACACATACACACAGGAACACATACACACAGGTACATATGCGAGTTTACACACACACACACACACACATACACACACAAACACACACACACACAGGTACACACACACACCATATCATCCTTCTGCGGGCATGTTAACCTCTGCTGTGATTACCTGTGTGGTTTAATGGATGGCCCCTGTGTTGTTGTTTGTTTAGGGAAACCAGTGCGGCCCTGGTCCTCCTCAGTCAGCAGGGGTTCCTTAATGTACAGAGGTGAAGTGAAGGAGCAATAAGCAGGAACGTCAGGACCTCTGAGAACCAAATCAATATCCATGCCATGTCCTCTCCTGTACGGCTACATGAGATTTTAATCACAGACACTTTCATTGCCCCCTCACGACGGTGTCAATACATGTATGTAAGAGTCTAATAACATCAAAGTGGCATGCTGTGGGCTAGGAACGTCTTCTCTCAGATGCTGGCATCATTCTAGAGGTTGCCTGAAAGGGCACACGTTGTCTCTGACTGTCTGCATAAGCATGATGTCTGTCAGGTCATTCACATCAGAATTTGTTCTCACTACATTTTCTCTCACTACTTTTGGCAAGTATCGACTGTTGATCTTATGCTGTGACTCATAAATATTTGTCGGGCACTTTTTTATGTTCTTGTAAAAACGACTTGTCAAAGGCAAATGTCAAATTGTAAATCCATATTTTCCAGGCAGGAATAGGACTGAATGTGTTATGTTTGAACAGCCACTCCTTCTATTTAGGGCTGTCATACTGAGATTTGAGTGGACTTAAAAAGTAGTGTCTAATGTTTGGGAGAAAACTTTGACTATAGGCCTACAGCATTTGGTCCAACATGTAAACATGTACTATCACTGCTTCTTCAATATCTCTGTTTAGATGTGTAGGGGAGAGTGGGGTAAGTTGAGCCAAAGGGTTAGTTGAGCCACCCCTTCTTTCTAGGAAACCATACACAACATGTGACCAAATATTTAGAAAGAGGTCATTATTTAATGGAGTCTGTGAAGGAAGAAACCACATGAAAAAGGTGGTAAGCAAGTTAGGTCCAAAAAAGTCATAAAGTCAAATTAATGTATTGTGTTATAGGTTTCACGATGCTTGTATCTAAACCAAAGTAGATCATTTTAAGATTGTTTTGTACATCAGTTGGGGTCTCTATAAGCTACAATATGAGGTCCTAAACCTAGCATGAAAGTGCATCGTTGTAGCTGTGTGGGCTAATATAGTCAAATTGTTTGCTTTCAAGTAAGTTGAGCCAATGGCCACCATACCCCATGCAAATGATGATTACATTTGGACAGTTTTATGCATAATATGCATAGTATTTTTGCAATGTGTCATGCATATGAACATTTTTATTGTTACAGAGCAGACATCATCATGCCCCGTGTATACAAACGTAAAACAAGCAGGGGTCTAGTCCCCCTTGAGGTTCTTGAGAGAAGCAGCCAATGAAGTGAGATAAGGGAAGAAGTTCATTAGAGCAGCAATAAATTATGACAAAATTGACTGAATGACACTGAAGAGGTACATTGGCAAAAAAGAAAACGAACAATTACCTGTGTGAAAGAGATGCTAGATATGGAGTCTGAGCTTGCTAAACATATCAAGAATCTCACGGACCAGTTTCATGGGCTTAGTAGCATCAAATGCAGAGAACTTGCCTACGAATTGGCACATCGAAACTACATCCCTGTCCCAGATAACTGGTCAAGAAAAGGAAGGATAAGTGATATTGAACAGAGAGATCTACAGTGGGGAAAAAAGTATTTAGTCAGCCACCAATTGTGCAAGTTCTCCCACTTAAAAATATGAGAGAGGCCTGTAATTTTCATCATAGGTACACGTCAACTATGACAGACAAATTGAGGGAAAAAAATCCAGAAAATCACATTGTAGGATTTTTTATGAATTTATTTGCAAATTATGGTGGAAAATAAGTATTTGGTCACCTACAAACAAGCAAGATTTCTGGCTCTCACAGACCTGTAAGTTCTTCTTTAAGAGGCTCCTCTGTCCTCCACTCGTTACCTGTATTAATGGCACCTGTTTGAACTTGTTATCAGTATAAAAGACACCTGTCCACAACCTCAAACAGTCACACTCCAAACTCCACTATGGCCAAGACCAAAGAGCTGTCAAAGGACACCAGAAACAAAATTGTAGACCTGCACCAGGCTGGGAAGACTGAATCTGCAATAGGTAAGCAGCTTGGTTTGAAGAAATCAACTGTGGGAGCAATTATTAGGAAATGGAAGACAAACAAGACCACTGTTAATCTCCCTCGATCTGGGGCTCCACGCAAGATCTCACCCCGTGGGGTCAAAATGATCACAAGAACGGTGAGCAAAAATCCCAGAACCACACGGGGGGACCTAGTGAATGACCAGCAGAGAGCTTGGACCAAAGTAACAAAGCCTACCATCAGTAACACACTACGCCGCCAGGGACTCAAATCCTGCAGTGCCAGACGTGTCCCCCTGCTTAAGCCAGGACATGTCCAGGCCCGTCTGAAGTTTGCTAGAGTGCATTTGGATGATCCAGAAGAGGATTGAAGATCAAGATGGCGTAGTAGTGCAGTTGTGTTTTTATCGTATGTCTGTAAATAGCCTGTAAATACCCTATTTTTCTGTATTTTTCGTACATATTTCCATATCAGACTTTTCATCCTTCTACAAAATATACTTTCCTGCAACCCGCCTCACTCAATGTGGAACGGATTCTATTATTGACTTACCTTTATCTAGAATCTAGAATCTCCAGTTGAAACTAGCTAGCCAGCTAGCCAGCTAACTAGCTACTTGCTATTAGCCTCAGTTAGCGGTATTTCACCCAGAACATTGGATTTTTTCTGCGGGATTAATTTTAATCACTGGACATTAATCACCGGATATTCGGCCAGTCTGCACAGCGCGTTATCGACCCAGAACATATCAGTTTTTCCGCCGGAATCACTGAATCACTGGACCTTTAACTCCGGATTCATCGCTATCAGCTAGCTACAACAAAACGGACGCTATGGTCTGGCTAATCATCCTGAGCTAGGCCCATCTCCCGGCTATCTACCTCTCTGTCAACCGGACGGGACCACCTAGTGTTGACACGGAGCCCCGCCGATCCTACACGACTGGTCTGCCGACGAAATCGTCTGATGTGGTTACGACGTTAACCACGAAGATTCCATCCATCTGCTAGCCCCGGCCCGCTAGCACACGCTAGCCGTGGCCTCTTACTCACTAGTTTACCACCGGACCTTATGATAACTCAGCTATACAGCTGATGTCTGCTGGACTGTTCCTTTTTACGGTACTACATCCTGTTTATGTTTAGCCTCAGCCCAAACATGGTTAGTTTATTGTTGTTTCGGTTATTTCTAATTTTACTATATCACTGTAGACCCCCCAGCCTAGCTAAACCTGCCTTAGATAGCTCCTTTGCCCCTCCCCCTATACACGCGGAGACCGACTCAATTGATGCCTCCAGCGATGCTATCTCTTTCATTGTTACCCAACGCTTAGGTTTACCTCCACTTTACTCATATCCTTCCATATCCTTGTCTGTACATAATGCCCTGAATCTTTTCTATAACACCCGGAAATCTGCCCCCTTTATTCTATGTACCCAACGCACTAGAAGATCAGTTCTTAAAGCCTTTAGCCGTATCCTTATTCTAGTCCTCCTCTGTTCCTCTGGTGATGTAGAGGCTAACCCAGGCCCTGCAGCCCTCAGTATCACTCCTACTCCCCAGGCGCTATCATTTGATGACTTCTGTAATCGCAAAAGTCTTGGTTTCTTGCACATAAATATCAGAAGTCTACTTCCTATGTTTGAGTTATTCACTGCGTTAGCACACTCTGCCAACCCTGATGTTCTAGCAGTGTCTGAATCCTGGCTCAGGAAGGCCACCAAAAATTCTGAAATGTCCATCCCCAACTATAACATTTTCCGTCTAGATAGAACTGCCAAAGGGGGTGGAGTTGCAATCTACTGTAGAGATAGCCTGCAGAGCTCTATCATACTATCCAGGTCTGTGCCCAAACAGTTTGAGCTTCTACTTCTAAAAATCCACCTTTCCAGAAATAAGTCTCTCACTGTTGCCGCTTGCTACAGACCCCCCTCAGCCCCCAGCTGTGCCCTGGACACCATATGTGAATTGATTGCCCCCCATTTATCCTCAGAGTTTGTACTGCTTGGTGACCTAAATTGGGATATGCTTAATACCCCAGCCATCCTACAATCCAAGCTAGATGCCCTCAACCTCACGCAAATTATCAACGAACCTACCAGGTATAACCCTAAATCCGTAAACATGGGTACCCTCATAGATATCATCCTGACTAACATACCCTCTAAATACACCTCAGCTGTCTTCAACCAGGATCTCAGCGATCACTGCCTTATTGCCTGCGTCCGTAACGGGTCCGCGGTCAAACGACCACCCCTCATCACTGTCAAACGCTCCCTAAAACACTTTAGCGAGCATGCCTTCCTAATTGACCTGGCCCAGGTATCCTGGATGGATATAGATCTCATTCCGTCAGTAGAGGATGCCTGGTTGTTCCTTAAAAGTAATTTCCTCTCAATCTTAAATAAACATGCCCCATTCAAAAAATACAGAACTAAGAACCGATATAGCCCCTGGTTCTCCTCAGACTTGACTGCCCTTGACCAGCACAAAAACATCCTGTGGCGTACAGCATTAGCATCAAATAGCCCCCGCGATATGCAACTTTTCAGGGAAGTTAGGAACCAATATACACAAGCAGTCAGGAAAGCAAAGGCTAACTTTTTCAAACAGAAATTTGCATCCTGTAGCACTAACTCCAAAAAGTTTTGGGACACTGTAAAGTCCATGGAGAATAAGAGCACTTCCTCCCAGCTGCCCACTGCACTGAGGCTAGGAAACACTATCACCACCGATAAATCTACAATAATCGAGAATTTCAACAAGCATTTTGCTACAGCTGGCCATGCTTTCCATCTGGCTACCACTAACCCGGCCACCAACTCTGCACCCTCTGCTGCAACTTGCCCATGCCCCCCCCCGCTTCTCCTTCACATAAATTCAGACAGCTGATGTTTTGAAAGCGCTGCAAAATCTGGACCCCTACAAATCAGCTGGGCTAGACAATCTGGACCCTTTCTTTCTAAAACTAGCCGCCGAAATTGTCGCAACCCCTATTACTAGTCTGTTCAACCTCTCTTTCATAACGTCTGAGATCCCCAGAGATTGGAAAGCTGCCGCGGTCATCCCCCTCTTCAAAGGGGGTGACACTCTAGATCCAAACTGCTACAAACCTATATCCATCCTGCCCTGCCTTTCGAAAGTATTTGAAAGCCAAGTTAACAAACAGATCACCGACCATTTCGAATACCACCGTACCTTCTCCGCTATGCAATCCGGTTTCCGAGCTGGTCACGGGTGCACTTCAGCCACGCTCAAGGTCATAAACGATATTATAACCGCGATTGATAATAGACAGTACTGTGCAGCCGTCTTCATCGACCTGGCCAAGGCTTTCGACTCTGTCAACCACCGCATTCTTATTGGCAGACTAAATAGCCTTGGTTTCTCAAATGACTGCCTCGCCTGGTTCACCAACTACTTCTCAGATAGAGTTCAGTGTGTCAAATCGGAGGGCCTGTTGTCTGGACCTATGGCAGTCTCTATGGGGGTGCCACAGGGTTCAATTCTTGGGCCGACACTTTTCTCCGTGTATATCAATGATGTCGCTCTTGCTGCTGGTGACTCTCAGATCCACCTCTACGCAGATGACACCATTTTGTATACATCTGGCCCTTCATTGGACACTGTGTTAACAAACCTCCAAACGAGCTTCAATGCCATACAACAATCCTTCAGTAGCCTCCAACTGCTCTTAAACACTAGTAAAACTAAATGCATGCTTTTCAATCGAACGCTGCTGGCACCCGCCCACCCGACTAGAATCACCACTCTCGACGGGTCTGACCTAGAGTATGTGGACAACTACAAATACCTAGGTGTCTGGTTAGACTGTAAACTCAACTTCCAGACTCACATAAAGAATCTCCAATCCAAAGTTAAATCTAGAATCGGCTTCCTATTTCGCAACAAAGCCTCCTTCACTCATGCTGCCAAACATGCCCTCGTAAAACTGACTATCCTACCGATCCTTGACTTCGGCGATGTCATTTACAAAATAGCCTCCAACACTCTACTCAGCAAATTGGATGTAGTCTATCACAGTGCCATCCGTTTTGTCTCCAAAGCCCCATACACTACCCACCACTGTGACCTGTACGCTCTTGTTGGCTGGTCCTCACTACATGTTCGTCGTCAAACCCACTGGCTCCAGGCCATCTATAAATCACTGCTAGGCAAATCCCCGCCTTATCTTAGCTCATTGGTCACCATAGCAGCACCCACCCGTAGTCTGCGCTCCAGCAGGTATATCTCACTGGTCATTCCCAAAGCCAACACCTCCTTTGGCCGCCATTCCTTCCAGTTCTCTGCTGCCAAATGACTGGAACGAATTGCAAAAATCTCTGAAGCTGGAGACTCTTATCTCCCTCAATAACTTTAAGCATCAGTTGTCAGAGCACCTTACCGATCACTGCACCTGTACACAGCCCATCTGAAATTAGCCCACCCAACTACCTCATCCCTATATTGTTATTTATTTTGCTCTTTTGCACCCCAGTATCTCTATTTGCACATAATCTCTTGCACATCTAGCATTCCAGTGTTAATACTATTGTAATTATTCTGCACTATAGCCTATTTATTGCCTTACCTCCATAACTTGCTACATTTGCACACACTGTATATATATTTTCTGTTGTATTTTTGACTTTATGTTTTTTTACCCCATATGTAACTCTGTGTTGTTTTTATTGCACTGCTTTGCTTTATCTTGGCCAGGTCGCAGTTGTAAATGAGAACCTGTTCTCAACTGGTTTACCTGGTTAAATAAAGGTGAAATAAAAATAAATAAAATAAAATTGGGAGAATGTCATATGGTCAGATGAAACCAAAATAGAACTTTTTGGTAAAAACTCAACTCGTCGTGTTTGGAGGACAAAGAATGCTGAGTTGCATCCAAAGAACACCATACCTACTGTGAAGCATGGGGGTGGAAACATCATGCTTTGGGGCTGTTTTTCTGCAAAGGGACCAGGACGACTGATCCGTGTAAAGGAAAGAATGAATGGGGCCATGTATCGTGATATTTTGAGTGAAAACCTCCTTCCATCAGCAAGGGCATTGAAGATGAAACGTGGCTGGGTCTTTCAGCATGACAATGATCCCAAACACACCGCCCGGGCAACGAAGGAGTGGCTTCGTAAGAAGCATTTCAAGGTCCTGGAGTGGCCTAGCCAGTCTCCAGATCTCAACCCCATAGAAAATCTTTGGAGGGAGTTGAAAGTCAGTGTTGCCCAGCGACAGCCCCAAAACGTCACTGCTCTAGAGGAGATCTGCATGGAGGAATGGGCCAAAATACCAGCAACAGTGTGTGAAAACCTTGTGAAGACTTACAGAAAACGTTTGACCTGTGTCATTGCCAACAAAGGGTATATAACAAAGTATTGAGAAACTTTTGTTATTGACCAAATACTTATTTTCCACTATAATTTGCAAATAAATTCATAAAAAATCCTACAATGTGATTTTCTGGAGAAAAAAAATCTCATTTTGACTGTCATAGTTGACGTGTACCTATGATGAAAATTACTCATCTTTTTAAGTGGGAGAACTTGCACAATTGGTGGCTGACTAAATACTTTTTTTCCCCACTGTATATCTGAATGTAGGCATACATTTATGACATTCAAATACCACACCCCCATTCATTAATTAAACTTTGACCTACCAGCACCAGCACCATCACCCAGTTTCACAGGACACCATCACCCGCTTACCCCAAGGCGGCTCAACTTACTCTGTTCCTATGCTCCGGGGTAAGTTGTGCCAAGAGACCACTTTTTTTGGACAAGCTATGTTTTCAAAATCGTTATGTTTACATGAATTCTGATTATTTCCAGGTATACACAACATCCTGAAATATATGTAGATATCTTTGTTAGAAAGGAAACTATATTTCCCTTGATTTGGTGATGCTGAATGTGAAAGATGGCTTAACATACCACACTCTCCCCTATTATTTTCTGGCTTGGGGGGACATAATCACAGTGAAATCCTTATAGTGATAAGAATGTACAATTATTTGATACGATGCCAATCAGCAATCAGTCATGCTCGTTCCATCTCTCCTCTCAACAGTGGCCTTAGTTAAAGTGTGCTGACATTAACATTTCCTTCAGCTCTTCTCACATCTCAGCTTCAAGCAATTAACCGTTGAATGAGATACTACTTTATGTGGGTGGTATTAGAATAAGATTTGCAAATGCATTAGTTACTGTAAGATAGATGTGCTTTTGATGTAGGCTACTTTATGTCACCTCTCTGTAGGCATATATTTACACTACCGTTCAAAGGTTTGGGGTCACTTAGAAATGTCCTTATTTTCGAAAGAAAAGCAATTTTTTTGTCCATTAAAATAATAAAAGTGACCCCAAACTTTTGAACAGTAGTGTACTTACATTTCTTTACTTTAAATAGTACATTTGTGTCTTTCCTTCAGGTTTTAATGTCTGATTTTGAATGTGAAATCCAACATGTGTTATGTAAATCTATTAAATGGAACACATGGTCCATTACTATACACCTCTGGATTAGTATTCACCAACCTGCAGCAGTGGGGAGTAAGCTTTTGATTTGGACTCTAGATTTCTAATATTCTCTCTCCCTATTATTCTGTAGGACACACACACTAGTTGGTGTTGATACGGCTGTACTGTACTGTATATGATATATACTGTAGAGATACAGTTATTATCTCCCTCCATCTCTTAACCCCACCACACACATGTTCATGCATACAGATGCACACACCTTGACACGTCAAAGAGCTCTGTGCTGTCAGCAACAATAAGATGAGAAGGGGATATTAACCAGGTGTGTAAGTCTCCCCTTGATTCCAGTAAAGTGCTGTAGACTCACAACATTGAGGTGGTTTATTGCCTCTGAGTGCTGCTTCTTCAGTCCTCCAACCTCCCAGTCAGAAGTCAATCTCAGCCTAGGGCATTCTGTATACTTCTCAGCCTCAGACTGGAAGTGGCATCTGCCTCGTGAACCTCATTGTGTTTTTTATCCAGCTTGTCATGCCTCGGTCTACAGTAGATACTACACTACATAGACTGGCTGCATTCTTACATCTGCAGTATATTGATGACGCATAGCCTACGGATGTAGGATCTTAATTTGATCACTGTTTTGTTACTGAACTTGAAGTGTATTCAAGGTTTTAAAAGGCTTCTAAAGTTTGTAATTTCCACTTTAAAAATGTCAGGCTTGATTTGCCGTAACAAAAAATGTATCAACCCCAACAAAGAAAATCCATTAATTATATTCCACATAATAATTCACATTTCCTGATACTGCAGGATTATTTTCCTGCTGTAGCAAACTGGCTCAAATTAAGATCCTACATCTGTAGCTGTAATTGCAGCAGAATGCTCTTGCTGCTGTCCCTCAGAAGGTGGTATGACTCTTTATTAGGTGTCAGTTCTGTGTCTGGTGTCTGATGAGAGACATTCTCTGTGGACTGATTCAACTCACAGATTTGGCAGGAGGCCCTGGTATGAGAAGGGAAAAAGAGTCACTATGCCATTTTCCACCTAGTTACACTGAGAAATTGTTTCTTTGACAACATATCTCTGCGACATTAGGGAGGAATTACTGTGCTTGTTGGGTTCCTACCATGACAACACCTCCTCAGACCTCAATTATCAGCAGTATGATCCACTGAAGCTCAAATCATTATGGAGGCCCACCCCGTGTGGATACGCGTCACATTAAATCCCCTACAGGAAGGAAATAAGTTCTGGGGATTAATGCAGAGCTTGGGAGCCCATTTCTCCAATGTATTAGCTGCCTGGTGGAGCAGCGAGGATCTGACAGGGCCCTATGACACAGAGCAGCGCTGCTCACTCTCAACCAGCCCACAGACAGGGAGAGTTACACTGGAAGGTCACCTCTTGATTTTCAAGGCCAGCTCTGTGAGCTACACCCGCTTCACGCTCACACTCATGTACTGCAAAAAGAGCCCTAATGAATGAGTCAGAGGGTTTAGTGTGAAGAGGTGTCTCGGGATACCATGTACAGATGTAGGATCTTAATTTGTTCACTCTTTTGTTGCTGAGAATTTTCCTGTGCTGCAGGAAATGCAGATGAGCTTCATGACATAAATTCACTGAAAACCCGCGCTAACACATGGTCATATCAAATCAAATCAAATCAAAGGTTATTGGTCACATAAACGTGTTTAGCAGATGTTATTGCGGGTGTAGCGAAATGCTTGTGTTTCTAGCTCCGACAGTGCAGTAATATCTAAGAAGTTATATCTAACAATTTCACAACATATACCCAACACACACACATCTAAGTAAAGCAATGGAATTAAGAATATATAAATATATGGACAAGCAATGTCAGAGCGACATAGACTAAGATCCAGTATAGAATACAGTTTATACATATGAGATGAGTACAGCAAGATATGTAAACATTATTAAAGTGACTAGTGTTCCATTTATTAAAGTGGCCAGTGATTTCTAATCAGGGAAAAAAAGTATTTGATCCCCTGCTGATTTTGTACGTTAGCCCACTGACAAAGAAATGATCAGTCTATAATTTTAATGGTAGGTTTATTTGAACAGTGAGAGACAGAATAACAACAAAAAAATCCAGAAAAACGCATGTCAAAAATGTTATAAATTGATTTGCATTTTAATGAGGGAAATAAGTATTTGACCCCCTCTCAATCAGAAAGATTTCTGGCTCCCAGGTGTCTTTTATACAGGTAACGAGCTGAGATTAGGAGCACACTCTTAAAGGGAGTATCCTAATCTCAGTTTGTTACCTGTATAAAAGACACCTGTCCACAGAAGCAATCAATCAATCAGATTCCAAACTCTCCACCATGGCCAAGACCAAAGAGCTCTCCAAGGATGTCAGGGACAAGATTGTAGACCTACACAAGGCTGGAATGGGCTACAAGAACATCGCCAAGCAGCTTGGTGAGAAGGTGACAACAGTTGGTGCGATTATTCGCAAATGGAAGAAACTGTCAATCTCCCTTGGCCTGGGGCTCCATGCAAGATCAGTTGCAATGTTGCAATGATCATGAGAACGGTGAGGAATCAGCCCAGAACTACACGGGAGGATCTTGTCAATGATCTCAAGGCAGCTGGGTCAATAGTCACCAAGAAAACAATTGGTAACACACTACGCCGTGAAGGAATGAAATCCTGCAGCGCCCGTTAGGTCCCCCTGCTCAAGAAAGCACATATACAGGCCCGTCTGAAGTTTGCCAATGAACATCTGAATGATTCAGAGGAGAACTGGGTGAAAGTGTTGTGGTCAGATGAGACCAAAATTGAGCTCTTTGGCATCAACTCAACTCGCCGTGTTTGGAGGAGGATGAATGCTGCCTATGACCCCAAAAACACCATCCCCACCGTCAAACATGAAGGTGGAAACATTATGCTTTGGGGGTGTTTTTCTGCTAAGGGGACAGGACAACTTCACTGCATCAAAGGGACAATGGACGGGGCCATGTACCATCAAATCTTGGGTGAGAACCTCCTTCCCTCAGTCAGGGCATTGAAAATGGGTAGTGGATGGGTATTCCAGCATGACAATGACCCCAAAACACACGGCCAAGGCAACAAAGAAGTGGCTCAATAAGAAGCACATGAAGGTCCTGGAGTGGCCTAGCCAGTCTCCAGACCTTAATCCCATAGAAAATCTGTGGAGGGAGCTGAAGGTTCGAGTTGCCAAACGTCAGCCTCGAAACCTTAATGACTTGGAGAAGATCTGTAAAGAGGAGTGGGACAAAATCCCTCCTGAGATGTGTGCAAAACTGGTGGCCAACGACAAGAAACGTCTGACCTCTGTGATTGCCAACAAACGTTTTGCCATCAAGTACTAAGTCATGTTTTGCAGAGCGGTCAAATACTTATTTCCCTCATTAAAATGCAAATCAATTTATAACATTTTTGACATGTGTTTTTCTGGATTTTGTTGTTGTTATTCTGTCTCTCACTGTTCAAATAAACCTACCATTAAAATTATAGACTGATCATGTCTTTGTCAGTGGGCAAACGTACAAAATCAGCAGGGGATCAAATACTTTTTTCCCTCACTGTATATAGGCAGAAGCCTCTAATTTGCTAGTGAAGTCTATTTATCAGTCTGCTGGCCTTGAGATAGAAGCTGTTTTTCAGTCTCTCGGTCCCAGCTTTGATGCACCTATACTGACCTCGCCTTCTGGATGATAGCAGGGTGAACAGGCAGTGGCTCAGGTGGTTGTTGTCCTTGATGATCTTTTTAGCCTTCCTGTGACATCGGGTGCTGTAGGTGTCCTGGAGGGCTGGTAGTTTGCCCCTGGTGATGCGTTGGGCAGACCGCACCACCCTCTGGAGAGCCCTGCGGTTGCAGGTGGTGCAGTTGCCGTACCAGGCGGTGATACAGCCCAACAGGATGCTCTCAATTGTGCATCTGTAAAAGTATGTGAGGGTTTTAGGTGCCAAACCAAATTTCTTCAGCCTCCTGAGGTTGAAGAGGCGCTGTTGCGCCTTCTTCACCACACTGTCTGTGTGATGTGTATGCCAAGGAACTTGAAGCTTTCCACCTTCTCCACTATGGTCCCGTCGATGTGGATAGGGGGGTGCTCCCTCTGCTGTTTCCTGAAGTCCACGATCATCTCCTTTGTTTTGTTGACGTTGAGTGAGAGGTTATTTTCCCAGTGCCCTCACCTCCTCCGTATAGGCTGTCTCATCATTGTTGGTAATCAAGCCTACTACTGTTGTGTCGTCTGCAAACTTGATGATTGAGTTGGAGGCGTGCTTGGCCACGCAGTCATGGATGAACAGGGAATACAGGAGGGAGCTTAGCATGTGGGGCCCCAGTGTTGAGGATCAGCGAAGTGGAGGTGTTGTTTCCTACCTTCACCACCTGGGGGCGGGCCTTCAGGAAGTCCAGGACCCAGACCGCGACGTGGCTGGTTTTCCTTTTGTAGTCCTTGATTGTCTGTAGAACCTGCCACATACGTCTCGTGTCTGAGCCGTTGAATAGCGACTCCTTTTTGTCCCTATACTGACATTTTTCCTGTTTGATTGCCTCGCGGAGGAAATAACTACACTGTTTGTATTCTGCCATATTCCCAGTCACCTTGTCATGGTTAGATATGGTGGTTCGCGCTTTCAGTTTTGCGCGAATGCTGCCATCTATCCACGATTTCTGGTTAGGGTAGCTTTTAATTGTCACAGTGAGTACATCTCCTATACACTTCCTGATGAACTCAGTCACCGTATCAGTATATACGTCGATATTGTTCTCTGAATCTACCCGGAACATATCCCAGTCCGCTTGATCAAAACAATCTTGAAGTGTAGATTCCGATTGGTCAGACCAGCGTTGAATAGTCCTTAGCACAGGTACTTCCTGTTTGAGTTTCTGCCTATAGGAAGGGAGGAGCAAAATGTAGTCGTGGTCAGATTTGCTGAAAGGAGGACGGGGGAGGGCCTTGTAATCATCCCGGAAGTTGGAGTAGCAGTGGTCGAGTGTTTTAGCAGCGCGAGTACTACAGTCGATGTGTTGATAGAACTTCGGCAGCCTTTTCCTCAAATTTGCTTTGTTAAAATCCCCAGCTACAATAAATGCAGCCTCAGGATATGTGGTTTCCAGTTTGCATAAAGTCCAGTGAAGTTCTTTGAGGGCCGTCGTGGTATCGGCTTGAGGGGGGATATACACGGCAATGACTATAACCGAAGAAAATTCTCTTGGGAGATAATAATGTCGGCATTTGATTGTGAGGTATTCTAGGTCAGGTGAACAAATGGACTTGAGTTGCTGTATGTTATCACAATTACACCATGAGTCGTTAATCATAAAATCTTTCTCCGCCCTTCTGCTTCCCGGAGAAAGATTCATTCCTGTCTGTGCGATGAACTGAGAACCCAACTGGCTGGACCGATTCGGACGGTATATCCCAAGAGAGCCATGTTTCCGTGAAACAGAGTATGTTACAATCCCTGATGTCTCTCTGGAAAGAAACCCTCGCCCTGAGCTCGTCAACTTTATTCTGCAGAGACTGAACATTAGCGAGTAATATACTCAGTGGGTGGTGTGCATGCCTCCTAAGTTGGACTAGAAACCCTCTCCTCCGGCGGCGTTATTTTGGGTCGGCCTCTGGAATCAGTTAAATTGCCCTGGGGGGTGCGAACAAAGGATCCGCTTCAGGAAAGTCGTATTCCTGGTCGTAATGCTGGTAGTGCTGGTGAGTTACAGCTGCTCTGATATTACATTTACATTTACATCATTTAGTAGACGCTCTTATCCAGAGCGACTTACAAATTGGTGCATTCACCTTATAGCCGGTGGGATAACCACTTTACAATTTTTTATTTTTTTCTTTCTTTGGGGTGGGGTAAGGGGGAGGTAGAAGGATTACTTTATCCTATCCCAGGTATTCCTTAAAGAGGTGGGGTTTCAAGTGTCTCCGGAAGGTGGTGAGTGACTCCGCTGTCCTGGCGTCGTGAGGGAGCTTGTTCCACCATTGGGGTGCCAGAGCAGCGAACAGTTTTGACTGGGCTGAGCGGGAACTGTGCTTCCTCAGAGGTAGGGGGGCCAGCAGGCCAGAGGTGGATGAACGCAATGCCCTCGTTTGGGTGTAGGGACTGATCAGAGCCTGAAGGTACAGAGGTGCCGTTCCCCTCACAGCTCCGTAGGCAAGCACCATGGTCTTGTAGCAGATGCGAACTTCAACTGGAAGCCAGTGGAGTGTGCGGAGGAGCGGGGTGACGTGAGAGAACTTGGGAAGGTTGAACACCAGACGGGCTGCGGCATTCTGGATGAGTTGTAGGGGTTTAATGGCACAGGCAGGGAGCCCAGCCAACAGCGAGTTGCAGTAATCCAGACGGGAGATGACAAGTGCCTGGATTAGGACCTGTGCCGCTTCCTGTGTAAGGCAGGGTCGTACTCTCCGAATGTTGTAGAGCATGAACCTACAGGATCGGGTCACCGCCTTGATGTTAGCGGAGTACGACAGGGTGTTGTCCAGGGTCACGCCAAGGCTCTTTGCACTCTGGGAGGAGGACACAACGGAGTTGTCAACTGTGATGGCGAGATCATGGAACGGGCAGTCCTTCCCCTTGAGGAAGAGCAGCTCCGTCTTGCCGAGGTTCAGCTTGAGGTGGTGATCCGTCATTCACACTGATATGTCTGCCAGACATGCAGAGATGCGATTCGCCACCTGGTTGTCAGAAGGGAGAAAGGAGAAGATTAGCTACAGATATCATTTTGCATGGGCTGTGTCTAAATCCACCGCATCCGTGGATGTTGGCCTTCCGCATCTTTGGTGGAAGGTGGCAGAGCTACAGCAGTGTTTATCAGACCAGGAGACATCCGAAAATCGGTCTTCTCACGAAAACGTCTGTAGCGTCCGAACGGTTTGGGCTACAAAACTAATATGGCCACTCTGCGGGACTCATCCGTTTTTAAAAATGAATGGAAGTATTTTGCCACGTATGAATATGTTATTCAATGTGTTTCTATGGGACAATAGAAGTATGATACCTAGAGCAGTTTGATACCTAGAGGGGTCCTTCAAAATCAAATAGCTAAAATTATCCTTGGTATGACCATCTTTAAACAATTCCATATGTTAGCTTAGTAGAAGCCCAGCCCCCGGGCCCTTAGACTCTAGGGGTTTGTGGATAAAATACATAGCTGAGAAGTCTGGCAAAACAACAAAAGAGTACAAAAACCGAACAGGATAAATGATGCAAATAACAAGCGGTCCTTCCTCCTGGACCAGGCTGTATGTAAATGAGGTTGGCTTAAAGGTTGCACGTATTCGGAAACGAGGGGGTTTTAAAAACAGCGAGAGCATTGCAGATTGGTGTTTTAGTGGGTTGACCTTTGAGTGAGATGAATATGTGCAGGCAGCACTTTGGAGCCTGATGAATAGCTCAGATCCTGTCCCAGCTGGAAGAGCAGATGCTGAGAGGAGAAAACCAGCATGTTTTTATCCTCCCTCCTTTCATCCCTCGTTCCCTCCCTCTCTTTCTCTCTAATCTTATATTAGAGATGGGGGAGACTCAAGAGATGACACACGATTAACTTCCCCAGCGTTAATCTTAATGCCGCATGGTAGAGGACTATACACATTCCATTTGAATGGAATTAGCTGTTGCCAGAGAGGATGAGTTATTCAATGGTAGCATAATTGCGTCCTCAAGTTTTTACAGTGTTCCATTCCAGGGATGTAATTACATTTATACATGGTTTAACACATGCCTGGGCTGACATATATACTCAGGCATACAGAACTCAGGCGATAGGCATACTGAAAACACACACACATGCACGCAGGGGCACACACGCGAACACACACACGCTCACGTTTTATCTGATGATTAGAATGACAGAGAATGGGTTTGCTCAGTAGGATACCGTGGTGGAATTCCAAGCAGTTATGACCCTCATAGAATTGAGATGATGGTCCAGGCCTGGTGATTGATGGCTAGTTGTCAGATGTATTGCCCTGAGGGGGCTGCTGGGTCCCCCTACTGCCCCACAAAGCTATCTGCACAGGTCATATTAAAAGCAGAATGGTCAGGATCCCATACAGCCCTGTGATATCATCTCCTCTCATCATGCTGCTGATGCTGACCAGGGGGATGATGCACAATGTACATGCAAATAGAATTTCACATTCTCTCTCATATCTCTCTCTCATAGAATATCTCTCTCTCTTATACACTTAACAAAAATATAAGCGCAACATGTAAAGTGTTGGTCCCATGTTTCATGAGCTGAAATAAAAGATCAAAAGAAAAAAAGAATGTCCGCAACTCTGGTATGCTCCCATTGTGATGTAATCAGACGCACATAAAGACAACGTTTCGATCCGAGTTGGATCTTCGTCAGGTCATACACCACTGTGAAACACACCTACCTAAATAACCTCTAGATGCATGAACATCCGGTCACTCGAATACATATAATACATTAACCTCACAATAAATATTACACAGTAGACATGATGGAAAAACAAGTAGGCTAATGTCAAGTAGGCTAATATAGGTGTGCAATAGATAAAAAACGGGTGAGACAAATGTATACAATATGTATACAATATGATATTATATATTATCTATGGAAAATTAGAAAACAGCAGCCCCCAATGAACATAACACATTTTATAGAAAAAGTGTTATGTCTAGTTCCTCGTTTAGACTTCTTGGAGACAGTGTTGAGGAAATGTATCCAAAAGGACTCTCGTCTCAGGAGGATATTGTCAATACCCCCCCCCCCCCACCTGTCTTGCACCTCTGTCTTGCACCTGATTAGTTGGATGTGCATATTTTTTCAATTTTTAACCATGCTAGCCCAGGGCCTCCACATCCGGCTTCTTCACCTGCGGGATCGTCTGAGACCAGCCACCCAGACAGCTGATTAAACTGTGGGTTTGCACAATCGAATAATTTCTGCAAAATTGTCAGAGCCCATTTCAGGGAAGCTCACCTGCATACTCGTCGTCCTCACCAGGGTCTTGACCTGACTGCAGTTTGGCATCGTAACCGACTTCAGTGGGCAAATGCTCACCTTCGATGGCCACTGGATTGCTGGAGAAGTGTGCTCTTCACGGATGAATATCGGTTTCAACTGTACCGGGCAGATGATAGACAGCGTGTATGGCATCATGTGGGTTACCAGTTTGCTGATGTCAACGTTGTGAACAGAGTGCTCCATGGTGGTGGTGGGGTTATGGTATGGGCAGGCATAAGCTACGGACAATGAACACAATTGAATTTCATCTATGGCAATTTGAATGCACAGAGATACCGTGACAAGATCCTGAGGCCCATTGTCGTGCGATTCATCTGCCGCCATCACCTCATGATAATGCATGGCCCCATGTCGCAAGGATCTGTACACAATTCCTGGAAGCTGCAAATGTCCCAGTTCTTCCATGGCCTGCATACTCACCAGACATGTCACCAATTGAGCATGTTCGGGATGCTCTGGATCGACATGTACAACAGCGTGTTCCAGATCCAGCCAATATCCAGAAACTTTGCACAGCCATTGAAGAGGAGTGGGACAACATTCCACAGGCCACAATCAACAGCCTGATCAACTCTATGTGAAGGAGATGTGTCACGCTGCATGAGGCAAATGGTGGTCACACCAGATACTGACTGGTTTTCTGATCCACGCCCCTACCTTTATTTTAAGGTATCTGTGACCAACAGATGCATATCTGTTTTCCCAGTCATGTGAAATCCATATATTAAGCCCTAATTTATTTATTTAAATTGACTCATTTCCTTATATGAACTTTAACTCAACTTTAACTAAAATCTTTGAAATTGTTCCATGTTGTGTTTATATTTTTCTTCAGTCTAGAATCTCTCTATCGCTCTCCCTCTCTCTCTGCTCCTCTACCTCGCTTTTCACTCCATCCAATTAATTCCAAAACCTCTCACATCTCACAGACCACCCCTCTCTCCAGAGCTGATTCCTATACTCTTAGAATAAAAGGTGCTATCTACAGTCGTGGTCAAAAGTTTTGAGAATGACACAAATATTAATTTTCACAAAGTCTGCTGCCTCAGTTTTTATGATGGCAATTTGCATATACTCCAGAATGTTATGAAGAGTGATCAGATTAATTGCAATTAATTGCAAAGTCCCTCTTTGCCATGAAAATGAACTTAATCCCCCAAAAACATTTCCACTGCATTTCAGCCCTGCCACAAAAGGACCAGCTGACATCATGTCAGTGATTCTCTCGTTAACACAGGTGAGAGTGTTGACGACGACAAGGCTGGAGATCACTCTGTCATGCTGAGTGAGTTAGAATAACAGACTGGAAGCTTTAAAAGGAGGGTGGTGCTTGAAATCATTGTTCTTCATCTGTTAACCATGGTTACCTGCAAGAAAACATGTGCTGTCATCATTGCTTTGCACAAAAAGGGCTTCACAGGCAAGGATATTGCTGCTAGTAAGATTGCACCTAAATCAACCATTTATCGGATCATCAAGAACTTCAAGGAGAGAGGTTCAATTGTTGTGAAGAAGGCTTCAGGGCGCCCAAGAAAGTCCAGCAAGCGCCAGGACCGTCTCCTAAAGTTGATTCAGCTGAGGGATCGGGGCACCACCAGTGCAGAGCTTGCTCAGGAATGGCAGCAGGCAGGTGTGAGTGCATCTGCATGCACAGTGAGGCAAATACTTTTGGAGGATGGCCTGGTGTCAAGAAGGGCAGCGAGAAAGCCACTTCTCTCCAGGAAAAACATCAGGGACAGACTGATATTCTGCAAAAGGTACAGGGATTGGACTGCTGAGGACTGGGGTAAAGTCCGATTGTTTGGGGCATCTGGAAAAAAGCTTGTCCGGAGAAGACAAGGTGAGCGCTACCCTCAGTCCTGTGTCATGCCAACAGTAAAGCATCCTGAGACCATTAATGTGTGGGGTTGGTTCTCAGCCAAGGGAGTGGGCTCACTCACAATTTTGCCTAAGAACACAGCCATGAATAAAGAATGGTACCAACACATCCTCCGAGAGCAACTTCTCTCAACCATCCAAGAACAGTTTGGTAACGAACAATGCCTTTTCCAGCATGATGGAGCACCTTGCCATAAAGCAAAAGTGATAACTAAGTGGCTCGGGGAACAAAACATCGACATTTTGGGTCCATGGCCAGGAAACTCCCCAGACCTTAATCCCATTGAGAACTTGTGGTCAATCCTCAAGAGGCAGGTGGACAAACAAAAACCCACAAATTCTGACAAACTCCAAGCATTGATTATGCAAGAATTGGCTGCCATCAGTCAGGATGTTGCCCAGAAGTGAATTGACAGCATGCCAGGGCGGATTGCAGAGGTCTTGAAAAAGAAGGGTCAACACTGCAAATACTGACTCTTTGCATAAACTTCATGTAATTGTCAATAAAAGCCTTTGACACTTATGGAATGCTTGTAATTATACTTCAGTATACCATAGTAACATCTGACAAAAATATCTAAAAAGATTGAAGCAGCAAACTTTGTGAAGACCAATACTTGTGTCATTCTCAAAACTTTTGACCACGACTGTAGAACTTTAAAGGGTTCTTCGGCTGTCCCCGTAGGAGAACCCTTTGAATATACATTTTTGGTTGCAGATAGAACCCTTTTGGTTCCAGGTAGAACCCTTTTTACAGAGGGAACCAAAAAGGGTTATCCTATGGTGAAAGCCAAATAACCCTTTTGGAACAGTTTCCCCTCATCTCAATAACACGCTGGTCTTCCTCCCATCCAGCCTGCCCTACTCCCTTGCCAAGCAATGTTTACAGCCCCTGTCCACTCTCTCCACAAACACATGCAGCCTCTCTTTTGTAACAGGTGCCACATTCCCCCTGGCTATATTTCCAATTCCTCCCTTTACCATTTGTCAAGTCTTGATTCTTGCAGGAGACCCTGAACGGCTGAACCCAATCTGAAAGGAGTGACTGCCGAAACAGTTCATGGTGACTGACTGGAATACTGGAAGCAGTGTGGGGAGATTATAAGAGAGGTGGTTGAGATAGCAGAATCACATAGCTGTTGAAGTTGTGGCCTTGATAAGTAAGTTTGATGAGTTGGCGGTCATCAGTTTTGCTGCAAGGCTCTTCATCTCTGCTCTCCATTGGGAGGAGTGGGTGGGGGTGAAGTGAAATCAGATGCACCATGGAACAGAGTTCTGCGTTCTGCTAGAGTTTTATATTATACTGGCTGACCGTGTGCACCACTCAGACATCCTTTCATTACATGCTAACTGAAGAAATGGACTATTCCCTATTCATTTCATAAGCAGACATTTCACAATGGGTTTCTATACATTTGCAGAGAGACAAAACGAGTCCCTGACCTTGTCTCAGTCAAAACATCATTTTCCACCCTGTCTAGAGTCAGCCATCATTCATAATTCCTTTACATGTGAATTCACTTGCCCACGTCTTGGAAAACACAACCATTAACTAAATGTTCTAACTCCCCTGACAAGTACAGCACACTGTATGGTTGAAAGTATTCATACTTCTTGACTTATTCCACATTTTGTTGTGTTACAGCCTGATATCAAAATGGATTAAATTGATTTTTTTTCTCACCCATCTACACAATACCTCATAATGACAAAGTGAAAACATGTTTTTAGATTTATTTTCAAATGTATTGAAAATTAAATACAGAAATATCTAATTTACATAAGTATTCATACCCCTGAGTCAATACTTTGTAGAAACACCTTTGGCAGCGATTACAGATGTGAGTCTTTCTGGGTAAGTCTCTAAGAGCTTTCCACACCTGGATTGTGCAATGTTTGCCCATTATTATTTTCAAAATTCTTCAAGCTCTGTCAAATTGGTTATTGATCATTGCTAGACAACCATTTTCAGGTCTTGCCATAGATTTTCAAGTAGATTTAAGTCAGAACTGTTAACTCGGGCACTCAGGACATTCTCTGTCTTTTTGGTAGCAACTCCAGTGTAGATTTGGCCTTGTGTTTTAGGCTATTGTCCTGTTGAAAGGTGAATTAAACTCATAGTGACTGAACCAGGTTTTCCTCTAGGATGTTGCCTGTGCTTAGCTCCATTCCGTTTCTTTATCCTGAAAAACTCCCCAGTCCTTAATTATTACAAGCATACCCATAACATGATGCAGCCACCACTATGCCTGAAAATATGGAGAGTGGTACTCAGTAATGTGTTGTATTTGCCCCAAACATAACACTTTGTATTCAGGACAAAAAGTTAATTGCATTGCCACATTTTTTGCAGTATTACTTTAGTGCCTTGTTGCAAACAGGATGCATGTTTTGGAATATTTCTATTCTGTACAATTGAGTCTTTGAATGAAGAGATGGAACTAAAACTGTCCAATTTGAGTGTTTATTGCAGCTCGTTCCAGTCGCTAGCTGCAGTGAACTGAAAAGAGGAGCGACCCAGAGATGTGTGTGCTTTGGGGACCTTTAACTGAATGTGACTAGCAGAATGGGTGTTGTATGTGGAGGATGTGGGGTGCAGTAGGTATCTCAGATAGGGGGGAGTAAGGCCTAAGAGGGTTTTATAAATAAGCATCAACCAGTGGGTCTTGCGTCGGGTATACAGAGATGACCAGTTTACAGTGGAGTATAGAGTGCAGTGATGTGTCCTATAAGGAGCATTGGTGGCAAATCTGATGGCCGAATGGTAAAGAACATATAGCCGTTCGAAAGGTGCCCTTTTTTTGCGAAGATTGGAAACTCCCTGGTCTTTGTGGTTGAATCTGTGTTTGAAATGCACTGCTCAACTGAGGGACCTTACAGATAATTGTATGTGTGGGGTACAGAGATGAGGTAGTAATTAAAAGATCATGTTAAACACTGTTATTGCAACTTATGTGACTTGTTAAGCAAATTTTTATTCCTGAACTTATTTACGCTTGCCATAACAAAGGGGTTGAATACTTATTGACTCAATACATAAAAAAATTTCATTTTGTATTAATTTGTAAAAATTTCTAAAAACATAATGCCATTTTGACATTATGGGGTATTGTATGTAGGCTAGTGACACAAAATCTACATTTAACCATTTTTAATTCAGGCTGTAACACAACAAAATGAAGAAAAAGTCAAGGGGTGTGAATACTTTCTGAAGGCACTGTATCTATATTAGATGAGATGGATAGGCTGAGGAACATTAGGTAGTATGAAATGTTTACATATTAGATATAACCTAACACATAATACCTACAGTGCATTTGGAAAGTATTCATACCCCTTGACCTTTTCTACATTTTGTTACGTTACAGCCATATTCTAAAATTGATTAAATTATTTGTTTTCCTCATCAATCTACACACAATACCCCATAATGACAAAGCGAAAACAGGTTTTTAAAATGTTTGCAAATGTATTAAATATAAAAACCAGAAATACCTTATTTACATAAGTATTCAGACCCTTTGCCATGAGACTCGAAATTGAGCTCAGGTGTATCCTGTTTCCATTGATCATCCTTGAGATGTTTCTACAACTTGATTGGAGTCCACCTGTGGTAAATGATTTATTTGATTTGACATGATTTGGAAAGGCACACACCTGTAATTTGTACATGTAGGTAGGGGTAAAGGGACTATGCATAGATAATAGACTGCGGGTAGCAGCAGTGTAAAAACAAATGATGGGGGGGGGGTAGAAGCTGTTAATTGTTCAGCAGTCTTATTGCTTGGGGGTAGAAGCTGTTAAGGAGCCTTTTGGTCCTAGACTTGGTGCTCCGGTAATGCTTGCCGTACGGTAGCAGAGAGAACAGTCTATGACTTGGGTGACTGGAGACTGGAGACAATTTTTTGGGCTTTCCTCAGACACCGACTAGTACAGTCGTGGTCAAAAGTTTTGAGAATGACACAAATATTAATTTTCACAAAGTCTGCTGCCTCTGTTTTTATGATGGCAATTTGCATATATTCCAGAATGTTATGAAGAGTGATCAGATGAATTGCAATGAATTGCAAAGTACCTCTACGAACAAAACATCGACATTTTGGGTCCATGGCCAGGAAACTCCCCAGACCTTAATCCCATTGAGAACTTGTGGTCAATCCTCAAGAGGCGGGTGGACAAACAAAAACCCACAAATTCTGACAAACTCCAAGCATTGATTATGCAATAATGGGCTGCCATCAGTCAGGATGTGGCCCAGAAGTTAATTGACAGCATGCCAGGGCAGATTGCAGAGGTCTTGAAAAAGAAGGGTCAACACTGAAAATATTGACTCTTTGCATAAACCTCATGTAATTGTCAATAAAAGCCTTTGACACTTATGGAATGCTTATAATTATACTTCAGTATACCTTAGTAACATCTGACAAAAATATCTAAAAACACTGACGCAGCAAACTTTGTGAAGACAAATACTTGTGTCATTCTCAAAACTTTTGACCACGACTGTATATACAGTACCAGTCAAAAGTTTGGACACACCTATTCATTCAAAGGTTTTTCTATATTTTTACAATTTTCTACATTGTAGAATAATAGTGAAGACATCAAAACTAGGAAATAACACATATGGAATCATGTAGTAACCAAAAGAGTGTTAAAGAAATCAAAATATATTTTATATTTGAGATTCTTCAAATAGCCACCCTTTGCCTTTATGACAGTTTTGCACACTCTTGGCATTCTCTCAACAAGCTTCACCTGGAATGCTTTTCCAACAGTCTTGAAGGAGTTCGTACATATGCTGAGCACTTGTTGGCTGCTTTTCCTTCACTCTGCCATCCGACTCATCCCAAACCATCTCAATTGGGTTAAGGTCGGGGGATTGTGGAGGCCAGGTCATCTGATGCAGCACTCCATCACTCTCCTTCTTGGTCAAATAGCTCTTACACAGCCTGGAGGTGTGTTGGGTCATTGTCCTGTTGAAAAACAAATGATAGTCCCACCAAGCCCAAACCAGATGGGATGGCGTATCGCTGGAGAATGCTGTGGTAGCCATGCTGGTTAAGTATGCCTTGAATTCTAAATAAATCACCATAACACCTCCTCCTGCATGCTTTATGGTAGGAACTACGCATGCAGAGATTATCCGTTCACGCACACCACGTCTCACAAAGACATGGCGGTTGGAACCCAAAATCTCAAATTTGGACTCCAGACGAAAGGGCAAATTTCTACCTGTCTAATGTCCATTGCTCGTGTTTCTTGGCCCAAGCAGGTCTCTTCTTCTTATTGGTGTCCTTTAGTAGTGGTTTCTTTGCAGCAATTCGACCATGAAGGCCTGGTCGAACTCTGTGAAGCATTTATTTGGGCTGCAATTTCTGAGGCTGGTAACTCTAATTAACTTATCCTCTGCAGCAGAGGTAACTCTGGGTCTTCCATTCCTGTGGCGGTCCTCATGAGTGCCTGTTTCATCATAGCGCTTGATGGTTTTTGCAACTGCACTTGAAGAAACCTTCAAAGTTCTTGAAATGTTCCGTATTGACTGACCTTCATGTCTTAAAGTAATGATGGACTGTCATTTCTCTTTGCTTATTTGAGCTGTTCTTGCCATAATACGGACTTGGTCTTTTACCAAATAGGGCTATCTTCTGTAAACCCCCCCTACCTTGTCACAACACAACTAATTGGCTCAAACGCATTAAGAAGGAAATCAATTCCACAAATTAACTTTTAAGAAGGCACACCTGTTAATTGAAATGCATTCCAGGTGACTACCTCATGAAGCTGGTTGAGAGAATGCCAAGAGTGTGCAAAGCTGTCATCAAGGCAAAGGGTGGCTATTTGAAGAATCTCAAATACAAAATATATTTTGATTTGTTTAATACTTTTTTGGTTAATACATGATTCCATATGTGTTATTTCATAGTTCATGTCTTCACTATTATTATACAATGTACAAAATAGTAAAACATTTAGAAAAACCCTGGAATGAGTAGGTGTGTCCAAACTTTTGACTGGTACTGTATATACTAGGCGGTGTCAGAGGAAAGCCCAATAACATCGCGCACCAGCTGTTATTGACCAATAGACACCCACCCCCGCTCCTCGTCTTACCAGACGTAGCTTCTCTGTCCGATGCATGGAAAATCCTGCCATCTCTATATTATCTGTGTCGTCGGTTAGCCACGAATCGGTGAAACATAAGATATTA
Source organism: Coregonus lavaretus (assembly GCF_964263955.1). Lineage (NCBI taxonomy): Eukaryota > Metazoa > Chordata > Actinopteri > Salmoniformes > Salmonidae > Coregonus > Coregonus lavaretus. The sequence goes on along the minus strand of NC_139999.1, from coordinate 21,631,802 downwards.
CAGTTTTTAATGGTAAGATAGGTAGGATAGTCCCGACCGTAGTTCATCGAGTTTGTTTGGGACCGTTCCCGAGAAAGCAGTATATCCTTCACATCGGACTCGTTAAAGAAAAAATCTTTGTCCAGTGCGAGGTGAGTATTCGCTGTTCTGATGTCCAGAAGGTATTTTTGGTCATAAGAGACGGTAGCAGCAACATTATGTACAAAATAAGTTTTTTTTAAAGTTACAAACAACGTTAAAAAACTAACAAAATAGCACAGTTCGTTAGGAGCCTGTAAAACGGCAGCCATCCCCTCCGGCGCCATTATATCCAAGTAAATAACTAATGGAGATGAGGTTGAGATGAGGAGTAGGTTGGCTGGTGGTGGTGGATTATGTACAGTGGCCCTGGGCAGCCTGCAGGCCGTGTCAGACTAAGGAGACCAGAGGCCCAAGGCCCTCATAGAACCGCTCAGCTCTACCGCCAGGTCTGCAGGTAGCTCATTACTAATGCAGTGAGGTGTCTGGGTTATAATGAAGGTCCAATCAAGTGTTACAAAACACTATCAAAAGTATGGTTTTATAATGGGTCTGAAGGGCTTTTTGGGCCTCTTAAAGCCAGTGGGGGGGACAAGCAAGTACTGTGCCAATCTGTAAGTGGTCTATGAAATGATTGGATGCACCATAAACACTTCTCGTGCAGACTGTAGACAAAAATCCTTGGAAGGCTGTCTGGATGTTGAAAGAAAGTCTCCAGGTCTATTATGGGAAGAATGTTCTTGAAGGCCTTAAGCCGATGTCACACGAAGCAATCTGGACACAATTTATGTTGCTTGCAACAAAGTTGAATCTGGGTTGCTCCATGTGTCACCCCCCAAAAATTGCAAACTTAATTGCATTGCATAGCAAGAGATAGAAATCAATCCTATTTCACGCAACTGACTGTATGCAATGTCCAATCAGTAAGCAGAATTTCTTTTAATGACTCGTCATATTGTTCCGTTTGGAACTCTGACCCAGTTGTCATGTCAACACAACTGTCAGTTCTGCTGCAAACCATGTCAAAAGAAACATGCCAAATGGGAAATGTATAAACAATTCTAGACATGGTTTATGTACATGGTTTGGCAGTCAATAAATGTAATTTTAAAAGTGAACCCAGATCTTTCTCTGTCCAGTTTCAACTGAAATTGTCCATGAACTGCACTAGCTAGCTAGCTTAGCTCGTCGCTAGCTTGGTTAGATAGCTAGCTATCTTGGCAAAATATGGTTGGCTAGCTACCTAAATTATACAGCCAGCATTTTGTCTATATCGATGCTGTTACACAGAGTGCAAGTACGGGGGAGCCAGGATGATCTAAGCTCCCCTCAATGAGACATGAGCTCCTCTAAAGGCAACAAGACTCTGGGGGGGTCTCTAAATATGTATATTTTGACCGAGACACAGCAAGACGCATCAATCTCACCTGAGACAGTGTCAGAACAGTACCTGTCATACTGTTTTTGGCCAGACATGCATCAGACACATGGTCTACACATACTGAGACAGAGGGGCGCTGTTTCGCTCACTCTGACACTTTCTCTGGTGAGATAGATTCAGCCACTTGTGAATTGAAGACAAATAATTATATTTCATACATTTATTTTATTTTATTGTGCACATTTTTGGGGAAACATGGCTTCACTTGGCACCCATGAATACCACTGTAGTAGGCCAATGACAATCACCAAATGTCATTATGGTGTTTGTAACAGATGTCTCTTTCCATTCATGAAATGGCGCATGCACAGTGCATAGTTCGGATGCTGGAATTATTTTGGAGTGGATGAACGTGCGCAGCCGCAGGTAGCCTACTTTTTAAAGATTTGTTTGACAATCAGATGAAAACATGGCGGGTTGTGTTCATACCACATTAAAATCTAATACCTTTTTGCAGTTAAATTACATGTCTTTACTTTTAGGCCCATACAAAATGTGTGCATGTGTGAGGCCCCCCGAATGTTGAGGTATACTTCTTTACAATTACCAAACATTTGGAAAAACAAATCATTGATGAAACCGTGATGTGATGTATGACAGGATTGGATGTTGCATGCAATTGTGACCGACCGGCTCGATTCAGTCTTATGTACCAAAATTTGAAATTGTGTTTTTTACATTGGATAAAAGTAGAGACTCATAGCTAGAACATTGTATATCATACACTACAGTAGAGGAACAATGGGAAAGAAATTCTGCTTTGAAAATTGATAAACTCCTAACGCCACTTTTGAGAAAATGGCCCTTACATTGTCGTCCAACATCAATACTTGTTGTTGTCGTTATGAGAAAGTATAAACACAAAAAAGACAGGCTGCATGGCATCAGCAGCCTGGTGGTCCAAAATAGCATAACTGGTGTATTTAAACACCAATAAACCCATCTGTTTAAAAATGAATTCATAGCTAGCGGGAAGTTTCCTGTCTTTTTCCGTGGCTAAACCAACTAGGCTCGTAATATAACCATTTCATTTTTTATTATCAGATGGCATACACGTTTGTTATTAAGGCACATGAAAGTTCACATGTTCCAGAAGGCATTGCTGCCAAAAAACGCATTTTGATTTTAAAAAATGTTTACGTTCAAATGCCTCTCCTGTGTAGTAGTGACGCGCAACATACACCTAGTTTCCTGAAACAAGTCACAATTGTGTTTGAATTGCTTTGTATGTCAGCAAAGTTGCTTGAGATTATGTTTTTGCAACTTGCATCTGCAACAGAAATTGCTCCAAATTGCTTCAGAACAATGTTTGATATGCTTTTTACATTTATATCATAAACCATTTTTGAGAGAATCATGATGAAAGTGGCCATTTTAGGCAATTTTTAGACCTATACACGCCTCGTGTAAGATCTTATAATCTGTGAACCGTACATGATACAGATAACATCTTGGTGTCATTATAATATTTTCTGGACTTCCTGGCATGGAATCGCCCTACAGTAGAGTGTTTGTGACAGTGTTTGTGACCTATGTGCAGATGCAGGTCCTTCTAGTAATGCGTGACCTTGAACTGTCTACCAGCCATTGCAGATTTCCTGTGGTTCTCAGTGACATGGGGGACCTTCTGAGCCTTTCCTCCTGCTGCAGGGCTGACCTTGTGTTGGTTCGGGCAGAGCAGATTCCATTGCATTGGGTAGAGAGAGCCCTACAGGATGCAGCATGGAAAACAGCAGACCACAGCTCCCTACAGATGCCCTTCAGTCCATGGGTTTGACCTCTCACCACCTACGCTCATACCATCCATACTGTATGTAATTTCCACAGATATGCCATACAGATGTAGGATCTTAATTTGATCACTCTTCTGTTGGTGAGAATCTTCCGGCACAGCTGGAACTGCAAACTTGTAGTGTATTTGAGGTTTAAAAAGGCTTCTAAAGTTTGTTTTTAGGTGGGATTTGCGAAGCAAAAGTCCCGACTTTAAATCTTCATCATACTTATTATTATTATTCTTCTGCAATCTACTCCTTTTACAACGTTTAAGCTAGAAATGCCATTCAAACCTTAAAATGTGCAGACTGGTCTTGAATAGTGTGCTTGCATACAACTTTTTGATATTATTTATACTTTCTAAACTATGCATTTTTGTGTCTTTCTTTTTTTTTCCTTCATTCACTTTGTGACTTTTTTCAACATTCTAAAGCTCCCCATTGTGACATCATCACTTCCAACTTTCATTCACTGTAAATGCAACAATGCAACTTTTGACACAAATCAGCTACTTTGACCACTTTGCCAAACACTTACACAAAAGGTAAAAGGTATGACATCTTCCTCTACTTCTCTGCTATTCAAATCTGATAATACCATAATTATCTGGTACCGATCAAATGTTACAGCTGTTTAAGTGACCACATCGACAACATTTTCTGTAACTTTTTTTATAAACAACTGACATTTTGACCACTATTCCGAACAAGTTAGACATAAAGTTATTCAAATCTGGAATCGAAACAGAAATATCTAACGATACAGTTGTTTTAGTAACCACATCAACAAATTTAGCTAACTTCCCACTGTTGAATTAACTGCCGTGGAACTTTTCAGAACTTTCAAATTATAAGCATGAGACAATGAGTAAACATTGGGTGTTTCTCAAAATGCATACTACCGTGCTTCCGACTTCGGAATGAAATATTGCCTGTTCACATCTCATATGTTGCCTGTACAATATTTTATCTTGATACATTAATAAATACATGCTGTGTTAATTTTGGCATGTTTACCTGCCTACGTACCGTAGATTGCAAGCCCATAATAAGTCAATAGGGCTAACTGGCTAGCTACTACTGTTAGCTAGCCAGATACCCACAAAGAATTTATATCTATCTTGCATAATGTTCGTTTTTGGTCATTTCTGCCTGTTAAACTATCTGGTTAGCTACAATATTACGATTCACATATAACTAGCTGTTGAGTAAAAATAGTTATGAAGTAAAACGATTGCTTTGTGCATATCTTGTTTCGTCTCTATTGCCATTGTGCTGGTTGGAAAACGGTTCAGTTAATTAGTAAGTCCCAAGTCCATAGTAAGGCAATAGGGCTAACTGGATAGTTTTTAAATGTATTTTAAACTTCAACAATGTATTATGTTATTACAGTTTGCATATACTGTGGTATTCTAGTAGTATAGTGTATAAAAGAGTAGTAGGCTAGTCTGAGTGCAGTTATTTGTGATGAAATACAGTTGAAGTCGGAAGTTAACATACACTTAGGTTGGAGTCATTAAAATTTGTTTTTCAACCACTCCATAACTTTCTTGTTAACAAACTATAGTTTTGGCAAGTCGGTTAGGACATCTACTTTGTGCATGACACAAGTAATTTTTCCAACAATTGTTTACAGACAGATTATTTCACTTATAATTCACTGTATCACAATTCCAGTGGGTCAGAAGTTTACATACACTAAGTTGACTGTGCCTTTAAATAGCTTGGAAAATTCCAGAAAATGATGTCATGGCTTTAGAAGCTTCTGATAGGCTAATTGACATAATTTGAGTCAATTGGAGGTGTACCTGTGGATGTATTTCAACGCCTACCTTCAAACACAGTGCCTCTTTGCTTGACATCATGGGAAAATCTAAATAAATCAGCCAAGACCTCCACAGGTCTGGTTCATCCTTGTGAGCAATTTCCAAACGCCTGAAGGTACCACGTTCATCTGTACAAACAATAGTACGCAAGTATAAACACCATGGGACCACGCAGCCGTCATACCGCTCAGGAAGGAGACGCGTTCTGTCTCCTAGAGATGAACGTACTTTGGTGCGAAAAGTGCAAATCAATCCCAGAACAACAGCAAAGGACCTTGTGAAGATGCTGTAGGAAACAGGTACAAAAGTATCTATATTCACAGTAAAACTAGTCCTATTTTGACATAACCTGAAAGGCCGCTCAGCAAGGAAGAAGCCACTGCTCCAAAACCGCCATAAAAAAGCCAGACTATGGTTTGCAACTGCACATGGGGACAAAGATCGTACTTTTTGGAGAAATGTCCTCTGGTCTGATGAAACAAAAATGGAACTGTTTGGCCATAATGACCATTGTTATGTTTGGAGGAAAATTGGGGGTTGCTTGCAAGCCGAAGAACACCATTCCAACCTTGAAGCACGGGGGTGGCAGCATCATGCTGTGGGGGTGCTTTGCTGCAGGAGGGACTGGTGCACTTCACAAAATAGATGGCATCATGAGGAAGGAAAATTATGTGGATATATTGAAGCAACATCTCAAGACATCAGTCAGGAAGTTAAAGCTTGGTCGCAAATGGGTCTTCCAAATGGAAAATGACCCCAAGCATACTTTAAAAGTTGTGGCAAAATGGCTTAAGGACAACAAAGTCAAGGTATTGGAGTGGCCATCACATAGCCCTGACCTCAATCCTATAGGAAATGTGTGGGCAGAACTGAAAAAGCGTGTGCGAGCAAGGAGGCCTACATACCTGACTCAGTCACACCAGCTCTGTCAGGAGGAATGGGCCAAAATTCACCCATCTTATTGTGGGAAACTTGTGGAAGGCTACGTGAAACGTTTGAGCCAAGTTAAACAATTTAAAGGCAATGCTACCAAATACTAATTGAGTGTATGTAAACTTCTGACCCACTGGGAATGTGATGAAAGAAATAAAAGCTGAAATAAATAATTATCTCTACTATTATTCTGATATTTCTTAAAATAAAGTGGTAATCCTAACTGACGTAAAACAGGGGATTTTTACTAGGATTAAATGTCATGAATTGTGAAAAACAGAGTTTAAATGTATTTGGCTAACGTGTATGTAAACTTCTGACTTCAACTGTATGTGATCTAACTGCCCCACAATCCAAAGTAATAAGGTTGATAGTATACACTACCGGTCAAAAGTTTTAGAACACCTACTCATTCAATGTTTTTTCTTTATTCTTACTATTTTTTACATTGTAGAATAATAGTGAAGACATCAAAACTATGAAATAACACATATGGAATCATGTAGTAACCAAAAAAGGGTTAAACAAATCAAAATATATGTTATATTTGAGATTCTTCAAATAGCCACCCTTTGCCTTGATGACAGCTTTGCACATTCTTGGCATTCTCTCAACCAGCTTCATGAGGTAGTCACCTGGAATCCATTTCAATTAACAGGTGTGCCTTCTTAAAAGTTAATTTGTGGAATTTATTTCCTTCTTAATGCGTTTGAGCCAATCAGTTGTGTTGTGACAAGGTAGGGGGGGTATACAGACGATAGCCCTATTTGGTAAAAGACCAAGTCGATATTATGGCAAGAACAGCTCAAATAAGCAAAGAGAAATGACAGTCCATCATTACTTTAAGACATGAAGGTCAGTCAATACGGAACATTTCAACTTTCTTTAAGTGCAGTCGCAAAAATGGGCGGCACGTGGCTTAGTGGTTAAGAGCGTTGTGCCAGTAACCGAAAGGTTGCTGGTTCTAATCCCAGAGCCGACTAGGTGAAAAATCTGTCGATGTGCCCTTGAGCAAGGCACTTAACCCTAATTGCTTCTGTAAGTTGCTCTGGATAAGAGCGTCTGCTAAAATGACTAAAATGTAAAGAATGTAAAACCATCAAGCGCTATGATGAAACTGGCTCTTATGAGGACCGCCACAGGAATGGAAGACCCAGAGATACCTCTGCTGCAGAGAATAAGTTCATTAGAGTTACCAGCCTCAGAAATTGCAGCCCAAATAAATGCTTTACAGAGTTCAAGAGACTGTGTGAATCAGGCCTTCATGGTCGAATTCCTGCAAAGAAACCTCTACTAAAGGATACCAATAATAAGAAGAAACTTGCTTGGGCCAAGAAACATGATCAATGGACATTAGACCGGTGGAAATTTGTCCTTTGGTCTGGAGTGCAAATTTGAGATATTTGGTTCCAACCGCTGTGTCTTTGTGAGACGCGGTGTGGTTGAACGGATGATCTCCACATGTGTATTTCCCACCGTAAAGCATGGAGGAGGAGGTGTTATGGTGTGGGGGTGCTTTGCTAGTGACACTGTCAGTGATTTATTTAGAATTCAAGGCATACTTAACCAGCATGGCTACCACAGCAATCTGCAGCGATACTCCATCCCCTCTGGTTTGGGCTTAGTGGGACTATCATTTGTTTTTCAACAGGACAATGACCCAACACACCTCCAGGCTGTGTAAGTGCTATTTTACCAAGAAGGAGAGTGATGGAGTGCTGCATCAAATGACCTGGCCTCCACAATCCCCCGACCTCAACCAAATTGAGATGGTTTGGGATGAGTCGGACGGCAGAGTGAAGGAAAAGCAGCCAACAAGTGCTCAGCATATGTGGGAACTCCTTCAAGACTGTTGGAAAAGCATTTCAGGTGAAGCTGGTTGAGAGAATGCCAAGAGTGTGCAAAGCTGTCATCAAGGCAAAGGGTGACTATTTGAAAATCTCAAATATAAAATATATTTTGATTTGTTTATCACTTTTTTGGTTACTACATTATTCCGTATGTGTTATTTCATAGTTTTGATGTCTTTAATGTAGAAAATAGTAAAAATAAAGAAAAACCCGTGAATGAGTAGGTGTTCTAAAACTTTTGACCGGTAATGTAGTCTATCAAAGTAATCAGACCAATAATTTTACTATATTTAACTTTGACTATATTTAACTTATTGCCTTAAGTAAAACATTTAACACGTATTCCACTACCACAACAATACTTCTAAAGTGTTAAAGCAAGTCCCACAAATGTCCACTTTAAAATGTCAGACTTGATTTCCCCTAACAAAAAAAAGGTATCAACCCCTACATAAAATGTCCATTAATTATATTCCACATAATAATTCACATTGGCTGTTGCTGTAGGATTGTAGAAAATTGGCTCAAATTAAGATCTTACATCTGTACACCTTACATCTGTACTTGTATTCCCTATATTACCACCTGTCTCTCATTGGTTATTGTGTGTGATTGTTCTTGTCATTCCGGCAGTTGCTTTGTGTACGGGTATTGTGTTTTCCTCCCTGTTTGGAGGTTTGTTGTTTTTGTACGTTTATTACTGTGTTCAGTAAAAGTACGTTGCCAGCCGCTCTGTGTCCTGCGTTTGACTTCGCTGACCGCATACACGTCGCGTGACAGAATCACACACTTAGACATGGAGTCAGCAGGAGCGGCGGTGCCAGTTGGATCAATGGAGGAGCGCGTAGCACAACAAGCGGCCATGATCCAGGCTCTCGGCACCGCCATGGAACGGGTGGTGAACACCATGGAGCGATGGGAAAGAGGAGGTTTGCCCACACCTCCTCCGACGATACCACCACCATCAGCTATACACATCGCTTCACCTCCGGGGTCCAGTGGGATTCGGCTCTCGCTCCCGAGGGCTTATGATGGCACAGCGGCCGGGTGTCAGGGTTTCCTGCTCCAAGTGGAACTCTACCTGGCAACCATCCACCCGGTGCCCTCGGGATACGAGAGCGTGTCCGCCCTCATCTCCTGTCTGTCCGGCAAGGCGCTGGAGTGGGCCAACGCCGAGTGGGGGGGAATAGACGCCGCTACAGTCAACTATGCGGAGTTCACCCGCCGCTTCAGGGTGGTGTTCGATCATCCCCCAGAGGGGAAGGCGGCGGGTGAGCGTCTGTTCCACCTCAGACAGGGGAAGAGGAGCGCGCAGGAGTTCGCACTGGACTTCCGGACTCTGGCTGCCCGGACTCACGCGGGATGGAATGAGAGGGCCCTCATCGACCACTACAGGTGCAGCCTGAGGGAGGACGTGCGTCGGGAATTGGCCTGCAGGGACACCAACCTAAGCTTCGATCAGCTGGTGGACATGTCGATTCGCCTAGATACCCTGTTGGCTACCCGCGGATGTCCGGAGTCGGGGCCGTCCATTCCATCCCCCAGCACTTCCGAGCCGAGCCCTATGGAGCTCGGGGGTGCTGGTGCTAGGGAGACCAGGAGAGAGACCAGGAGAGAGGCCGTCCCCTGCACCAACTGTGGCCGCAGAGGACACACTGCGGGTCGGTGCTGGGGAGGGTCTCCTAGGTATCGAGGCAGTAGGCAGCGCACTGATGAGTCATTCCAGGTGAGTAAGCACCCAACTCACCCAGAGCTCTCTGTTGCACATATGTGTATTAAAGTTGTGTTTCCCGAGGTTTCTCCTCACTCCCAGCATTAGGCGCTAGTAGATTCAGGCGCAGCTGGGAATTTTATCGATCGCCATTTCACGTATAAGTTAGGGATTCCTATTGTACCAGTTGATGTGCCCTTCCCCATCCATGCCCTAGATAGCCGCCCTTTGGGGTTGGGATTGATTAGGGAGGTCACAGCGCCACTTAAAATGAAGACGCAGGAGGGCCATGAGGAGATTATACGGTTATATTTGATTGACTCTCCTGCATTTCCCGTGGTGTTGGGGCTTCCCTGGTTAACATCTCATGACCCCAACATTTCATGGCAACAGAGGGCTCTCATGGGATGGTCTGATCAGTGTGTCAGGCGGTGTGTAGGTGTTTCCGTAGGGGCAACGACGGTGGAAAGCCCGAACCAATTTCCCACCATGCACATTCCTCCTGAGTATGCCGATTTGGCACTCGCCCTTCTGTAAAAAGAAGGCGACTCAATTACCACCTCATCGACAGGGGGATTGTGCGATAGACCTCCAGGTAGGCTCTGCGCTTCCTCGTAGTCATGTGTATCCTCTGTCTCAGGAGGAGACTGCGGCTATGGAGACATACGTCACAGAATCTCTGAGACAGGGATACATACGATCGTCCACTTCCCCTGCGTCCTCAAGTTTCTTTTTTGTGAAGAAGAAGGATGGGGGTTTACGCCCGTGTATTGATTACCGTGGTCTCAATCAGATTACAATCAAATACAGCTATCCTCTCCCTCTGATTGCTAGTATGACGGAGTCATTACACGGGGTGCGATTCTTCACAAAATTGGATCTCAGGAGCGCGTACAACCTGGTGCGCATTAGGGAGAGAGATGAGTGGAAGACAGCATTCAGTACCACCTCGGGTCACTATGAGTACCTCGTCATGCCATACGGTTTAATGAATGCTCCTTCAGTCTTCCAATCGTTTGTGGACGAGATTTTCCGGGATTTGCATGGACAGGGTGTAGTGGTGTATATTGATGACATTCTAATATACTCCGCTACACGAGCCGAGCATGTGTCCCTGGTGCGTCGGGTGCTTGGTAGACTGTTGTTGGAGCATGACCTGTATGCGAAGGCGGAGAAATGTCTGTTCTTCCAGGAGTCCATCTCCTTCCTGGGACATCGGTTGTCCGCGTCAGGGGTGGAGATGGAGATTGACCACGTTTCAGCCGTGCGTAATTGGCAGACTCCCACCACGGTGAAGGAGGTGCAGCGGTTTTTGGGTTTTGCCAATTACTACCGGAGGTTTATCTGGGGCTTTGGACAGGTAGCAGCTCCCATCACCTCCCTGCTAAAGGGGGGCCCGGTGCGTCTGCAGTGGTCGGCTGAGGCGGACAGGGCGTTTAGACATCTGAAGGACCTGTTCACCTCGGCTCCGGTGCTGGCACATCCGGATCCCTCTTTGGCGTTCCAAGTTGAGGTGGATGCGTCCGAGGCGGGGATCGGTGCTATACTGTCTCAGCGCTCGGGCACGCCACCAAAACTCCGCCCCTGTGCTTTCTATTCTAAGAAGCTCAGTCCGGCAGAGCGCAATTATGACGTGGGGGACAGGGAGCTGCTAGCGGTGGTTCAAGCCCTGAAGGTGTGGAGGCATTGGCTTGAGGGGGCTAAACACCCTTTTCTCATTCTGACTGACCATCGTAACCTGGAGTACATCCGGGCAGCAAGGAGACTGAACCCTCGCCAGGCTAGGTGGGCCATGTTTCTTACCCGATTTGTATTTAAGCTCACTTATAGACCAGGGTCACAGAACGCTAAGGCAGACGCCCTGTCCCGACGATATGACACAGAGGAGAGGTCCATTGAGCCCAGTCCCATACTTCCGGAGTCTTGTCTGGTGGCACCGGTGGTGTGGGAGGTCGATGCGGACATCGAGCGGGCGTTACGTGCCGACGCTACTCCCCCACAGTGTCCAGAGTGACGGAAGTACGTGCCGCTCGAGGTCCGTGATCGACTGATATATTGGGCTCACACGTCACCCTCCTCTGGTCATCCTGGTATTGGTCGGACAGTGCACTACCTTAGTGGGAAGTACTGGTGGCCCACTTTAGCTAGGGACGTGAGGGTTTACGTTTCCTCCTGCTCGGTGTGCGCCCAGTGTAAGGAGCCTAGACACCTGCCCAGAGGGAAGTTTCAACCCCTACCCGTTCCACAACGGCCGTGGTCTCACCTATCGGTGGATTTTGTCACGGACCTTCCCCCCTCCCAGGGGAACACTACGATCTTGGTCGTTGTGAATCGGTTTTCTAAGGCCTGCCGTCTCATTTCTATGCCAGGTCTCCCTACAGCCCTACAATCTGCCAACGCCCTGTTTACTCACGTCTTCCAGCACTACAGGGTGCCTGAGGATATAGTGTCTGATCGGGGTCCCCAGTTCACCTCTAGAGTCTGGAGGGCGTTTATGGAACGTCTGGGGGTCTCGATTAGCCTGACCTCAGGTTTTCACCCTGAGCGTAATGGGCAGGTGGAGAGAGTAAACCAGGATGTGGGTAGGTTTCTGAGGTCCTATTGCCAGGACCGGCAGGAGGAGTGGTCGGGGTATATCCCCTGGGCAGAGATAGCCCAAAACTCACTCCGCCACTCCTCCACTAATCTTACGCCTTTTCAGTGTGTGCTGGGTTATCAGCCGGCCCTGGCACCCTGGCATCAGAGCCAGATCGAAGCCCCTGCGGTGGATGAGTGGTTTCGGTGCTCGGAGGAAACATGGAACGCTGCGCATGTCCATCTGCAGCAGTCTATCAGGCGGCAAAAGGCGAGCGCCGATCGCCACCGCAGTGAGGCTCCGGTGTATGCACCGGGAGATCGGGTGTGGCTCTCGACTCGAAACCTGCCCCTTCGCCTGCCCTGCCGGAAGCTGGGTCGGCGGTTTGTGGGGCCATTTAAAGTCCTGAGGAGATTGAACGAGGTATGTTATAGGTTACAACTGCCCATTAATTACCGCATTAACCCCTCGTTCCATGTGTCTCTCCTCAGGCTGGTGGTAGCTGGTCCACTCCAGGAGAATGAGGTACGAGAGGCTCCTCCGCCCCCACTAGACATCGAGGGGGCTCCGGCGTACTCAGTCCGTTCTTGTCATTCCGGCAGTTGCTTTGTGTACGGGTATTGGGTTTTCCTCCCTGTTTGGAGGTTTGTTGTTTTTGTACGTTTATTACTGTGTTCAGTAAAATTACGTTGCCAGCCGCTCTGTGTCCTGCGTTTGACTTCGCTGACCGCATACACGTCGCGTGACAGAGGCTATTTGGGAGGAAATATACATCAGTGGTAGTGGAATTCTACAAAATCACAAAATATCTCTTGCAGAGTTCCAGCTCGAGCAGAGACAGAGAGAGAATATTACTGTACGCTGTTGTGGCTTAGGCACGTCTCACCATACAGACAGAAACCCAGCCTGCTCATTTATAAATGATCTGAGAGTTTGATTCAGCCATAGAAAAACAGTGCAGCTGTCCAAGTGTATTTCTCTAATGTAGTGTGTTAGATATGGGAGACTGGACTTCAGACGAGAGCAGTAGACATACTGTAGCTCCTTTAATGACGTCCTTCTCAGTGAATTGGGACTGTTTCGACAGCCAGTCTGTGTGTCTCAATGGCATATGCTGCAATTAATAGCACTTTCTAACTGTTCTCTGCTAAATGTCTGGAGAAGAATGTAAAGTATAGAGAGAATAGAATTGGCCATTCGTTCCATATCGCTTTCATTCCATTTGGTCTGTTAATTTGCCCAGGTATGAACATACTGGACAGACTTCTAACAACAAAACACCAGATGCAGAGGCATTTCAGGACAGAATGTATAAGTGGCTAAGAGCACATGTCTTGTGAGGTTATGGCAGTCATCCAATGAAGTCTGAGGAGATTTTGGGGAGTGAGTACATACTGTACACAGTAAAGCAGCATAAACAGCTCTGTACCCTGGCAGATAGATACTGTAGATAAAAAATTAAAAAAGGAAAACAACAGACCACAGCTCCCTACAGATGCCCTTCAGTCCATGGGTTTGACCTCTCACCGCATACACATATACCATCCATACCATACCACCCCCCCCCCCACCCCCACCCAGCATTCCACAGGGATGCTGGCCCATGTTGACTCCAATGCTTCCCACAATTGTGTCAAGTTGGCTGGATGTCCTTTGGGTGGTGGACCATTCTTGATACACACAGGAAACTGTTGAGCTGTGATGAGTGTGATTAGAAGGAGTCAGGTGCAGGAGGGTAAATCACTGAATACAGAGTTTGTTCCGTCGTACACAGTTGCGCTGGATAGCGACCACAAAATACAGGCACAGGGGAACAATCTCCCCCGTCAATCAAGGTACGGGTAGCTCCAACAAAATACAGGCACAGGAAAATAATCTGCCCCGGCAAATACAAGGTACGAGTAGCTCACAATAAACAATCACCCACAAGGACAAGGGGGCAGAGGGAACACTTATATACGGACTAATGAGGGGATATGAACCAGGTGTTTGTAATTGACAAGACAAATGGAATGATGATATATGGAGCGGAAGTGGCTAGTAAACTGATGACGACGAACGACGAAGCCTGCCCGAACAAGGAGGGGAGGCAGCCTCGGTGGAAGTCGTGTTTCAGTACCCCCCACTTGACGCGCAGCTCCAGCAGCGCGCCGACCCTGGCCTCGGGGACGGCCAGGAGGATGCAGAGCAGGGCGAGCCAGATGGCGACGGTGAGGGATCGAGGATATCCCTCACCGGGACCCAGCACCGTTCCTCCGGACCGTACCCCTCCCACTCCACGAGGTACTGAAGGCCCCCCACCCGACGCCTCGAATCCAGGATGGAACGGACAGAGTACACCGGGGCCCCCTCGATGTCCAGAGGAGGTGGAGGGACCTCCCCACCTCAGACTCCTGGAGCTGACAAGCCACCACCGGCCTGAGGAGAGACACATGAAACAAGGGGTTAATACGGTAATCAGGGGGAAGTAATAACCTATAGGTGACCTCGTTGATTCTCCTCAGGACTTTGAACGGCCCCACAAACCGCAGGCTCAGCTTCCGGCAGGGCAGGCGGAGGGGCATATTCCGGGTCGAGAGCCAGACTCGATACCCCGGTACGAAGACCGGGGCCTCACTGCGGTGCGTTGGAGGTGAACGTGGGCAGTGTCCCACTTCTCCTCCACGTGCTGAAACCAGTCATCCACCGCAGGAGCCTCGGTCTGGCTCTGGTGCCACGGTGCCAGAACCGGTTGGTGACCTAAAACACATTGGACTGGCGTTAGGTTAGTAGAGGAGTGGCGGAGAGATTTCTGGGCATATTCTGCCCATGGCAAGAACACCGACCACTCCCCCGGCCGGTCCTGGCAGTAGGACCGCAGGAACCTACCCACATCCTGATTTACCCATTCCACCTGCCCATTACTCTCGGGGTGGAACCCAGAGGTCAGGCTGACCGAGACTCCCAGACGTTCCACGAACGCCCTCCAGACCTTGGATGTGAACTGGGGGCCTCGGTCAGACACTATATCCTCTGGTACACCATAGTGCCAGAAGACGTGTGTAAACAGGGCCTCCGCAGTTTGCAGAGCCGTGGGGAGACCGGGCAGTAGAAGGAGGCGGCAAGCCTTGGAAAAGCGGTCCACAACGACCAGGATGGTGGTGTTACCTTGGGAGAGGGGAAGATCAGTCAGGAAATCAACACTTAGGTGAGACCATGGTCGTTGTGGAACTGGTAAATTTTGTAACTTACCCGCTGGGAGGTGCCTAGGTGCCTTACTCTGGGCACACACCGAGCAGGAGGAGACATACACCCTCACGTCCTTAGCCAACGTAGGCCATCAGTACTTTCCGGTCAGGCAGTGCACTGTACGACCGATACCTGGGTGACCAGAGGAGGGTGACGTTTGTGCCCAGTAGATCAGATGATCATGGATAAGACCAGGCACGTACCGCAGCCCAGCTGGACACTGAGGTGGAGATGGATCTGTGCATAATGCCTGCTCTAAATCCGCATCCATCGCCCATACTACCGGCGCCACAATGCAGCAGGCCGGGAGTATGGGGGTGTTGTCTCAGGGCCTCTCCTCTGTGTCATACAGCCGTGACAATGCGTCTGCCTTCATGTTCTTCGTATCCGGGATGTATGACAGTGTAAAATTGAACCGGGTGAAGAATAGGGCCCACCTGGCCTGGCGAGGATTCAGCCTCCTCGCTGCCCGGATGTACTCCAGGTTATGGTGGTCTGTCCAGATGAGGGGAGGGTGTTTCGCCCCTTTCGAGCCAATGCCTCCACACGGTCAAGGCTTGGACCACAGCCAACAGCTCCCGATCACCAACGTTGTAGTTCTGCTCCGCCGGGCTGAGCTTCATTGAAAAAAAAGGCACAGGGGCGGAGCTTGGGTGGTGTGCCCCAGCGTTGAGACAGGACAGCGCCTATCCCTACCTTGGACGCATCCACCTCCACTACGAACAGTAGTGATGGATCGGGGTGGGCCAGTACCGGGGCTGAGGTGAACAGACTCAGCATGTTTGCTCAAGGCCAGGTCAGCCTCAGCAGGGATGTAATGGGAGCTGTGACCTTGCCAAAGCCCCGGATAAACCTCAGATAGTAGTTGGCGAAGCCAAGGAAGCACTGCACCTAACCGTAGTTGGAGTCGGCCAATTACGCACGGCTGAAATGCGATCTCCCTCCATCTCCACACCTAAGGTGGTAAGGCGGTATCCGAGGAAGGAGATGGACTGCTGGTAAAACATACACTTCTCTGCCTTGGCATAAAGGTCATTTTCCAACAGTCGGGCCAGCACTTTGCGAACCAGGGACACATGCTCGGCGCGCGGAATACACCAGAATGTCATCGATGTAGACCACTACACCGCGACCAAGCATGTCCCGAAACACCTCGTTCACAAAGGACTGGAAGACGGATGGAGCATTAATTAAACCGTAGGGCATCACCAGGTATTCATAATGCCCCGTGGTTGTGCTGAATGCTGTCTTCCACTCATCCCCCTCTCGGATACGCACCAGGTTGTACGCACTCCTGAGATCTAATTTGGTGAAGAAGTGCGCCCCATGCATTGACTCGATCACTGACGCAATGATACCTAATACCACAGGGAAAGTAGATAGGTAGGGTACAGTGCGCAGCAGAAGGCTCTGAACAAGTGTGGGTGTTCGATACCTGGGGTGATGCGAGAGTGCCCTGCCTTCCGCCTCCAGACCCAAAAGAGCATTGACGACAACGTGTGGTGTACTGTCCCTTCGTGCCACCAGAGTGGCACTGTCGCTGTCGTCCTCCGCTCTCTCGGACGGCAGTTCCACCCAGCTCCATCAGCTCTGTATCCGAGTCGGCCTGGGTGGGAACGGGCAGACCCCTTCCAGGACGTCCTCTGGCTGCCAGCAGGTTGTCCTAACGAATGGCCATGTCCACCAGTTGCGTGAAGTACAACATGGTGTCCCGGTAGGCTAGCTCCCGTTGGACGTCCTCCCGCAGATGGCACCGTAAAATGGTTGATCAGGGCCCGCTCGTTCCACCCGGACCCCGCTACAAGAGTCCGAAACTCCAACGCGAAGTCCAGCGCAGTTCTCGTCCCCTGCCTCAGGTGGACCAGCCGCTCGCCCACCTCTCGACCCTCGGGCGGGTGATCGAAGACCACCCGAAACAGGCGAGCGAACTCCCCGTAGTTCTCGCACGCGGATCGTCCTTCGTACCAAACCGCATTGGCCCACTCCAGGGCTTTCCCCGAGAAGCAGGAAACGAGGATGAACACCTTCTCCCACTCCGATGGGGCCGGCCTGATGCTGGAGAAGTAGAGATCCAGTTGGAGGAGGAATCCTTGGTAGAGCGCCGCCGTCCCGTCGAACTCCCGTGGTCGGGATATCTGGATCCCTTCGGGTGCTGGGGTGTGGGTGGCTGGATCCGTTTGGCCAGCTGGTCTCGACAGATCGGGTCCTCTCCTCTCCAGGCTTTGGACGACCTGAAGAACCTGATACATCACTTCCCCCAAGCTGGCAAGCATCGTGGAATGCTCCTGGAGCCGTGCCACGACTCCAGGCATGCGCTCCTCTCCCGCTGACTCAATAGCGGATGGGTGATTCTGTGATGAGTGTGATTAGAAGGAGTCAGGTGCAGGAGGGTAAATCACATAATACAGAGTTTATTTCGTCGAACACAGTTACGCTGGATAGCGACCACAAAATACAGGCACAGGGGAACAATCTACCCCGGCAATACAAGGTACGGGTAGCTCCAACAAAATACAGGCACAGGGGAATAATCTACCCCGGCAAATACAAGGTACGAGTAGCTCCACCGAAATACACTCAACTCACAATAAACAATAACCCACAAGGACAAGGGGGCAGAGGGAACACTTATACTCAGACTAATGAGGGGATATGAACCAGGTGTGTGTAATTGACAAGACAAGACAAATGGAATGATGATATATGGAGCAGCAGTGGCTAGTAAGCCGGTGGCGACGGAACGCCGAAGCCTGCCCGAACAAGGAGGGGAGGCAGCCTCGGCAGAAGTCGTGACATGAGCGTGAAAAACCCAGCAGCGTTGCTGTTCTTGACTCAAACCGGTGCGCCTGGCACCTACTACCATAATTCGTTCAAAGGCACTTAAATCTTTTCTCTTGTCTATTCACCCTCTGAATAGCACACATACACAATCCATGTCTCAATTGTCTCAAGGCTTAAAAATCCTTCTTTAACCTGTCTCCTCCCCTTCATCTACACTGATTGAAGTGGATTTAACAAGTGACATCAATAAGGATCATAGCTTTCACCTGGAATCACCTGGTCAGTCTATGTCATGGAAAGAGCATGTCTTAATGTTTTGTATACTCAGTGTAAATAGATCCTTCACAATGATGTGGCCTCAATAAACAGAACATAAATAGATCCTTCAAAATGATGTGGCCTCAATAAACAGAACATAAATAGATCCTTCAAAATTATGTGGCCTCATTATCAGATGGCCTTAAGGCAGTTGTCAAATTATGTGTGCATACTTGTTTGCATGTGTGCGTGCGCGTGCGTGTACAGTATGTGTGTGTGTGTGTGTGCGCGTGTACAGTGTGTGTGTATATGTCTGTGTGTGTGTGCTAGTAGATGGAAAAAGTTAAGCTACAGTGTGTTCTTTGTGTGGGTAAGAGAGAATGAATGGGAGAGGGGATGACAAGGGGTGAAAGAGCACACAACGATTCACTCATAGTGTCTTTATTAATAACTAGGCTATCCACATTCACAGGATCTGAGGGTATCAAGGGAGGCCAGGTGAGTGCCGGCCGGCACCCTCTACTTCCCTATGCTGCTCTACTCTCTCTCTCCCTCTCTCTCTCTCTCTCTCTCTCGCTCTCTCTCTCTCCCTACTCACCTCCTCTTAGCTGCAGTATAATAATAGCCATGCTAGTAATGGACCGAGCAGTCAGGGAAGCATACAGACACAAGGCCTTGTGAAACATAACACCACCCCCTAACCTGCAAACACACTCAATCACCCTGCATTGGGCACTTAATACACCCACATATATCACACCCACACCTCACACTCACACCAGGACACACTCACTCACTACACATTTTACAGGTGTTAGGCGGTCCCGCAAAAAATCTAACTGAAAGTGAACAGCCGCTTCTAATGCATTTCTGTGGTTTTCAGTATGACTTAGCCCTTTGCTTTTCAAATGGCATTGTAATCTTGTAATCTATGACAACTGTGCTTTATGCCAGGAATGTGAAACGTACAGTGAGGGAAAAAAGTATTTGATCCCCTGCTGATTTTGTACGTTTGCCCACTGACAAAGAAATGATCAGTCTATAATTTTAATGGTAGGTTTATTTGAACAGTGAGAGACAGAATAACAACAACAAAATCCAGAAAAACGCATTTAAAAAATGTTATAAATTGATTTGCATTTTAATGAGGGAAATAAGTATTTGACCCCCTCTCAATCAGAAAGATTTCTGGCTCCCAGGTGTCTTTTAAACAGGTAACGAGCTGAGATTAGGAGCACACTCTTAAAGGGAGTGCTCCTAATCTCAGTTTGTTACCTGTATAAAAGACACCTGTCCACAGAAGCAATCAATCAATCAGATTCCAAACTCTCCACCATGGCCAAGACCAAAGAGCTCTCCAAGGATGTCTGGGACAAGATTGTAGACCTACACAAGGCTGGAATGGGCTACAAGACCATCGCCAAGCAGCTTGGTGAGAAGGTGACAACAGTTGGTGCGATTATTCGCAAATGGAAGAAACACAAAATAACTGTCAATCTCTCTCGGCCTGGGGCTCCATGCAAGATCTCACCTCGTGGAGTTGCAATGATCATGAGAATGGTGAGG
Source organism: Coregonus lavaretus (assembly GCF_964263955.1). Lineage (NCBI taxonomy): Eukaryota > Metazoa > Chordata > Actinopteri > Salmoniformes > Salmonidae > Coregonus > Coregonus lavaretus. Next base: position 21,611,843 of record NC_139999.1, on the reverse strand, counting down.
AATCAGCCCAGAACTACACGGGAGGATCTTGTCAATGATCTCAAGGCAGCTGGGACCATAGTCACCAAGAAAACAACTGGTAACACACTACGCCGTGAAGGACTGAAATCCTGCAGCGCCCGAAAGCACATATACATGCCCGTCTGAAGTTTGCCAATGAACATCTGAATGATTTAGAGGAGAACTGGTTGAAAGTGTTGTGGTCAGATGAGACCAAAATGTAGCTCTTTGGCATCAACTCAACTCGCCGTGTTTGGAGGAGGAGGAATGCTGCCTATGACCCCAAGAACACCATCCCCACCGTCAAACATGGAGGTGGAAACATTATGCTTTGGGGGGGTGTTTCTGCTAAGGGGACAGGACAACTTCACCGCATCAAAGGGACGATGGACGGGGCCATGTACCGTCAAATCTTGGGTGAGAACCTCCTTCCCTCAGCCAGGTCATTGAAAATGGGTCGTGGAAGGGTATTCCAGCATGACAATGACCCAAAACACACGGCCAAGGCAAGAAAGGAGTGGCTCAAGAAGAAGCACATTAAGGTCCTGAAGTGGCCTAGCCAGTCTCCAGACCTTAATCCCATAGAAAATCTGTGGAGGGAGCTGAAGGTTTGAGTTGCCAAACGTCAGCATCGAAACCTTAATGACTTGGAGAAGATTTGCAAAGAGGAGTGGGACAAAAGCCCTCCTGAGATGTGTGCAAACCTGGTGGCCAACTACAAGAAACGTCTGACATCTGTGATTGCCAACAAGGGTTTTGCCACCAAGTACTAAGTCATGTTTTGCAGAGGGGTCAAATACTTATTTCCCTCATTAAAATGCAAATCAATTTATAACATTTTTCACATGCGTTCTTCTGGATTTTTTTGTTGTTATTCTGTCTCTCACTGTTCAAATAAACCTACCATTAAAATTATAGACTGATCATTTCTTTGTCAGTGGGCAAACGTACAAAATCAGTAGGGGATCAAATACTTTTTCCCCTCACTGTAGCTAACAGGCTTGTATCTCATTCAGAGAGAGGAGCACTGCACAGGCATGTCCTTCTTCTCCCAGTGATGTGGCTTCCCTAGTAGCTCTATGTGATCTGCTGCAGGGCATTCTTCATCAACACCCCCTCCCCTAAAGACATGACAGGCTCTGGGTCAGATGTGAGCTTAGAGCTAAAATGGATGACTGTGAGTCATGGTGGTCACGTGAAGCAGCCTGGCATCCTCTGCCACCCTTTGCCACCCTCTGCCACGGTGCAGGTCTATGCCAGGCTAGGGCAGGATAACTCTGACAGCTGCCTGGCCCAGGGACAGGTCTGGATTAGGAGGTAGGGCTCTGCAAGCCATCCTCTTCTACACTCCACTCTACTCCACCTGCGAGGACCATTACTCCACAGGTCAGCTCTGAGTCAATCCAGGAGCAGACCTCCACCTGTGAAGCGATGCCGGCTTAATAATTAACTTCCCATAGAACCTAGACACAGGCATATCCAAAGACGGCCCACCAGCCAAGTTTGCATCCCAAGCAGCCGGCTCCACCACAATTAGGATAAGTCTAGTTTTATTTCTTCCTCTTTTTTGTCATATTTCTTCTCAAGGTGACTGGGCGGTGGTTACCTGTTCCCCGCAGCCTGTCCTCTCCGCTGTTGTGGGTAATGAGATGGCATGATTGATCAGACGCTGTCAAATGGCTTTCAGCTGGAGGCAGGCCAGTGATGCGCTCAGGCCGGCGTGGTGTCGCAAATGGAGGGTTGTCTAGCCCGGGCACGGGACGCAGGTAGGACGCAGGGAGGGTGTGTGTCCTGCTGTTCCCAACATCAGACCTCTGGTGATGAAAAACACACACACACACTGTTTTTATGTTTTATTTCAAGGGCTTGTCAGCGTTGTCAGTACTTGTAGTAGTGATATTTTCAGATGGTTATTTCCAAGATAAGATTGAAGGAGAGAGTTGTTTTGTTAGCGATGCGAAAACTGTAATCATGTGATGTGTTTAGGGCCGTCAATTGTAACAACAGTGGAGATTGACTGTGAATGGCATACAGAAGAAAACAGTTTTTCTTGTGTTCTCATTGTCAGTTCTGTCAGTTTTTTGCTCTTTTCATTCACACACTTATGATTTGTGTGTGTCTCCTGGGCTTATCTCTCTCCTCATGCTCTCTCCTCATTCACAAAGCGAGTGTCTGTAAACCCTCCACCAGTCCCTCTGGGTGGGGATAACACAGGCCCTGGCCTCCCCCTGTTCGCCTGGTTTCACGGCCCAGCCCACTGCCACCGTGCCTGGGTTTGGACTCGGCTCAGTAGGTCGAGAATGACAGGGACCAGCTGAGTATGAATGTAGGAGGTGGTGTGGAGGTGGAGGGGAGATGGTGAGTGAAGGATCCAGGATGCAGTGCTTGGCTGTCAGGGCGACGGTGGTGCAGAAAGCATGGCATTACGCTGTGATCTCCCCATTCAGCGGTTCTGGCCAGCCCCTGCAGATCTCCAACACAATGGAGTGGAGAGGAACATTTTACAGCTTTACTTTTGAATAACAACGCCATGCAGTGCTACTCATGTGAGACGATACCTCTAAAGTTGGTCCATGGAAGGATTAGAGAGTGAGTGAGTGAATAACATCCTTTGTTTAGTGACAACTCACCCCACCCCATCTCACACCACACCCTGGACTGTGCATTGTCCATGACGCTGGAGGTAACAGGACGTCATTGTCATACATACCTAACCAGAATTTAACCATAGTGCATTAACAATTCAAACGCAGCTGCAAATATACATTGAACATCTTAGGAACAACCTTCAATTTGGTTGAAATTAAAAAGCCATTGAATAGAATAGAAAAATAATTACTTACTTTTTTTGGGGGATAAGATACAGATAAAGATATGTAATAAACATTTAAACAGCAACATTCACACATGGCAGATACAAATGCTTACAACCCAGCTAGCACATAACATTCTGAGAACCATACGTTTCTTAGAGCTTGGTGAGAGCGTGGTTGTCCTATGGTTATTTTGCGTACAACCTTCCCACAATTTTCTGGTAATGGTGCAGGATAGTTGCTTGGCTTTGGAACACTCTCAGCATATTTAAGGATCTTGACAAAAACGTTATTTTCTTGGTATTTCATTACTTTAACAGAACATTTCCTGAGTGTTCAAACATGGTTACATTTAATTTCAATTTTGGGAATGTTCTAGGAACATTCTGCAACTGATTTGACATTGGGAATGTTCTCAAATAGTTCAGAGAACGTTAAGAAACAACATTCTTCTGTTGGAATTTCAGTACTTCAGCATAACATTTCCTACAGGTTTCCTCATGGTTCCATTTAAATGCATGTTCTCAAATTGTTCTGATAACATTAAGAAAACTTTCCATAAAAAACACAAGAAAACTTTAGTATCGTTCAGAAAAAGTTATAAGAATGTTATTTAAAACATATACATTCCGTTCTCAGCTCTTTTGTTAAGTGGGTTCAGGTGTGTTGGCCGTGCCCACTAATTGGCCAAACCTGATCTTAATGAGTGCTTGTTTCCTTTGAAATGGTGTCTGTTTAAATAGACTAAAATGAACAGCTTTCTATGCGTAAAAAATAGTGCTATTCTAGCTCCGTCCTGGTGGTGCAATGGACTAATTAAATGGACAGAGAACAGAATATTATAGGTTTGCATCTCACTGATGCCGTGTCACAATAAAAAAGAAATGTTTGCATGATTAATGCCTAATGAAATTAATTTCTATGTATAGCAGTGTTATTACAAGTGATATGGAAAAATTCAGTCAAAGTTTTAAAGATGGAATCCGTAGTAGGGGAAACAGTGTCACAGTCTGCCCCACGGCCGATATTGTTTTTGTTTTATTGATGAAGCAGAGGTAGGGAGCATCGCGCATCAAGGTAAAAAAAAGAACATATGCTGCTGTTCCAGCTATGTAATGATTGTCCGAGGGAAAAGCAGTGTTTGTTGTTTGCAGTAATTTCTTGTTGTTGTTGTAATATCGCAAAAGGACGTGTACGTTTCACCATTACGGATTCCAGCTTTAAGGAAGTTATTAAAAAACCTCCAAATAACATATCATTTTAGTTCTCAGAGAATTAATAAAACCTCCCAGGAAAACTTTCAAGGAACCAGAGTAAAACATTCTCAGAACCTCCCTGCAACCTAAAAATAAACGTTCCCAGAACAGGCAAAATGTTAGCTTCTGTTCTCAGAATGTTTAAAAAGCTTTCAGTTTTATGGGTCAGGAAATGTATGGCTTCATTCCCATAACCAATGTGAAACCAAAAACATGTTCCCATTACTTCCAAGGAACAACATTTGCTAGCTGGGAAGGTATATACCAGATAAATGCAAGTCACTAAAATAATTTTCATTTAAGAGCCGTGCTATACAAGATATACAGTGCGGAGAACAAGTATTTGATACACTGCCGATTTTGCAGGTTTTCCTACTTACAAAGCATGTAGAGGTCTGTAATTTTTATCATAGGTACACTTCAACTGTGAGAGACGGAATCTAAAAAAAAAATTGTATTATTTTAAAGTAATTAATTTGCATTTTATTACATGGCATACGTATTTGATACATTAGAAAAGCAGAACTTAATATTTGGAACAGAAACCTTTGTTTGCAATTACAGAGATCATACATTTCCTGTAGGTCTTGACCAGGTTTGCACACACTGCAGCAGGGATTTTGGCCTACTCCTCCATACAGACCTTCTCCAGATCCTTCAGGTTTCGGGGCAGTCGCTGGGCAATACAGACTTTCAGCTCCCTCCAAAGATTTTGTATTGGGTTCAGGTCTGGAGACTGGCTAGGCCACTCCAGGACCTTGAGATGCTTCTTACGGAGCCACTCCTTAGTTGCCTTGGCTGTGTGTTTCGGGTCGTTGTTATGCTGGAAGACCCAGTCACGACCCATCTTCAATGCTCTTAATGAGGGAAGGAGGTTATTGGCCAAGATCTTGCGATACATGGCCCCATCCATCCTCCCCTCAATATGGTGCAGTCGTCCTGTCCCCTTTGCAGAAAAGCATCCCCAAGGAATGATGTTTCCACCTCCACTAGTGAACAACAACGCTTAGGCCTCTACTTCCAGCCCGTACATACTATATAGATTTTATGGACAGTCAAATTCTACGATAATTATATTTTGTTTGTTTTTACTCCTGAACTTCCTCCAATCATTTTCATGATGTCCATCTGGTTTGCTTCTATACAAAGTTCTGAACCTTTCTATTCTCATTGTTTCTACAGATTGTAAATTGAAAATAAACATTTTTGCTAAAAGTATTATTATATTATTGATCGATTAACTATGACTTTTCAGATCACCCATTAGTGCTATCTGCAGGGTTAGCTCCAGGTAAATATTGCAATCCTTTAGCCATTCCTGGACCTGTGTCCAAAAACAAGCTACAAATGGACAGTACCAAAACAAATGATCTAATGATTCTGTCTCTTCGCAGCAAAATCTGCAGAGCTGGGAAGATTGTATCCCCCATATAAATAACATTCTATTGGTAGCAAGAATTTTATATAATAATTTAAATTGAAAATTCTAAGTTTTGAATCCGGCGTCGGTATGCATATCAATTCATACACACTATGCCATGGAAACGGTACGTCAAAAATCTATTCCCAACTATTTTGCAATCTATATGGGACGGCTGTCAATCCTTTGGTCCTTAAATGAAACTGGTATACTTTTTTATTTATCACAATTTTCTTTAACCAATTATATTCTTTAATGCAAGGCCGACAGACAAGTTCATTACTTTTTCCCCCTTCCACTTTCCTTTTCCATTTTTGCGGTAATGCTGCAATTTTTTGGTTGTCATTTTGAGTAGAGCAGACATTTCCATATGTTTTTGTTAGCTGCATGTGCGACATAACTCCACCAGTCCTACCGATAATATAATTTACGAAGATTATACATTTTTTAAACATTTTGTCAAAAATACACGTTTTTTTTAATCAATTGGTATATTTGAGTTTAACCACAATATTTGTTGCATTATTTGTTCTGTCGTTTCTGGAGGATTAAATTGAAATTGCAACCAACTTTCTATGGCTTGTTTTAGAAATAGTGATATTTGGGAGATTATTTCCTTTTCAAATAACTTAAAGTGAGAGGTTGTAATCTGAATAAAGGGAAAAAGGCCATTCTTGAACATTGAGTGAGACAATCTTACTAATTTGCTAGAGAACCAGTTTGGATTTAAGTATAACTTTTGTATGACTGAAGCTTTTAGTGATAGGTCTAATGCTTTAATATTTAATAATTTCTGTCCTCCGAATTCATATTCATTATATAAATAGGCCCATTTAATGTCTGGCTTGCCGTTCCAAATAAAATTGAATATTTTTTTCTCATATAATTTAAAAAACTGTTCGCTAGGCAAGACCATAAGCAAATAGGTGAACTGGGATAATACTAGTGAGTTAATCGGGGTGATTTTTCCACAAATTGACAGGTATTTACCTTTCCATGGTAGCAAGATCTTATCTATTTTTGCTAACTTTCTAGGTGTGCAGCCTTTGTAAATGTAGAGCTCTATGGTTTCTCCTTATTAGCCATTTCTGAGACTCACTTAAATAATTCATTTGATGATACACAGTAGCAATACAAGGATATAACATTTTTAGAAGAGACATAAATGCTTATGGGGGAGGTGTTGCTGTATATATTCAGAGCCATATCCCTATAATGCTTAGATAAGATCTTATGTCAAGTGTTATTGAAGTGTTGTGGTTGCAGGTTCACTTGGTACATCTAAAGCCTTTTATTTTGGGGTGTTGCTATATGCCACCAAGTGCTAACAGTATCTAAATAATGTGTGTGAAATGCTAGATAGTGTATGAGATGTAAACAGATAGGTCTACTTTCTTGGAGACCTGAATATTGACTGGCTTTCATCAAGCTGTCTGCTCAGGAGGAAGCTTCTCACTGTAACCAGTGCCTGTAATCTGGTTCAGGTTATTAATCAACCTACCAGGGTGTTTACAAACACTACAGGAACAAGATCATCCACATGTATCGATCACATTTTTACTATTACTGTAGAACTTTGTTCTAAAGCTGTATCCGTACCCATTGGATGCAGTGATCACAATATAATGGCTATATACAGGAAAGCCAGTTCCAAAAAGCTGGGCCTAAAATAAGGTATAAGAGATCATACAAAAGATTGTGCTGTGACTCTTATGTGGATGATGTTAAAAATATTTGTTGGTCTGATGTGATTAATAAGGAGCATCCAGACGCTGCACTTGATGAATTAATGAAATTGCTTCTTCCAATTATTGATCAACATGCACCTGTTAAGAAACTGACTGTTAGAACTGTTAAGGCTTCATAATTTTTTTTTACAAAAATGGATTGATGAGGAATTTCAAAACTGTATGGTTGAAAGACAAGGGGCAAAGGGAGTGGCTAATAAGTCTGGCTGCACATCTGACTGGCTGACTTACTGCAAATTGAGAAATTATGTGACAAAAATAAATAAATAAAAAATAAGCCAAGATCAATGATATAAAGAATGATGGAAAAAAACTTTGGAGTACAGAAAGGCAAATTCAACTCCATATTTCATCAAATCAGATGGCTTATTCATCACAGAACATGTTGCCAATCATTTTGATTATTATTACTTAATTGGCAAAGTGGGCAAACTTAGGCAGGATATGCCAACAACGAACAGTGAGCCATTGTACTCATGCATAAAAAACTAATAATGAAAGAAAAGCATTGCAGTTGGAAAAGTTGGTGTGGGAGAGATGGAGAAATTATTGTTATCGATCAATAATGACAAACCTCCTGGCATTGACAACTTAGATGGAAAGCTGCTGAGGATGGTAGCTGACTCTATAGCCACTCCTGTCTGTCATATCTTTAATCTGAGCCTAGAGGAAAGTCTTTGTCCTCAGGCCTGGTGGGAAGCCAAAGTAATTCCGCTACCCAAGAGTGGTAAAGCAGCCTTTATTGGTTCTAACAGCAGACCTATCAGCTTGCTGCCAGTTCTTAGCAAAATGTTGGAAAAAATTGTATTTGTCCAAATACAATGCTATTTCTCTGTAAACAAATTAACAACAGACTTTCAGCATGCTTATAGAGAAGGGCACTCAACATGTACTGCACTGAGACAAATGACTGGTGATTGATTGAAAGAAATTGATAATAAGAAGATTGTGGGAGCTGTACTTTTAGATTTCAGTGCAGCCTTTGATATTATTGACCACAACCTGTTATTGAAAAAACATATGTGGATTCAGAGCTATCTATCTAATAGAACTCAGAGGGTGTTCTTTAATGGAAGCTTCTCTAATGTCAAACATGTAAAGTGTGTTGTACCGCAGGGCAGCTCTCAAGGCCCTCTACTCTTTTCTATTTTTACTAATGACCTGCCACTGGTATTTTGAAAAGCATGTGTGTCCATGTATACTGATGATACAAGCATATACGCATCAGCAACCACAGCTAATGAAGTCACTGAAACTCTTAACAAAAAGTTGCAGTCTGTTTTGGAATGGGTGGCCAGTAATAAACTTGCCCTGATTATCTCTAAAACTAAGAGCATTGTATTTGGTACAAATCATTCCCTAAGTTCTAGACCTCAGCTGAATCTGGTAATGATTGGTGTGGCTGTTGAACAATCTGAGTACTCTAAATTACTTGGTTACCTTAGATTGTATACTGTCATGGTCATAACATATAGATTCAATGGTTGTAAAGATGGGGAGAGGTCTGTCCGTAATAAAGAGATGCTCTGCTTTTTTGACACCACACTCCAAAAAGCAAGTCCTCCAGGATCTAATTGTGTCTTATCTGGATTATTGTCCAGTTGTTTGGTTGAGTGCTGCAAGGAAAGACCTAGTTAAGCTGCAGCTGGCCCAGAACAGAGCTGCACATCTGGCTCTTCATTGTAATTTTTTAAAAATTTTTAGTCATTTAGCAGACGCTCTTATCCAGAGCAACTTACAGGAGCAATTAGGGTTAAGTGCCTTGCTCAAGGACACATCGACAGATTTTTCACCTAGTCGGCTCAGGGATTAGAACCAGTGACCTTTCAGTTACTGGCACAACACTCCTAACCACTAAGCTACCTGCCGTAATCAGAGGGCTAATGCCAGTCTCTCTTTGCTAAGAGTTGAAGAGAGACTGACTGCATTACTTCTTATTTTTATAAGAAACAATGTGTGAAAATCCCAAATTGATTTCATAGTCAACTTACACACAGCTCTGACACACACTTACCCCACCAGACATGCCACCAGGGGTATTTTCACAGTCCCCAAATCCAGAACAAATTCAAGAAAGCGTACAGTATTATATAGAGCCATTATTGCATGGAACTCCGTCCCATCTCATATTGCTCAAATGAACAGCAAACCTGGTTTCAAAAAACAGATAAACAACACTTCACGGCACATCGCCTCTCCCCTATTTGACCTAGATAGTTTGTGTGTATGTATTGATATGTAGGCTATGTGTGCCTTTTTAAAATGTATGTATTTCTTTCCACAGCTCTCGCTAATAATCGTGTGTTAATGTTGACAGTTTAATAAGGATTCCTACCGGGCCACTATGGCTTCAGATATGGAGAGCATTGCAGACTCTGTGGGAAACCTTAAGCCCCATTATTAGAGCTTTATTCCATGTAAAATGTAGGTTGTCTCTCTAAAGCTAATCTGTGCAAATGTAGGGTTTGTCTCTCTAAAGCTGATCTGATCTCCTCGGAATCCAATGGCAAACCAGACAATTATTGCCACAGCGACGCACACCTCCTTCTTGGGACCTGAGAGGGAATCTTTTCAGAGGGGAAAACATCAACAGCATTCCAATTTACTGCATTCCTTTGTTTTTTGTTTGTGTGTTTGTGTGTGTTTGTGTGCGTGTGTGTGTGCGTGTGTGTGTGTGTGTGTGCGTGTCTGGGTGTGTATTCTTCCTCAATCTCTCTGTATTACTCTCCACAAAAGTTAATTGAGTCTGTTCACCCAGCAGTCACATCATGTCTCTGTTTCGGAAAACATGTTTGTCTCACTTCCAGAAAAAATACTAATCTCTCTTAGTTCCAATGAAGTAGCGTCTAATGTGTCCTATCTACCATCTCAATCCTTCCCCTCCACAGAAGGCAGCAGGAGATGCTCTCACAGCACAATGTGGAGATGGGATACCCTGACAGCATCATGACAGCATTGGGTTGCCTTGAATTATCCTCCATTTGTCCAAGCCATCCATCAGCACTGTCTGACTGTAGGAAATCACATCACATTACTAGCTCCTCACTAATGGCATTACTGTTATTGTTCTGTGTGAGATGTGGACTAGGACAATGTGATTAGGGCTGGTGATGAATTTGCCCTGTTGTTTAGAGACGTAACTGACTGGGATGATTGACCTAAGCCAAAAGGCTTCTGGGCAGGTATTGATGTTTGCTGCGTGTTATTTTTTAATGACCGCATTCTAGTAATCATGAGCTTTATCGCCCTACAGCCCCCTTACTGGAGTTTGTAAAACAAGTAAGCAAAAGTTAAGCGGTGGTGGTGGTGGTACATACTTGATTTGATGGTTTTCATACTCCTCTCCTGTTCGTATCCTCTGCTCTATTTTGTGGAAGCTTTAGGAGGAGGGTTGGAAGGTTTGGAAGGATGCATGGAGATCCAGAGAGACAGCTACAGTACTGCTGTATCTCTGCAGGCCAGACACCTGGCTTAGTGAGAGGAGACTGAAGCTCTGACTGAGGCTGTGGGGAGGCTGAGGATCTGCCTGAGGCTGTGGGGAGGCTGAGGATCTGACTGAGGCTGTGTGCAGCTGCGAAACAACACTCTCTGGGGGTCACAGCCTCATGGTTGTAGCTCACACAGGCAGAGTGGTTGGAGTAAACCATAAGGTTTATTTTCAGCATAAACCATGATCATAACCCAATGAGAGAGAGAGAGAGAGAGAGAGAGAGAGAGAGAGAGAGAGAGAGAGAGAGAGAGAGAGAGAGAGAGAGAGAGAGAGAGAGAGAGAGAGAGAGAGAGAGAGAGAGAGAGAATAGAGAAAAATAGAGTATATGGAGCACTCATGTGTGAGAGTGAGAGGCTGCATATGTCCCATGTAGCCTGTCAATCAATGGCTTATCTGTGTACTCAAGCTGTCCCAGGAGTTTGGCCTTAACTTGGTAAATTGATTCCCCTGGGCTTCTCTGTGCTTCGGCCTGAGGCTTGAAGGGTGCAGAAATACACAGCAGATTCTGGGACATCAGCTTAGTATTCCACTCCAATACACAACACAACTTACTTATAATGATAATATCATAATTTAGCAGATGCCTTTTTCCAGAGCGACCATTTAACGCACATGTAGCAGCACTGTACGTAACATGGGACCCTTTACAAATACACAATTATGGGGAATGGAAATGAAATAACCACAGTAACAGTTAATTGAGTGCGGCTGGTTCAGTTTCAGTACTTTAGACCCTATAAACTTAAGTCTGTCACAGATAGTGATGCTGCGTCTGTCTGCTCTCCTCAAACCTAATGGACAGATATGTCTCGGTTTTGACTGAGAAGAGTGGCGTAAGGGCATAGGGGCACAGAGAAACAATTCTCCTACTCTTAGTCTCTGAAAACCATTCAGAGGGAGAGAGAGTGACAGGGGAGGGTGAGAGAAAGAGGGAGAGAGAGCGACAGGGGAGGGTGAGAGAATTGCTTTAATGAAGGCTAAAATTGCAGGTTGATTCATTCCCCATTTTGCAATGACAAGCAATTTTGACTAATATCTTTTACATGGCCCAGAGCCAGAAAAGGCAACAAATGCTTCCCGAACCTTTTTCAGAAAAAGCAAAAGCAACATAGTAATGAACTACAAAACTCATATATGCGACCCTCTGAGATACAAAGGAAGTCTTCCTAATGGTTTTTTTCAAAATTGCAAAACTGTGTTTATATATGCTACACATTATGTCCCTTATTTTATGTTATATTATGATTCTCTTAGACTAGGTTGTAGTCTTTCAGTGTTATAATACCCATGCTCTAGTGTGTTGTAGTCCATATGCTACAGAAAGCGTGTTATAACTTATCCAGTAGGCTATGTGTAACAGCACATATGGTCGTCAGAGCTCAGGCCCATTTGTAGCATGTCTCATCACCCACCGGGCCTATGTAACCGTGGCGACCTGTGGAGCCCCCAGGCCTGGAAAGGAGGAGAGGAGGGCGCAGCAGTGAGCAGCACTCTCACCCTCTACTGAGTACTCATATAGAATGTCAGAGTACTCCTACACATGTACGCACAGACAATAGCATATACACACACATTTGTTTGCTTGTATGGGCTATTCTACAACACAAGCCGTATAATTTATTTGGACACCATGGCGTTCATTAGCTGTCAAACCCAACACATGCTTCACATGGGGTGCAAAGCATTTTTTTATTTAACTAGGCAAGTCAGTTAAGAACAAATTCTTATTTACAATGACGGCCTACACCTGCCAAACCCAGACGACGCTGGGCCAATTGTGCGCCACCCTATGGGACTCCCAATCAAGGCTGGTTGTGATACAGCCTGGGATCGAACCAGGGGGTCTGTAGTGATGCCTCAAGCACTGAGATGCAGTGCCTTAGACCGCTGCGCCACTCGGGATACGCTGTCATTACTGATATGTATTGCAAGTGTTGTTGTGAAAACAAAGTGATATTTACAATCCACCTTGTACCTCTGATGATGTTGTGCATGATGGATGCTGTCAGTGGATGCATCAGAACATGATTCATAAAGTGTGAGTGAAGCTGTTTGTGTTAGAATCAGAGAAGATAATCCATAACCTCATGCCCCATTGTGTGCTGTTGTCATCTTCAGCTCGGGTCCCTTTACTTTAACAGTAGATGAATGTGAGAATCTCTTCATTGTAAATGCCCTAATGTGATGTAATGATGATGTAGTCCTTGAAATCCATTAGTTGCATTCAGTAGTTAAACCTGAAACCATTATTCTGCTGTTATTTGTCTCTCTTTCCTCAGTTATAGAAACATTGTGCACACAAAGGTTCTACTCCTAACTTTACTAGAGGGTTTTTAGAATCCTCCACACTAGATTGGTGGACTTGAGGGATAGTTTGGTTTTAATATCACGACAGCCTGCTTCTCAGTCAACTGTAACAAAAACATAGCTTAGATCTTTAGCACTGCAGCCTTGAGTTTAGGCATACAAGTGCATGAGCCTTAGTAGGACAGACAATAGCTTTACTCCACACGGTATGCAGGCTGACAATTCCCTGATTCTTTATCACATTTGTTATGGGATTTGAGCTACACACACCCTCACAACACACACACACACACACACACACAGCGAGAGACAGAAATGAGATGAGAGGCATGTGCACACCACCAGTGGATCCCCACTTGCACTCAAAAGGGCCAATTAGACAACCAAGACTTGACTGATTCATGCAACATTTGACACATCACACACTCTGTCTTTCTTTGCCTCTGTAATGGCACAGGAGAATGGGACTTGTCTATACAGTACGTCTCTCATGGCTCCTTTAAGCAGCTAGTGTGTGCTTGAATTCCCCACCAGTCACCTGTGTGCGTGTGTGTGTGTGTGTGTGTGTGTGTGTGTGTGCATGTCAAATCAAATCTAATTGTATTTGTCAAATGCTTCATAAACAACAGGTGTAGACTAATAGTGAAATGCTTACTTATGGGCCCTTCCCAACAATGCAGAAAGAAAAAAGAGAAATAATAGAAAACATTTAAAGAAAGAAATATTGAAAAATAATAACACAAGGAATAAATAGAAAAATAACAACACAAGGAATAAATACACAATGAGTAACGATAACTAGGCTATATACACGGGGGGGTGGGGGGGTGTGTGTGTGTGTGTGTGTGTGTGTTTGTTCACTGTGTGTGTACTGTGTAATCAAAGTGTATTGGTTGCGTACACAGATTGCCAGATGTTATCGCATGTGCAGCGACATGCTTGTGTTTCTAGCTCCAACAGTGCAGTAATACAGTTTTTCTCGATTGTTTACACACATTTTCTGAAAGCATGCCTCATATTCTCAGAACTCTACACACAAATAAAAAAACACACACACAATGGGCAAAACCCCTCAATTCTCCAGCAAAATGACACTTTACATTCAAAACAATGTTATTTCTTATCAAAATTGTATTTTGTTTTCAAATGACACACACAAACCATCATATGAATAGACATTTCTAAGAACCAGTTGAACACAATGTAAAACACTATGATGAATGGAAAACACTTCTTCTCCATTCATCATAATTACTTAGGCCTTTTTTTGGTTCAGTGTTGCCATTACTACAGACAGTACATACATAAGTGTGTTGTAAAATATTTGAGAATATTGTTTTTATACTCAGAACACACAAATACACGGTAACAAATATATTGCATTTTTCCCACAAAAACAATGTACACAGTGTACATCCCATTCCCAACCAACACAAACTTGCACATACAGTGGTCTACATACAAAACAGAAGAATTTACAGTTTTTGCCTATTGATTATACACTTTTTGCAGAATTTGGCTCATTATGTCAAAACTCAACACACAAGCCAATCAGACATAGCACTTGGAGATGAACAAATCACATACAGTGGGGAAAAAAAGTATTTAGTCAGCCACCAATTGTGCAAGTTCTCCCACTTAAAAAGATGAGAGAGGCCTGTAATTTTCATCATAGGTACACGTCAACTATGACAGACAAAATGAGAAAAAAAATCCAGAAAATCACATTGTAGGATTTTTAATGAATTTATTTGCAAATTATGGTGGAAAATAAATATTTGGTCACCTACAAACAAGCAAGATTTCTGGCTCTCACAGACCTGTAACTTCTTCTTTAAGAGGCTCCTCTGTCCTCCACTCGTTACCTGTATTAATGGCACCTGTTTGAACTTGTTATCAGTATAAAAGACACCTGTCCACAACCTCAAACAGTCACACTCCAAACTCCACTATGGCCAAGACCAAAGAGCTGTCAAAGGACACCAGAAACAAAATTGTAGACCTGCACCAGGCTGGGAAGACTGAATCTGCAATAGGTAAGCAGCTTGGTTTGAAGAAATCAACTGTGGGAGCAATTATTAGGAAACGGAAGACATACAAGACCACTGATAATCTCACTCGATCTGGGGCTCCACACAAGATCTCACCCCGTGGGGTCAAAATGATCACAAGAACGGTGAGCAAAAATCCCAGAACCACACGGGGGGACCTAGTGAATGACCTGCAGAGAGCTGGGACCAAAGTAACAAAGCCTACCATCAGTAACACACTACGCCGCCAGGGACTCAAATCCTGCAGGGCAAGACGTGTCCCCCAGCTTAAGCCAGTACATGTCCAGGCCCGTCTGAAGTTTGCTAGAGTGCATTTGGATGATCCAGAAGAGGATTGGAAGAATGTTATATGGTCAGATGAAACCAAAATATAACTTTTTGGTAAAAACTCAACTCGTTGTGTTTGGAGGACAAAGAATGCTGAGTTGCATCCAAAGAACACCATACCTACTGTGAAGCATGGGGGTGGAAACATCATGCTTTGGGGCTGTTTTTCTGCAAAGGGACCAGGACGACTGATCCGTGTAAAGGAAAGAATGAATGGGGCCATGTATCGTGAGATTTTGAGTGAAAACCTCCTTCCATCAGCAAGGGCATTGAAGATGAAACGTGGCTGGGTCTTTCAGCATGACAATGATCCCAAACACACCGCCCGGGCAACGAAGGAGTGGCTTCGTAAGAAGCATTTCAAGGTCCTGGAGTGGCCTAGCCAGTCTCCAGATCTCAACCCCATAGAAAATCTTTGGAGGGAGTTGAAAGTCCGTGTTGCCCAGCGACAGCCCCAAAACATCACTGCTCTAGAGGAGATCTGCATGGAGGAATGGGCCAAAATACCAGCAACAGTGTGTGAAAACCTTGTGAAGACTTACAGAAAACGTTTGACCTGTGTCATTGCCAACAAAGGGTATATAACAAAGTATTGAGAAACTTTTGTTATTGACCAAATACTTATTTTCCACCATAATTTGCAAATAAATTCATAAAAAATCCTACAATGTGATTTTCTGGAAAAAAAATCTCATTTTGTCTTTCATAGTTGACGCGTACCTATGATGAAAATTACATGCCTCTCTCATCTTTTTAAGTGGGAGAACTTGCACAATTGGTGGCTGACTAAATACTTTTTTTCCCCACTGTACTTGTTTTGTGTGTGTGTGCGTGTGCGTGTGTGTGGTGGGGGGCGGGGGCATCAAACTCCAGAACTGTCTGTAACAGAAAATATTGAATAGTGTTACTGAAAACACATACAGTAACTACAATGTCTATATTTTCACACAAGTAGGGGCTGGGTTGGGTGAGTATAGACAAAAACTACAAGCTACAGGCAGGGCAGGTGGCAGCATAAACCCTCATTCCCACATCACAATATATAGTATGTAAAGTAAAGTGACACATACCTGCACATAATCATGGCGCAGATCCTTGACCCTGACACTGTTCCTCTCAAATGGCACCCTGTACAGCTGCTTCATTCTGAAGTTATGTTTCTGTAGGATGCGACTTAGTGTAGAAATGCTGACCCTGTTGATATTGTTGAATTCAATTCCATTTGCAATTATGCGTTGTTGCAACTCACAAAGTCGGATTGCATTATTTTCTCGCACCATTTCAATGATGGCAAGCTCTTGTTGAAAGTACATACTGTACTTTCAAACTGTACACAGTACTGCAACATCACAATGGTATTCCTTTACATATACAGTACTTCACAGCACTACCCATTTTTGTATAGTATAGTTAGTACAGTAATACTGTAATATGATACAGAATCATGTGACAGTCTGGAGTAGAAACTTGAAGATATACCTGTTCTCCAGTCGGAATGTCCTTATTATCGATGCTACTGTGTAGCGACTGAGGTTAGGGTGGACTCTTTGCCCAGCCTCCCTCTTGGACAGGCCATGATTTATCACATGGTCCACCAGAGTAGCCCTGATGTCATCTGATATACGTCTCCGCACTGGTCCTCGTCCTCTTCCACGTCCTCTTCCACATCCGACTCCTCTCTCTCTTTGTCCTCCTCTTACTCTGACTCTCATTGCCTCCATGCTTGCAAAGTTCTAAAAATGGCTTACCTGAGGCCCATTTGTAGTGCTAAGGCTCAGACTGATTGGTGTTCTGTTTTCTGTGCAAGTGTTTTCAGGTGTGTATGTAAGTGCATACAATTGCCAGATGAGTTTTGCATTTTGCAAATGAGTTTTCCCAATGATAACAGGTGATTTCGTTTTTGAACAAAGTGTCTAATGTAAGAAAACGTGTGTAGTGTTTCGCAATAAGAGTGTTACAGAAGTGCAAAGTTGACATTGTGTTTAAGCTATGGTTACACTGTGTTTAAGGTATGCTACAAGAAGTTTAGGTATTGAGGCTTTGGTCTAAGCATTCGGTTTTAGTGTGTAAGCAATGGGCAAAAACTGTAATGTATACAGTTACAGTAAAAAAAGAAAACTATGCTGCATCCTCTCTTCTGTTGCGGTCTGGCCACAGCACCTCATCCACATCACAAGCAATGTTTTCCCTGGCCAAGCAGCGGGGGAAATATCGCCTAGCATGGCGATTCCAGCCATGAAAAGCATCAGCTGCTATATCTCCACATGCATCTTCCATAGCTTGGAGAAGAGGTATACGCGTTTGTGGATTTCGGTCATACACTTTCCATCTCCAGGCAGCAAAATTCCTCAATAGGATTGAGGAATGGAGAATATGGAGGGAGATAAACAACTAAAAAGCGTGGGTGGGCAGTGAACCAGTTACGAACCAGAGCAGCCCTGTGGAAACGTACGTTGTCCCAAATGACAACGTACCTGAGCTGCTCTGGGCCATCTACCTGATCTGGTGGAATGAGTGTGTTGTGTACGGTGTCCAGGAATGTGATCAGATGGGCGGTGTTGTAGGGGCCAAGGGTAGCATGGTGATGGATGACACCGTGGTGGGTAATCGCTGCACACATTGTGATGTTCCCTCCGCGCTGGCCAGGGACTTGAACAATGGCACGCTGGCCGATGATATTCCTTCCCCTCTTTCGTCTTTTTGTGAGGTTGAATCCACCTCATCAATGAAGATGAACTGGTGCTCCACTGCAGCCACCTCTAGCTCAAGGACTCTCTGAAACACACATGACAATATCAGAAATAGACATGGAGTGGTCACTATTGTGAAGCACAATCATTATGATTACAATACTGAAATATGTATAATGTATACAGTGTTGAGAGTATGCATCAATTGTGGGATTGTATAGGACTCACTTGCACATAGTTATATCGCAATTCTTTGACTCTTTCTGAATTGCATTCAAATGGCACCCTGTAGACCTGCTTCATCCTGAGATTATTTCTGCGCAAGACACGGTCCAGTGTTGATAAGCTTACCCTATCAATATTTTGAAATATCTAATTGTTTTCTATTATTTTTCTTTGTATTTGCCGTAATGTTATGGGGTTATTTTCTAGGACCATGTTCATGATTTCAGTTTCCTGTTCAGGAGACAGAACACGTTCCCGACCACCTTGTGTTGGTAATCTTTCAGTTCTGCCAAACAAATAGTAAAATGCTGTAAATACAAAGTAGAAATACATTTCCCAAATACTTGAAACATACTTTATTTTTACAGTCCTACAGAACAGTCCACAGGCAATACTGTACTACTGTAATCATTGAGTACTGCATTGATATGCAGTACTGCAATTTTCTAGTGAGAGTAGATTTCTTACCTATTCTCATTTCGGAATGTCCGGATGATGGATGCTACAGTGTACCTGCTCAAATTTGGCTGTACTCTTTGCCCAGCCTCCCTCATTGTTAGACCATGGTTGACCACATGATCAACCAAAGTGGCTCGGATCTCATCAGAGATTACGGTCCTTGGCCTTCCTCATCCTCGTCCTCGTCCTTGTCCTCCCCGTCCTCCTCCTCTGCCTCTGTTTCCAATGTTGGCATCCATTGCTCCAAAACAGAAGAGCTCACCTGTTGCCCTTTTATGCTAAAGCTCTGATTGCTAATTGTAAAACTGTGTGACGGGTGTTTTCCCATGTGATGAGTCAGTGTGCATATTTGAATGGCAGTGTGTTCATTGTGAAAACAAGAGATTTTCTGCATGAAAATTGTGCCAAATGCAAATATTTGTGTGTAGTGTTTTGAAAAAAGTGTGTTGTAGAACTGCAATTTGAGTGTAAAGCAGGAATTGTGCTTGTAGTTTAGCAGAATTGGTTCAGTGGGTTGGTGCATGAGTTACATGTTGTGGTCATTGTGTCTCAAGTACCAGTATTTGTGTGTAAACAATTGAGAAAAACTGTAATACCTACAATACAAACAATACGCACATAATCAAAAAGTAAAAATAAAACAATTAAGAGCATTGCTCTTTATGTACGGATTATATATCTGGACTCTGACATTGCTCTTTGTGATATTTCTTAATTTTTTTATTTTTACTTTACTTTATATATATACACTACCAGTCAAAAGTTTGGACACATCTACATTTACATTTACATTTTTAGTCATTTAGCAGACGCTCTTATCCAGAGCGACTTACAGGAGCAATTAGGGTTAAGTGCCTTGCTTAAGGGCACATCGACAGATTTTTCACCTAGTCGGCTCGGGGATTAGAACCAGCGACCTTTCGGTTACTGGCACAACGCTCTTACCCACTAAGCTACCTGCCATACCTGATTGCCGTGAATTTGAGGTACTGCCACAGTGTGATACAAGGAATAGTATTTATTGCTTGTTTCTCAACATCAGGTTGTTGGTCTGATGTGGTGGTGATATCATGGGTTAAGAGTAGAGCCCATACCCAGAGAATTCACACTGCTAGTGCTCTCCAACCAGTGCAGAGAGGGGCTGGATCAATGCGTTGGCGGGTGCATCACAGTGACACTGCCGTACGCTCCCTGTAGCACCCCCACTGTGGCAGAGCAGTGGGATTCCAGGGACTTGTCAGCCAACGCTGCATCACATGTTATATTGATGAATCTCTCCTGGAGACAGAGAAGACAGGGCAGCATGTCATTGCAGCAAAGCTATTCCCCATGTCTCACATGTCAACAAGATGGATCTATTTTGTTTCTCCCTTTATTCAAAATGTTATTTGCAATTTTTTGTGAACTGCTGCAGTATATACGTTCTGTAAATTGTGATAGAAGTGGTGAGGGAATAAGTGAAAAGAAAACATAGAAAGAAAGAGACAGAGAAAGAGAGAGGGAAAGACATAAAGAAAGAGAGAGAGAGGAATTCGGCAGCAATGGACAATGGTGCTGAGAGATGGTGGGATAGAAAAATCGGACCCAGCCTACTGATGTTATTGTCCTCTCTCGCTCTTTCTTTCTCCTCTCTTTTGCTTTCTCTTTCTCTCGCTCTCTCTCTCTCTCTTTCTGTCCTTCTCTCTCTCTCATTGTAAATGTAAGGCTGTTATTAGCATGTGTTGGGTTGGTCCAGCCTAACGCGCTGAGTTAGCGTCTTACCCTGTCAGTTCATATTTAGTCCCCTGAATGAAAGATTCATACATCAGGTATGTGATCTTAAACAAGGAGCGGCTGACTTTGAGCATCCTGCATCAATCATGGGGCGAAGAGAAGCCATGCGTGAGATAAAAAGAGTGTCCTTGTCGAAACAATTTGGGCTCACCTCAGGGAGAGAATGGGGGGAGGGCGTGGAACCACAGGAAATACAGACATGATTTGCATGTTCACAGACCACCTATGTCGCTGTGGGATTATTGTTTCCTTTCCTGCTTTATATCTTTAATACATCAAGACACGCTAATGCGTCCTCGCCCCTGGTTTATTTTCAGACTCCAGCCTTCTCTGTTGCGCAACACATTTTCATCCACTATTTATCTAAATGAATTAAAGCAGAATTATTATGGGGTATGCATCTTGTAATTACTGAAGGAATGGCCGCTGAAAACAGGTTCACATGTGGGTTGGCTGGTGTTTATGTTATCATCATTACTGTTATCATGGAGCTTGTCGGAAAAGTACATATACAGTGGGGAGAACAAGTATTTGATACACTGCCGATTTTGCAGGTTTTCCTACTTATAAAGCTTGTAGAGGTCTGTAATTTTTATCATAGGTACACTTCAACTGTGAGAGACGGAATCTAAAACAAAAATCCAGAAACTCACATTGTATAATTTGTAAGTAATGAATTTGCATTTTATTGCATGACATAAGTATTTGATCACCTACCAACCAGTAAGAATTCCGGCTCTCACAGACCTGTTAGTTTTTCTTTAAGAAGCCCTCCTGTTCTCCACTCATTATCTGTATTAACTGCACCTGTTTGAACTCGTTACCTGTATAAAAGACACCTGTCCACACACTCAATCAAACAGACTTCTACCTCTCCACAATGGCCAAGACCAGAGAGCTGTATAAGGACATCAGGGATAAAATTGTAGACCTGCACAAGGCTGGGATGGGCTACAGGACAATAGGCAAGCAGCTTGGTAAGAAGGCAACAACTGTTGGCGCAATTATTAGAAAATGGAAGAAGTTCAAGATGACGGTCAATCACCCTCGGTCTGGGGCTCCATGCAAGATCTCACCTCGTGGGGCATCAATGATCATGAGGAAGGTGAGGGATCAGCCCAGAACTACACGGCAGGACCTGGTCAATGACCTGAAGAGAGCTGGGACCACAGTCTCAGAGAAAACCATTAGTAACACACTACGCCGTCATGGATTAAAATCCTGCAGCGCACGCAACGTCCCCCTGCTCAAGCCAGCGCATGTCCAAGCCCGTCTGAAGTTTGCCAATGACCATCTGGATGATCCAGAGGAGGAATGGGAGAAGGTCATGTGGTCTGATGAGACAAAAATTGATCTTTTTGGTCTAAACTCCACTCGCCGTGTTTGGAGGAAGAAGAAGGATGAGTACAACCCCAAGAACACCATCCCAACCGTGAAGCATGGAGGTGGAAACATCATTCTTTGGGGATGCTTTTCTGCAAAGGGGACAGGACGACTGCACCGTATTGAGGGGAGGATGGATGGGGCCATGTATCGCGAGATCTTGGCCAACAACCTCCTTCCCTCAGTAAGAGCATTGAAGATGGGTCGTGGCTGGGTCTTCCAGCATGACAACGACCCGAAACACACAGCCAGGGCAACTAAGGATTGGCTCCGTAAGAAGCATCTCAAGGTCCTGGAGTGGCCTAGCCAGTCTCCAGACCTGAACCCAATAGAAAATCTTTGGAGGGAGCTGAAAGTCCGTATTGCCCAGCGACAGTCCCAAAACCTGAAGGATCTGGAGAAGGTCTGTATGGAGGAGTGGGCCAAAATCCCTGCTGCAGTGTGTGCAAACCTGGTCAAGACCTACAGGAAATGTATGATCTCTGTATCAAATACTTATGTCATGCAATAAAATGCAAATTAATTACTTAAAAATCATACAATGTGATTTTCTGGATTTTTGTTTTAGATTCCGTCGCTCACAGTTGAAGTGTACCTATGATAAAAATTACAGACCTCTACATGCTTTGTAAGTAGGAAAACCTGCAAAATCGGCAGTGTATCAAATACTTGTTCTCCCCACTGTCTATTTTTGCTCTATTGTGAGCGATTCATGATTAGCGCACTGCAAACATCCTCTCGCCACAATCAGCTAAGTGGATTTGTTCAGGGACATGTTCAGGGACCCCCCCCCCCCACACACACACACTCACACACACAGTCCCCCATGCTCTCTCTAATTAAAGCCCTATGTATCTGGGGACATTGAAGACACCCCGGGACATTTCCCCACCATGGGATACACCTCTGTTGGGAGCCTCCCTCTCCTGTCTGTTCTCTCGCTCTCTCGCTCTCTCGCTCTCTCTGTCATACAGTCAGGTTCAGGCTATTAGCTTTAATTACACTTAAACTGCGCATTTTGATTTGTCTTCCAATTAGGCCTCCATCAGACCCCCTACCTCTGCTCATTTCACATCACACCAAGGCACTGTAGAGTCAGACGTCTGAGACGGAGGTGAGAGAGGGGAGAGAGCTCACACAGGAAGCTGCCTCAATTAAGCTTGTTTTGACGGTCAGGGCTTCAATGGAAACATTTAGATATTGCCAGTATCAATAAATGAAAGATAGAAAACACTAGCTCTACAAAAACACCATACCTACGTTGCTTTCTGCCTCTCCTAGTCAGAGTCTATTTCCCTGCCAGAAGGAGGATGGTGAAATATTAAAGACACCTGCCAGACGTTTTAACATTCTGCTCAGGTGCTGTTTGTCTCGTTGGGGCTCCCTTGTGTAGGAGCCAAGGCAGAGTCCTCAAAACTACAGGAAAAACCACTTAACTAAGCCACAGTCTGCCCAGTCATACACCTTATTAACATTCACTTTCTCATGCCTGAATACATCATCTCTAAATGTTGTCCAGTTTACGCAACCTTTATTGAGAAAGCCTGCGGACAAGCAAGGGGTCTCAGGTTATAGTGATTGGAAGAATAGGGCACACTCACTAAATAGAGAGAGGAGGGGGAGATGCATTATACCAAATCATACCAATATACCGGTATTACACTTGTAACATTGTTATCACCATGCTCAATGGAGCTGAGCTTCAACAGCTGGACTTGGATGAACACATGTTGATACACTCTCTTGTATTGGCCATATTATTGACATCTCTGCAGGTTGATTGCAGCATAGATGTAAATGCCACTGTCACCAGGTCCCTAGAGAAAGAGAGAGAGAGAGAGAGAGAGAGAGAGAGAGAGAGAGAGAGAGAGAGAGAGAGAGAGAGAGAGAGAGAGAGAGAGAGAGAGAGATATTTGAGAGGGAGCAGGGGACAGACGATGACAGTAACTCTCTGCTGACTCACCAAGCTGCCACCAAGGGACCAGATTTGTTTTCTCTACAGGCTATCTCGCCTCTCCTCCTTCAGCTCTGACTGACAGATGGAAACAGGCCTTACACAGGTCTGTCTGTCTGTTTGTCTGTCTGTCTGACTTATCTCTCCCTCTCTCTCTCACTCTCTCACTCTCTCTCAATTAAATTAAATTAAGTTCAAAGGGGCTTTGAAACGTGTTTATATTGTAGCTCAGTTGGTAGAGCATGACGCTTGCAACGCCAGGGTTGTGGGTTCGATTCCCATGGGGGGCTAGTATGAAAATGTATGCACTCACTAACTGTAAGTCGCTTTGGATAAGAGCGTCTGCTAAATGACTAAAATGTAAAATATTGCCAAAGCAAGTACAAAAACAAAACGAAATTAACAGTAAGCATTACACACACAAAAAGTTTCAAGAGAATAACAATGTATAAAATATTATATTATTAACGGTTGAAAAAAATGTATAACATTTAAAATGTTACATATGCTATGTACACTGTTGTGACAATGTGCAAATAGTACAGTAGAATGTATGAATGACGGGGGAAATAAATAGACATATAAATATATGTTATATAGACATTGGGGTTTCTGACCCACTGGTTGACCTTTTCTTGTGGCAGCAGGCCACACATCTTGCTGCTGGGATTGCACACTGCGGTATTTCGCCTAATAGATACGGCAGTTTGTCAAAATTGGATTTGTGTTCGAATTCTTTGTGGGTTTATGTAATTTGAGGGAGATATGTGTCTCTTAAATGGTCGTACATTTGGCAGGAGGTTAAAAAGTGCAGCTCTATCTCATTTTGTGGGCAGTGGGCACATACAGTGGGGAAAAAAAGTATTTAGTCATCCACCAATTGTGCAAGTTCTCCCACTTAAAAAGATGAGAGAGGCCTGTAATTTTCATCATAGGTACACGTCAACTATGACAGACAAAATGAGAAAAAAAAATCCAGAAAATCACATTGTAGGATTTTTAATGAATTTATTTGCAAATTATGGTGGAAAATAAGTATTTGGTCAATAACAAAAGTTTCTTAATACTTTGTTATATACCCTTTGTTGGCAATGACACAGGTCAAACGTTTTCTGTAAGTCTTCACAAGGTTTTCACACACTGTTGCTGGTATTTTGGCCCATTCCTCCATGCAGATCTCCTCTAGAGCAGTGATGTTTTGGGGCTGTCGCTGGGCAACACGGACTTTCAACTCCCTCCAAAGATTTTCTATGGGGTTGAGATCTGGAGACTGGCTAGGCCACTCCAGGACCTTGAAATGCTTCTTATGAAGCCACTCCTTCGTTGCCCGGGCGGTGTGTTTGGGATCATTGTCATGCTGAAAGACCCAGCCACGTTTCATCTTCAATGCCCTTGCTGATGGAAGGAGGTTTTCACTCAAAATCTCACGATACATGGCCCCATTCATTCTTTCCTTTACACAAATCAGTCGTCCTGGTCCCTTTGCAGAAAAACAGCCCCAAAGCATGATGTTTCCACCCCCATGCTTCACAGTAGGTATGGTGTTCTTTGGATGCAACTCAGCATTCTTTGTTCTCCAAACACGACGAGTTGAGTTTTTACCAAAAAGTAATATTTTGGTTTCATCTGACCATATGACATTCTCCCAATCCTCTTCTGGATCATCCAAATGCACTCTAGCAAACTTCAGACGGGCCTGGACATGTACTGGCTTAAGCAGGGGGACACGTCTGGCACTGCAGGATTTTAGTCCCTGGCGGCGTAGTGTGTTTCTGATGGTAGGCTTTGTTACTTTGGTCCCAGCTCTCTGCAGGTCATTCACTAGGTCCCCCCGTGTGGTTCTGGGATTTTTGCTCACCGTTCTTGTGATTATTTTGACCCCACGGGGTGAGATCTTGCGTGGAGCCCCAGATCGAGGGAGATTATCAGTGGTCTTGTATGTCTTCCATTTCCTAATAATTGCTCCCACAGTTGATTTCTTCAAACCAAGCTGCTTACCTATTGCAGATTCAGTCTTCCCAGCCTTGTGCAGGTCTACAATTTTGTTTCTGGTGTCCTTTGACAGCTCTTTGGTCTTGGCCATAGTGGAGTTTGGAGTGTGACTGTTTGAGGTTGTGGACAGGTGTATTTTATACTGATAACAAGTTCAAACAGGTGCCATTAATAAAGGTAACGAGTGGAGGACAGAGGAGCTTCTTAAAGAAGAAGTTACAGGTCTGTGAGAGCCAGAAATCTTGCTTGTTTGTAGGTGACCAAATACTTATTTTCCACCATAATTTGCAAATAAATTCATAAAAAATCCTACAATGTGATTTTCTGGATTTTTTTCCCTCAATTTGTCTGTCATAGTTGACGTGTACCTATGATGAAAATTACAGGCCTCTCTCATCTTTTTAAGTGGGAGAACTTGCACAATTGGTGGCTGACTAAATACTTTTTTTCCCCACTGTATCCTGTTTTCTCTTGAGAGCCAGGTCAGTCTATGGCGACCTCTCTCAGTAGAAAGGCTACAGTATACTCACTGAGTCTGTACATAATCAAGGCTTTTCTTAGTTTTGTGTCAGTCACAGTGGTCAGGTATTCTGCCACTGTGTAATCTCGGTTTAGGGCAAGGTAGCATTCAAATTTGCTCAATTTTCTGGTTGATTCTTTCAAATGTGTCAAGTTTTCTCATAATTTGGTTGGGTGTAATTGTGTTGCTATGCTGGGGGTCTGTGGGGTCTGTTTGTGTTTGTGAACAGAGCCCTAGAACCAGCTGGATGAGGGGACTCTTCTCTAGGTTAATCTCCTTGCAAGTTAGGGCTTTGTGATGGAAGGTTTGGGCATCGCTTTCCTTTAGGTGGCTGTGGAATTTAATGGATTTTTTTGGATTTTGATAATTAGTGGGTATAGTCCGAATTCTTCTCTGCATGCATTATTTGGGGTTTTGCGTTGTACTTTGAGGATATCTTTGCATAATTCTGCATGCAGAGTCTCAATTGGGTGTTTGTCCCATTTTGTGAATTCTTGGTTGCTGAGTGGACACCGGACCTCACAACCATAGAGGGCAATGGGTTGGAGTATTTTTTAGCTAGATCCTGATTGGGGGATGTCACATTTTATAGTATTTTTGATGGCATAGAAGGCTCTTCTTGCCTTGTCTCTCACATTGTTCACAGCCTTGTGGAAGCAGGGTTGGAAAAAAGACCCAATTGTCATACTTGAGTAAAGGTGAAAGTGACCCAGTAAAATACTACTTGAGTAAAAGTCTAAAATGATTTGGTTTTAAATATACATAAGTATAAAAAGTCATTGTAATTGCTTAAATATACTTCAGTATCAAAAGTAAAAGTATAAATCATTTCAAATTCCTCATATTAAGCAAACCAGATGGCACCATTTTCTTGTTTTTTAATTTACGGATAACCAGAGGCTATCTCCAACACTCAGACATCATTACAAACTAAGCATGTGTTTAGTGAGTCCGCTAGTAGGGATGACCAGGGATGTTCTCTTGATAAGTATGTAAATTGGACCATTTTCCTGTCCTGCTAAGCATTCAAAATGTAAGGAGTACTTTTGGGTGTTATGGAAAATACATTATTTTATTTAGGAATGTAGTGAAGTAAAAGTAAATGTTGTCAAAAATATAAATAGTAAAGAACAGCACAGATACCCCACAAAAACAACTTAAGTAGTACTTTAAAGTATTTTTACAAAATTACTTTACACCCCTGTATGGAAGTTACCTGTGGTGTTGATGTTTAGGCCGAGGAAGTTGTAATTCTTTGTGTGCTCTAGGGCAATGGTGTCCGGATAGAATTTATGTTCGTGGTCTTGGCATCTGGACCTTTTTTGGAACACCATTATTTGTGTCTTACTGAGATTCACTGTCAGGGCCCAAGTATGACAGAATCTGTGCAGAAGATCTAGGTGCTGTTGTAGGCCCTCCTTGGTTGGGGACAGAAGAGCCAGATCATCTGCAAACAGTAGACATTTGATTTCAGAGTCTAGTAGGGTAAGGCTGGGTGCTGCAGACTTTTCTAGTGCCTACATTTTACATTTACATTTTAGTCATTTAGCAGACGCTCTTATCCAGAGCGACTTACAGGAGCAATTAGGGTTAAGTGCCTTGCTCAAGGGCACATTTACGTCATTTAGCAGACGCTCTAGTCCAGAGCGACTCACAGATTGATGCATTCACCCTATAGCCAGTGGGATAACCACTTTACAATTTTTTTTTTTGGGGGGGGGGGGGGGGTAGAAGGATTACTTTATCCTATAGTGCCCTTGCCAATTAATTGAAATAAATGTTGTAAAGGGTGGGGCTCAAGCTCAAGCAGGCCCTCATGCCAAATTGAGTCAAAAGCTTTTTTGAAATCAACAAAGCATGAGAAGACTTTGCTTTTGTTTTGTTATGTTTCTTTGTTTATTAAGGTGTGCAGGGTATATACAGTGCATTCGGAAAGTGCTCAGACCCCTTGACTTTTTCCACATTTTGTTACATGACAGCCTTATTCTAAAATGTATTAAATTGTTTTTTTCCCTCATCAATTTACACACAATACCCCATAATAACAAAGCAAAAACAGGTTTTCAGAATTTTTTGGAAATGTATTACAAATTAAAAACAGAAATACTACATTTACATAAGTATTCAGACCCTTTACTCAGTACTTTGTTGAAGCACCTTTGGCAGCGATTATAGCCTCGAGTCTTCTTGGGTATGACACTACAAGCTTGGCACACCTGTATTTGGGGAGTTTCTCCCATTCTTCTCTGCAGATCCTCTCAAGCTCTGTTAGGTTGGATGGGGAGCGTCGCTGCGAAGCTATTTTATGGTCTCTCCAGAGATGTTCGATCGAGTTCAAGTCCTGGCTCTTGCTGGGCCACTCAAAGACATTCAGAGACTTTTCCCGAATCCACTCCTGCATTGTCTTGGCTGTGTGCTTAGGGTCGTTGTCCTGTTGGAAGGTGAACCTTCGCCCCAGTCTGAGGTACTGAGTGCTCTGGAGCAGGTTTGCATCAAGGATCTCTCTGTACTTTGCTCCGTTCATCTTTCCCTCGATCCTGACTAGTCTCCCAGTCCCTGCTGCTGAAAAACATCCCCACAGCATGATGCTGCCACCACCATGCTTCAATGTAGGGATGGTGCCAGGTTTCCTCCAGACGTGATGCTTGGCATTCAGGCCAAAGAGTTCAATCTTGGTTTCATCAGACAAGAGAATCTTGTTTCTCATGGTCTGAGAGTCCTTTAGGTGCCTTTTGGCAAACTTCAATCGGGCTGTCGTGTGCCTTTTACTGAGGAGTGGCTTCCCTCTGGCCAATCTACCATAAAGGTCTGATTGATGGAATGCTGCAGAGATGGTTGTCCTTCTGGAAGGTTCTCCCATCTCCACAGAGGAACTCTGGAGCTCTGTCAGAGTGACCATCGGGTTCTTGGTCACCTCCCTGACCAAAGCCCTTCTCCCCCGATTGCTCAGTTTGGCCGGGAGGCCAGCTCTACGAAGAGTCTTGGTGGTTCCAAACTTCTTCCATTTAAAAATGATGGATGCCACTGTGTTCTTGGGGACCTTCAATGCTGCAGACATTTTTTGGTATCCTTCCCCAGATCTTTCCAAATCATGTCCAATCAATTGCATTTACAAAGGTGGACTCCAATAAAGTTGTAGAAACATCTCAAGGATGATCAACGTAAACAAGATGCACCTGAGCTCAATTTCGAGTCTCGTAGCAAAGAGTCTGAATACTTATGTAAAAAACCTGTTTTTGATTTGTCATTATGGGGTATTGTGTGCAGATTGATGAGGAAAATGTTTTATTTAATCAATTTTAGAACAAGGCTGTAACGTAACAAAATGTGGGAAAAGTCAAGGGGTCTGAATCTTTTCTGAATGCACTGTATATGGTCTGTTGTAAGGTATTTTGTTAAGAAGCCAATTGGACATTTGCTCTGACATTGTTTTCACTGAGGAAATGATGAAGTCTTCTGCAGAGGATTTTCCAGCAGTTATTGTTGACACAGATTCTGCGGTAATTATTGGGGTCAAATTTGTCTCCACTTTTGTGGATTCTCTCTCTCTCTCGCTCTGTCTCTCTTTCTCTCTCCATGAGGGATTTAGTTGTGTTTTTCTATGGTTTGGCAGGTAGTTTGGCTGATAAATTAGCAGCGTTTGAGTTGAACAAACAGAGCAGGGGATATTGGAGTCAGCAGTGCACCGTTAGTCAGCTTCCCTACCCCTCTCTCTGTCTGTCTACCCCCCCCCCCCCCCCCCTTCCACTATCTTCTCTCCTCTTTTGGCAGTGACAGTTTAACAGGATGTAGTTATGGTTGAACAGAGGGTGGGCTAACCATCTCCTTATGTTATGAAAGGGAAGGTGTGTTGGCACTGATGCTCACTTGCTTGCCCGCCCGCCCTTCAAGGTCAGTACATGAAAATGGAATCATTTATTTTCTAAGAAAGATAAATGTTCTAAAGAGCTTAACCTGGATCCGAAATAGAGGAGGAAGTTGTTGGCTTTACTTGGAACATTCTGTGCCTGTTCCTTCACCGGAGATAGAGAGGCTCGTTCAGGAGCCATTTTATCACTCAGTGTGTGTGAGACTATCCTGCTGCTCCCACACAGCAGTGCCAACTGCGCAGAGAAAGAGGCATGCTGAATGCAGACCATTCTCTGCCACTACGAGATGTTTTTAGAGAGAGAAAAAATGTGTTTGCATAATTCCATCACATTTCCACAGGGTGAGTTCTCAACTTCTAGTCTCCATCAAGGTCAAAGCTACCTTGCCCCTATGTCTATGTGATAGAAGAATTTGGTAAATTAATAATGACTAATTATTACACCCTGAAGCTGTGTGAAAAGTGTTAGAATCATAAGACTATAAACTGATAATATGTGTAGCTTAGTTAGAAGTACAATGACGCAGTCAGAATATTGTGAGAACGGCGATAACTGAGAAATGCAGGGAGTAAACTATGATAAGAACATGTGTGTGTGACCTGATGGCCAGGAGGGCAGTTTTCTAGTGGAAAACTACAGCCCGCCTAAGGCGGGGTGGGATTTTTTGTATGACGTGTGTGTATAAAAGGATTGTCCCACCATTTTGTTTCAGAACGTTCTCATTAATAAAGCCTGATGATTGCATGCTGGGCTACTTGGTCTGATTATTAGAGATTTACAACCTCTGGGATACAGACTGAGTAATACGTTCATTTTTGAAACATTGAGATAGAAATTCTCGTAACACTATGCAAAATACCTGTTTATGTGGCTGAATGACTAAGCTTTCCATTACTGTTTTGGGTTGGATGATACTAAAGCACGTATAAAAAATCTTATGCACAATTTCTATCTTACACTTACATTTAATACAGTACCAGTCTCTAGATTCCAAGGTCTTATATGGTCTTCTTACAAAAGAGTGGTAAGAGACTCTCTGTATGAAACAGCAGCATCCTACCCAGGCACAGGCAGGGTGTATGTACTAATAGCCCTATAGACAGGTTGATAGACCTGACCCCTCCCTGATGCAGCCACCTGGGTCAATGCTAACAAGGGTCACCTGAAAGCCAACCCCATTATACAACAGCAGCTTGATGCAAATGACCATGAAACAGAAGTGTGGCTGTAAAACAGAAGAGACAGTAAAAGGTTATAAACAAATCCTACTTGGCACACACTGGTTGAAACAACATTGTTTCAATGTAATTTGTCAACGTGTTGTGACGTGGAATCAACGTAGAAAATACATTGGATTTGAAAAAGGTAATCAACCAGTACTGTTTTCATCTAATTTCAACCAGCGTTTTAAACATTGAAACATTGAAATTAGGGGAAAACTTCAAATTAAATACATTGGCTTAACCAATCAGTCTAATTTCAACATAATCATAAGAACTATGTATACATTGAAATTGGATTGAAAACTCCATGTATAAACGTAAAAAATAATTGTAATCTTACACTGAACAAAAATATAAATGCAACATGCAACAATTCCAAAGACGTTACTGAGTTACAGTTCATATATAATCTATGGATTTCACATGACTGGGAATACAGATATGTATCTGATGGTCACAGATACCTTAAAAAAATGGTAGGGGGTGGATCAGAAAACCAGTCAGTATCTGGTGTGATCACCATTTGCCTCATGCAGCGCGACACATCTCCTTCGCATAGAGTTGATCAGGCTGTTGATTGTGGCCTGTGGAATGTTGTCCCACTCCAATGTCTGTGCGAAGTTGTTGGATATTGGCGGAAACTGGAACACGCTGTCGTACACGTTGATCCAGAGCATCCCAAACATGATCAATGGGTGACATGTCTGGTGAGTATGCAGGCCATGGAAGAACTGGGACATTTTCAGCTTCCAGGAATTGTGTACAGATCCTTGCGACATGGGGCCATGCATTATCATGCTGAAACATGAGGTGATGCCGGCAGATGAATGGAACGACAATGGGCCTCAGGATCTCGTCACGGTATCTCAACCAACCATGAATTTGGCATCCTATTTATAGGGCTAATGCAATGTTCCCTCTAAGCTGTGCACGCGTGCGCGGGTATGCAGCTCCCCTCTGACTGCTACGCAGAATAAATATCAGCCCGCGCAGAGAAGCACTAGATTGAACTTTACTCAACTTTTTAGAGATTTCCCCTTAGTTGACACTATCAGCGTTTTGCTCTGCTGTGGGAATTGTGATCGAATCAACGCAATATTAGCCACTTTTAATATAACATACCATAATTAAACAAACAATGCAAGACATAGTATGCAAACTAACTTTGTAAGACATGTTCTTGTAGGCAGAGCGCATTGGAGTGCACCATAACCAATCAGAGCTGCAGTAGGCCTATATGCAAATAGCCATTGCCATACATGGATCTGTGCCATTCACTTTGAACTGGACTGTGTTTAGTCTACAGTACTAGTGGTCTCGAGGAAATACCCTTGTCTTGAGATCAAAGCGAGAGCTGTATGTACAGTGCATTTGGAAAGTATTCAGACCCCTTGACTTTTTCCACATTTTGTTACTTTACAGCCTTATTTCTAAAATGAATGAAATAGTTTTTTCCCTCATCAATCTATACACAATAACCCATAATGATGCACATTTTTGCAACTTTGGGAGCGTCGCTGCACAGCTATTTTCAGGTCCTTCCAGAGATGTCGATCGGGTTCAAGTCCAGGCTCTGGCTTGGCCACTCAAGGACATTCAGAGACTTGTACCGAAGCCACTCCTGCGTTGTCTTGAATGTGTGCTTAGGGTCATTGTCCTGTTGGAAGATGACCCTTCGCCCCAGTATGAGGTTCTGCGCGCACTGGAGCAGGTTTTCATCAAGGATCTCTCTGTATTTTGCTTCGTTCATCTTTCCCTCGATCCTGACATTCAGGCCAAAGAGTTCAATCTTGGTTTCATCAGACAAGAGAATCTTGTTTCTCATGGTCTGAGAGTCTTTAGGTGCCTTTTGGCAAACTCCAAGTGGGCTGTCATGAGCCTTTTAATACATTTTTGAATAAGGTTGTAACATAACAATGTGGAAAAAGGGAAGGGGTCTGAATACTTTCCGAATGCACTGTAGCCACATCTGCACATTTGTTCATATTCTTTGCTAGTTAGTGAGTTATTAGCCCAGTTATAGCAAATTTCTAGTCAACAATGGGGGAGTGGTTGCTTCCGACAAGAGCACAAAATGTGTGCATTTCTAGCCATCTTTGAAAAGCAAGTTAGGTAAATAACTTTTTTTTATGTCTTAAAGGGGCAGTGATGTTTCTTGACACATCTTGAATAAGCTAAGTACCCAATGGGCAGAGCGTAGTATAATTTCTCTAATTCTCTGTAACAATTGTATGGGAATAATAATGCAGTTTATTTTATTTTGTAAAGTGGTTTCTTGCATTAAAGACAACATTTTCAGTCACCTGAAAGACAAGTTGATAAACAGGTTGTCAAGCCCTGCATGTTTTTGTCTGAAGTCTCATGGAATGAAAGCCTACATTGAACACCACACATTGGCTGCTACTGTAGGCTGATTGATAAAACCATGTTAAAATGTTATGGGATGCATTTTCTCCATTGTTTTTGATGGTAGGTCCCTCTAGTAGGCCAATGTTGTGATCAAATAACCACAGTAGCCTACTTGGCCACTGTTAAAACTGTAACTTAAAGCAGGTACAGCCTCAGTGTTCACAGTAAACGTGCACTGGAAGTTGCACAGAATTTTCACAACATTCAAGTTTGCGCTCAGAAGACCAGAAATTTGCTCAGTGCTGAATTTTTGGGGGGGAACATTGGGCTAATGGTAACTCCTTCTAAACTTCCAAAGATCCAATCAACAATGGATGAATGATAGCATATCTAGCTACACGTTTAAATGATGGTGTCCTTTGTTGGGCAAATCAGATGCCAATGTTGCCTACATAAACCCAACCTCACTCCATAAACCCAACCTTTTGTGTAAGAAAAGTTAGAGGAGTTACTTTAAACTATTTATTCAATGTTATTTAGGTAGTCTACGCAAATGAGTATGGAATCTGATCAATGTCTAAATGTGTTGACATGATAGCTCAGCTGAAATGAACACTGCTGGTTTCCAAAGCAGGGTACATAGCGGTAGGCATCTGGATGGTACACTCATTTTCACTGAAGTGCATTACCCCTCATACACCAGGCAGAAATCATTGGACTGTGGCTTCAAAAAAATGTTCAATATACCTCTTTATTTAGGTTGATAGCATGATGTTAAAACAATGACGTTGATTCCAATATACCATTTTAATATAAACATTGAAAAAAGGTCAAATAAAATATGTCTAATCAAATCTAAAATTCAACAATATTTCAACCACCCCTATATATTAGGATTTTATTGAATATAGGATTACAAATATTTTTTACATTTCTATGTGGAATTTGTAATGCAAATTCAACGTATACATAGTTCTGATGATTATGTTGAAATTAGATTTCTGTAACAACCTGTTAGTCAGGTTATGTCAATGTACAAGTTTTACCCTAATTTCAATGTTTACAACGCTGGTTGAAATTATATGAAAACAGATGACTTTTTACAAATCCAATGTATTTTCCAGGTTGATTCCACATCACAATACATTGACAAATTATGTTGAAACAATGTGGATTTAATCAGTGTGTGCCCAGTGGGAACCCCCTCCTCTTCCAGGGGAAACCTGTCTCTGGGCCATCCTTCCTCAAGGTGAGCTCCCCTGTGCCATCTTAATTGAAAATTAAGAATTTGTCGCGGTATAATTAAATGGTGCCCTTTGAACCCTGCGAAGACTTAAGCAGCATATTAATAGCTGGGAGGGTCTGGGACGGTGAGACGGGACCGGGAGCTTACACACCTCATCGTGAGAATTTAACACACAGTGACAGCTCCTTCATTATCACCCTCCCCAAGTCATTAAAGCAGTGCTTCCTTATCACCAGTGTATTTTCACTGTGCACAAGTTGGAGGAATATCTGATTTGTTTTTAATTAATTGTCTGAGGGTGCCATAAAGAGAGGAAGCCAAGCCCATCGTCGGATCGTTTTAATGCTCATTTGTGAACTTTGAGCTCTGTGTAAAAAATAATTAAGCAAGTTATTGCTCTGTGCCTAACATGGGAGGGAGGGAGGGAGGGAGAGAGAGAGGGAGAGAGAGAGAGAACAACAACATCAGTAGGCAGGAATTCCAATTAAATCAGACTATCCTGGGAACATGTAGACAAACAATTCCTCTGAATGTTTCTGAGTCCATCCATTTAGTAGCCATGGATACAAATGCTCTCTACAGTAGTGCTTAATTGAAGTAGATTTAACTAGTCTTTAATAATGAGGGCTATGCCCACTATTCTGAGTGCGAGGGCAAAGATGATTCCAACTGCTAGAGACTGACCATTAGTGTGTCTTAGCACTAGTGACCTATTAGGAGGAAATGTGAACTGTAGAACACATTTCACCGATAGTGTTGAAAACTACACTGAACTGAATTGTTGCTTCCATGCCTCTTGGCTGTTAGGGTTGCATTTGAAGGGATGGATGTAATCTGAATCCTTATTACGAATATGATGAAATGCGTATGGGTGTTGTAATTCTTTATTCACATGGACTCAATTGTATTAATTGTTTAGTTTTGTCTACTATCATTGATTAATTTCGACAGATACAGTTGGACCTAAGCCATGCCTAGAGGTTTTCTTCTAAACCAAAACCAAATGTATTTTTTTCAAGTTGAGCCTAGAGCTACAGTATAGCTATACCTACATGGCTATTAAGCCATTTAGGTTGAATTCAACCATGTAGGTTGAATAGTGAGCTCATTATAAGAGATAAGGATGGCGCCGGAGAAGATGGCTGCCGTTTTACTAACCAATTGTACTATTATGTGTGTTTTTTTGCGTTATTTGTAATTTATTCTGTACATAATGTTTCTGCAATCGTCTCTTATAACCAAAAAGAGCTTCTGGATATCAGGACAGTGATTACTCACCTCGTATTGGACTAAGATTTTTTATTCAACGAGTCGGACGCGAAGGATATCCTACAGACACCCGACAAGGCCCAAATCCCCGTCATTCGCAGGAGAAAGAGACGGAGATATCGTGGACGTAGGTCGGGGTGCCTTGTAAGGATCCAACGGCGAGCGAGTAAACTGCCTCTTCCATCAATCCTATTAGCCAATGTTCAATCATTTGAAAATAAATTAGATGACCTACGATTACGGTTATCCTACCAACGGGACATTAAAAACGGTAATATCTTATGTTTTACCGAGTCGTGGCTGAACGACGACATGGACAACATACAGCTGACGGGATATACGCTACATTGGCAGGATAGAACGGCTGACTCCGGTAAGACAAGGGGTGGTGGTCTGTGTATATTTATAAACAACAGCTGGTGCACAAAATCAAATACTAAGGAAGTATCGAGGTTTTGCTCGCCTGAGGTAGACTATCTTATGATAAGCTGTCGACCACACTATTTACCAAGAGAGTTTTCATCTATATTTTTCATAGCTGTCTATTTACCACCACAAACCAATGCTGGCATTAAGATTGCACTTAACGAGCTGTATAAGGCCATAAGTAAACAGGAAAAAACGTTCATCCAGAGGCAGCGCTCCTAGTGGCCGGGGACTTTAATGCAGGGAAACTTAAATCCGTTCTACCTCATTTCTACCAGCATGTTAAATGTGCAACCAGAGGAGAAAAAAAACTCTAGACCACCTTTACTCCACACACAGAGACGCATACAAAGCTCTCCCTCACCCTCCATTTGGCAAATCTGACCATAACTCTATCCTCCTGATTCCTGCTTATAAGCAAAAACTAAAGCAGGAAGCACCAGTGACTCGGTTAATAAAAAAGTGGTCAGATGACGCAGATGCTAAGCTACAGGACTGTTTTGCTAGCGCAGACTGGAAAATGTTCCGGGATTTTTCAGATAGCATTGAGGAGTACACCACATCAGTCACTGGCTTCATCAATAAGTGCATTGATGAAGTCGTCCCCACAGTGACCGTACGTACATACCCCAAACAGAAGCCATGGATTACAGGCAACATCTGCACTGAGCTAAAGGGTAGAGCTGCTGCTTTCAAGGAGAGGGACTCTAACCCGGACGCTTATAAGAAATCCCGCTATTCCCTCCGACCAACCATCAAACAGGCAAAGAGTTAATACAGGAATAAGATTGAATCGTACTACACCGGCTCTGACACTCGTCGGATGTGGCAGGGCTTGAAAACTATTACAGACTACAAAGGGAAGCACAGCCGCGAGCTGCCCAGTGACACAAGCCTACCAGACGAGCTAAACCACTTCTATGCTCGCTTCGAGGCAAGCAACACTGAAGCATGCATGAGAGCACCAGCTGTTCCGGATGACTATGTGATCACGCTCTCCGTAGCCGATGTGAGTAAGACTTTTAAGCAGTTCAACATTCACAAGGCCGCAGGGCCAGACGGATTACCAGGACGTGTACTCCGAGCATGTGCTGACCAACTGGCAAGTGTCTTCACTGACATTTTCAACATGTCCCTGACTGAGTCTGTAATACCAACATGTTTCAAGCAGACCACCATAGTCCCCGTGCCCAAGGACACTAAGATAACCTGCCTAAATGACTACCGACCCGTGGCACTGACGTCTGTAGCCATGAAGTGCTTTGAAAGGCTGGTCATGGCTCACATCAACACCATTATCCCAGAAACCCTAGACCCACTCCAATTTGCATACCGCCCCAACAGATCCACAGATGATGCAATCTCTATTGCACTCCACACTGCCCTTTCCCACATGGACAAGAGGAACACCTACGTCAGAATGCTATTCATTGACTACAGCTCAGCGTTCAACACCATAGTGCCCTCAAAGCTCATCACTAAGCTAAGGATCCTGGGACTAAACACCTCCCTCTGCAACTGGATCCTGGACTTCCTGACGGGCCGCCCCCAGGTGGTAAGGGTAGGTAACAACACATCTGCCACGCTGATCCTCAACACGGGGGCCCCTCAGGGGTGCGTGCTCAGTCCCCTCCTGTACTCCCTGTTCACCCATGACTGCAAGGTCAGGCACGACTCCAACACCATCATTAAGTTTGCTGATGACACAACAGTGGTAGGCCTGATCACCGACAATGATCAGACAGCCTATAGGGAGGAGGTCAGAGACCTGGCCATGTGGTGCCAGTATAACAACCTCTCCCTCAACGTGATCAAGACAAAGGAGATGATTGTGGACTATAGGACTGAGCACGCCCCCATTCTCATCGACGGGGCTGTAGTGGAACAACCAACAAACTATCATGGTCCAAACACACCAAGACAGTCGTGAAGTGGGCACGACAAAGCCTATTCCCCCTCAGGAGACTGAAAAGATTTGGCATGGGTCCTCAGATCCCCAAAAAGTTATACAGCTGCACCATCGAGAGCATCCTGACTTGTTGCGTCACCGCCTGGTATGGCAACTGCTCGGCCTCCGACCGCAAGGCACTACAGAGGGTAGTGCGTACGGCCCAGTACATCACTGGGGCCAAGCTTCCTGCCATCCAGGACCTCTATACCAGGCGGTGTTAGAGGAAGGCCCTCAAAATTATCAAAGACTCCAGCCACCCTAGTCATAGACTGTTCTCTCTGCTACCGCACGGCAAGCGGTACTGGAGCACCAAGTCTAGGTCCAAAAGGCTTCTCAACAGCTTCTACCCCCAAGCCATAAGACTCCTGAACAGCTAATCATGGCTACCCAGACTATTTGCACTGCCCCCCCCCACCCCATCTTTTTACGCTGCTGCTACTCTGTTAATTATTTATGCATAGTCACTTTAACTCTACCCACATGTACATATTACCTCAACTACCTCAACTACCTCAACTAGCCGGTGCCACCGCACATTGACTCTGCACCGGTACCCCCCTGTATATAGCCTCCCTACTGTTATTTCATCTTATTACTTCTGCTCTTTTTTTCTCAACACTTTTTTGTTGTTGTTGTTTTATTTTACTTTTTTATAAAAAAAAATAATGCATTGTTGGTTAAGGGCTGTAAGTAAGCATTTCACGGTAATGTCTACACCTGTTGTATTTGGCACATGTGGCAAAGAAAATTTGATTTGATTTGATCGCCACAAAGTTGAGACAAAAGCTAACACAGGCCCCAAACCATTAGTTCAATCTGTACCTCTTACTCCAGCCAGGTCTCAGAGCCATATGAAACATACTATACAAATTCTGAGCGCCTCCAAGACGTATGATATGTACTAATGGTGTAGTTACTTTAGAATGAAACAAATGTTGGATGGTTGGTCGGGGAGGATGGGTGGGCATAATTAGCGACCGTCTAGCATTCCAAAGGTTGCGTGTTCAAGTCGCGTCGAGGACAACTGTAGCATTTTAGCTAACCCTTCCTCTAGCGCTTATTCTAAACGTATCCCAATTGTCCTAAACTTTTACATATATTATCCTAACCTTTGTCGTAGTTCACCTAACCACCAACGTTTATTCTCCCCGTCATTCTCTTTTGTTGTTAATACGCAACAAGCAACCTGGTCTCAGATAAAGACATATAATACTATAAATCCTCCAAGATGTATGATTAGTTACATCATCCAATTCGTATGCTATTGTACAACCGAGTAAGACTTACGATACAATACGTCCTCTAATTAGTATTGTACGTCCGCTATTCGATTCACACTGTAACCTAACGTGACATATCATACTAAATGGAGTATGATATTGTACAACCGAGTAAGACGTGTGATACAATAGTCCTCTAATTAGTATTATACTTCCGCTATTCCATTCACAATGTAACCTAACGTGAGTTTCACAGATTTACGGCGTTTTCCTTTCTGTTTTTCACGAATTTGCCTACAACTGGATGTGCGTATGTTCTTCAGCTTTTGTGTCACAGATTTACCCTGAGACCACGTCCATTATCTCCAGCCACTGTGACAGAGGGGCTGCTCCATGACCTGGAAACCGCAAGAACTAAGCTAGAAGGGGAAATCAATCTCCTAGAAAATAAAACAGAGTCACTCGAAAATCATTCCCGTAAATTCAATGTACGGGTCACAGAACTTGAAACTGGTGTGGAAGCGGGCAACCCAACTTCCTTAATGAGCAATCTTTTCTATGTATTGTTTGGGCAGGGAAGCTGGGTCCCATGTCGCTGATAAACATTGCGCACCGCACAGGTGCTCTCCGGGAACGGATCTCGGTGTATGATTATACGAAGTCAAACGGCAAATTGTTTGCCTCGCAGCGGAATCGGGGTCTCTGACCTATGCTGAGAAGAGGATCAGCATCTACCCAGATCTGAGTGCCAAACTGCTGAAACAGAGAGCAACCTACAACGAGGTGAGATCCCAGCTACACAAGCTAAACCTGAGATGCGGCTTCATCCACCTGGCGAAACACATCTTGACCTTCCAGAATACAACACACGTTTTTCACTGCCAAGGAGACTGAAGACTTCTTCGAGAAGCACATCAAGCCCAACACATAAGGGGATGAGCCGACAGATCTAGGCTAACCCCAATTTGACTGGCTCAATATTCAGGCATGCCATCCACGCACAATCACACATGCATGGCTGTGATGCTGCCCTCAGCATAAGTTAATGATGAGGACACCTCCTCAACTGGGTAAAAGGAACACTACTATTATTATTATTATTATTATTATTATTATTATTATTATTATTATTATCATTATTATTATTATTATTATTGCTGAAAATTGGACTTGGTTATTATTATATTTCCTATGGTCCAGGAAATGTAGACAATGATGACTCCACGCCAATTAGTGAACAATGGACAATATATTTAAGTGTCATACAGACTTGAGCCACAGCGCATTGCATCCCTATGGGCTAAACTGTTTAGGATAGATGGCCAGTCCCATATGGGCTTCTACACAATTCCTTTTTTTTTTTTTAAGGCTATCCCCCTCCATTTACGCTGAATTTATCTCCCAGGGAGTACTTGGCCTTCAGGCCATGATTAATTATTGTGAAGATCTAGATTCTAAACTGCATTTCTTGCACATACCCTCTTATTTTTTATTGTGTTTGTACATAGTATAGAGCACATACATGCTTAATAAAAATGGAGGGTATATTATGTTTAGGGTCATTTAGACCATATTGCTAATGTTAATGGACAGGAGCTATTGCTCCTACAGCCATGATGTTTGACTGTTTAGACTTGCATTTCTGTTGTTATATTTTATACTATATATTATAATTTTTTTCTTCTTTACCCACCCTAATTCATCAAGTCTGCAAACTTACATTTAAAGGTCTGAAGGGGTAAATGCCAAGACCCCCCCAAAATACCTTAAGAACCCCCAAAATATGCTTAACACTAGAACCTCCATAGGCAAATGGCCACTGACGTTTGATTTTGTAAATTAAAAAATCAGCCCAAAGAAAAGCTATGTCCTGCTCCTTCCCTGACTTTTTCTAAATATTTGTATTTTACATTGCTCATTTGTCAGAATTTTGAAATCACAAACAGAAAAGTTTTTTTTACCAGTTTTTTTTATACGCCTATTCCCAATTTAACCCACCAAGATAATGTGCTGTAGGATGTTGGTACCCAGCCAGGTGCTAATGTGTCTCTCTTTCCTCACTGAATGAATGGCAAATGGATGAATGGGCGATAATTGTGCACCTTACTTCACAATTGAATTTAAATGATGCCTAACTGAATGATAAGGAGGGTGAAGAGGTTGATTTAATTTAGAAAGATAATAGTGTAATGATGAGGTTGTTTTATGCCTATTTATCAGCAGCAAATAATTTGACCACGCACCTTGCGGGTTGATACTCTTCTCTTTTACTTTTTACTTTGCAAAAATAAGCTGTTATGGGACTGTTTTATTTACTATAACTATTACTAATCAAATGTATTGTAAGGGAAAGGAAACATGCTACATGTTGCCGTAGGCCTTTAGAATAATGCAAAACATATCCTTGACTCTATCCAAGATGATGAGGGAAGTGTCACGTCTCCTCCCATTGTTCCCTCCGGCGCTCTGATTCGCTTGTCTACTGAGCCACCGGTCTGAGCGCACCACCTTGGCAACACCGTAATGGAAACCCAACGCACCCTAATCACCTCCAGCACACCTGCTCCTCACCATCTCATCATCACCCCTATATAGCCCTGGACTGTTCAGTGTTGTGTTGTGTGTGATTGTTAGTGTCATGTCGTGTACTCGCTCTTTGTTGTTCTCTTGCTCAGTGTTAAGTAAACCTTTACATTGCTGATTCCTGCGTCAGCATCCTACCTCTTCGTATCCTCAGTACTCGTCACAGAATCACACACCTCACGAAGATGGATGCAGCAGGTAATCCTCCTGGAGTTTCCCAGCACCTCGACCAGCACCAGCAGCAGATTGCCCAGCTGAACGCCTCCATGCAGGAATTTCTCCAAACGCTGCATAAACTGACCATCGCTCCGGTTCCACCTCAGGGAGCGGCGAGTGCACCCAGTCCACCTCCTCCCGTGCTATCACCAACATCTGAGGGACCCCTCGCCCTGCCGGAGCGCTATGACGGGAAAACTACGAAATGTAGAGGCTTCCTGCTACAGGTAAACTGTATCTGGTGCGTCAGCGTGGGGCATTTCCATCGGACCAAGCCAGGATAGCGCTGGTGATTTCGCTACTGAATGGAAAGGCTCTGGATTGGGCCACGGCAGTCTGGGAAGGAGGTGAGGTCGCGGCGCTTCCCTACTCCACCTTCCTCGATCGGCTCAGGGCAGTGTTCGATCATCCCACGGAGGGAAAGGACGGGGTGAGTGTCTCCTCTGGCTACAACAGGGAGAGGAGGCCGCGTTCGAGTACGCCCTGCCAGCTTCTTCTTCGTGGCCAAAAAAGATGGAGGACTGAGGCCGTGCATTGACTACCGGGGGCTGAATGCAGTCAGCACCAAGTACAGGTACCCCCTCCCTCTGGTTCCGTCGGCCATCGAGCAGTTGCGAGGGGCCCGGTACTTTACCAAGTTGGATCTGAGGAGTGCCTACAACCTGAAGTGGAAGACAGCATTCAGCACAACCTCAGGCCACTATGAATACTGCGTCATGCGCTACGGCCTCGCTAACGCACCTTCCGTGTTCCAGTCCTTCGTCAATGACGTGTTCTGAGACATGCTGAGTAGACAGGTGGTGGTGTACATCGACGATATCCTGATCTATTTGGCTACGTTCGAGGAGCACGTCAGCGACGTCCGAGCGGTCCTACTCTGTCTCCGGGAGCACAGCCTTTTGGTGAAGGGAGAGAAATGCGAATTCCACCAACAGGCCATCTCCTTCCTGGGATAGAGGATCAGTCCTCAGGGGGTGTTCATGGAAAGAGTGAAGACGGACGCCGTCAGGTCAAGGCCAGTCCCCACCACTGTCAAGGGCCTACAGAGCTTCCTGGGATTTGCAATTTTCTACCGGCATTTCCTCAGGTCCTTCAGCTCACCTCTCTCCTTAAGGGTTGGCCTCAGAAGCTGGCCTGGAACCCTGAGGCTGACGCTGCCTTCAAGAGGCTGAATGAGAGGTTCACCACAGCACCCCTCCTAAAACACCCAGATCCAGCTCGTCCTTTCATCCTGGAGGTGGACGCATCTGAGGAGGGCGTGGGTGGGGTCCTCTCCCAGCGGCAAGGTAAGCCAGAGAAAATGTATCCCTGTGCCTTTTTCTCGAAAAAGCTTACCCCCGCAGAGAGGAACTATGGAGTTGGAGACAGGGAGCTGTTGGCGGTGGTCCTCACTCTGGAGGAATGGAGACACT
Organism: Coregonus lavaretus; assembly: GCF_964263955.1. Taxonomy (NCBI): domain Eukaryota; kingdom Metazoa; phylum Chordata; class Actinopteri; order Salmoniformes; family Salmonidae; genus Coregonus; species Coregonus lavaretus. The sequence goes on along the minus strand of NC_139999.1, from coordinate 21,567,671 downwards.
GGCTGGAGGGCGCAGTCCATCCATTCCGGATTCTCACTGACAACCGGAATTTGGAGCACATACGGGCAGAGAAACGGATGAACTCTCATCAAGTCAGGTGGGCCCAATTTCATACTCGCTTTCAGTTTATTCTGTCCTACCGGCCAGGATCCCAGAATGTGAAAGCCGACACACTCTCCATGATTCACCATACCGGAGAAAGGAAGGATCTGGGGGGTCCTATCCTTCCTCCGTCTCTCATCGTGGCACCTGTCGTTTAGGATGTGGACGAAGACATCTGAAACTAATTTCACACACTAATTTAGCCTATAGACAAGATTAAATTGACAATAATCTTGTGAGTGACAATATTAGGCCTATCAATTGTCAAATTATACATGGAAGAGATGGGCACATCTTGTAATTGACAAATGCAGGGAAAGGAGCATCACTTTATCAAATCCTCCTTCAGAGTCACACGCAGGTAAAACATGATTTATATATAGTAAATTTCACTTTTTCCAAGACTATCCATGCTGTCCATGCATTCAGCTCATGACCACTGGTATGGCAGCATTGCTCTGGCAACTAAGCAAAAACTAAATTAAAATATGCTATTCTGTCGTCAATGGATGAATGGGCAATACTGTAGGAACCAGATAGAAACTGATAATAGTGCATGTGACTTCAATTAACTGAATGATGGGGATGATAAGGAGGAATTGTGGGCGTTGTGGGCAGTCTAATTATATTATTATGAAAGGCTGGAAATGGTATATCATTTCCCCTCGTTGAGTCAAATCAGACACTGAGTACTGCATACAATGTGTGTAGTTCACAATGGCAAGCTGAACCAAACAAATGGACGCACTGACATCAATGCAAATGCTGCAGAATTTAGAGTCCGATGGAGGATTGGATATTGAGCTTGAAATCGACGTTGCTGATGAAGAGTCCTCTTCTGACTCTAATGTTGACTTCAAGCCTCCGCCTCCGATGCCTGAGCCTTGCCACAGAAAAACCAGAACAGAGACAACTGAGACGGTGATCCCAACTGACACGATGAGACAGGAGTCTGGGAGGGATGGCACGGTTTGGCTAGAAAAGAGTGACGAGTTTATGTGACATGCAGATGTTGTAGCACATCAGAGATGGTACTGTCGCTCATGAGCACAGAAAAGGAAACAGTACTTGGGACATGTCTATGGATGAACTCAAAGCATTTATTGCACTCTTGTATGACTGCGGGGCATATGGCGGAAAGAGCATGGATGTGGAGTCATTTTGGTCTGATAGGTATGGGGTGGACTTTTTCTGAGAGACCATGCCACGCAACCTCTTCAGAGAGATTATGCGACACCTGCGGCAAGTGCACACGAAACAAGGCCCATGAAAACTGCGTGCAGTGCAACTGATTTGTTTGTGGGGCTTGCTCACACAAAGCCCCGAAGCTGTGTGCTGACTGTGGACCCGAAGCGTAAAGAGAAGACGAGATTGATTCATGTGTAAAGGCATGGGTATAAGGGCACAATACAGAGTCCGATACAATCAACTAATTACTGTTTTTATATCTTGTCATGAATACATTTCCACAAATATTTCTTTATGCAATTCATCCTTTAAAATTGTTCATGCACTGGTGCTTTTGTTTAGGAATATGGCAAATAATTTCACCTGCGCATCTGTCTGGTTACATTATAATTATCTTTTTAGTTTCAACGTTGTCAAAAGAAGCTGTAACTGGACTTTTAATTACTATAACTATTACTAATCGAATATACAAATAATGTTGATAAAATGGATTACACTGTAATGTTTTTATTATAAGGGAAACGAAAATAGGCTATAGGCCTACGTTTTTTCTTGGACTTTGTCGAATTATACAAAACATATCAAATATTTTTATTTATTTATATATTTCCACAAATATTTCTTCATGCAATGAATTCTGTACAATAGTTTATGCACTATTTATCAAGCGTTGGTGCTTATGTTTGCGCACCTTGCGGGTTGATATGCATCTGATGCATATGCTAAAAAGGACACCCGGCAACGTTTTCAATGTTCTCTAGCAGGTGCTTATAAGCTGAAAGGTCAGGCGGTTCTAGTGTTAAGAGATTTCATAGGTAAGGCTGCCACTCGCCGTTCTGCTGCAACTCTGTAATGATAGTGTAGGGCTGGGGGCCAGGGAGGGGGTGGTTAGGGAACGGGGGTTGGTGGCTAGGGAGGGGAAGAATAGCGAAGGGGGGTAGAGTCAATGGGGGAATTCTTTTTGAAAATGGGAACTCTAGCTATTCTCTCTTGGAATTTGAAAGGCCTAAACTGTCCTATTAAACATTCAAGCTGTGTTAATATCCTAGCAAGAAACCATGTTGATATAGCAATGCTCCAATAAACCCACCTGCTCCAAAAGGACTCACATAGAATAGAGAACCACTTGTACAAACTGGCTGCTTTTTCATCAGCCCCAAACAAAACTAAAGTTGTAATCATAATGATAAATAAGAAACTCAAAATTACCATCTTGGATAAAGGTGAAGAACAAGAAGGCAGCATCACTTATATTAAATGTATCCATAATGGAAAGAAAATTGACTTTATTAATGTGTACGCTCTAAATTCATATAATTCTCGGAACAGCATATTGTTAGAATGAACTGAATTCCATCTGGTTATTGGGACAGACATGATTGCTATTTTGGACATGCGCAACAAATCTAATAAAACCAACTACAGTCCACAAGCAACCAAGGCTCTCCAGCATATACTCTCTGATTACAACCTCAATGATGCCTGGCGAGCACATAATCCTAAAGCAAAAGAGTACACTTTCTACTCAAACAGGCATAAATCATTCTCATTAATTATCTACACCTCTATTTTCTTTATTTAAGAAAATAGAAATTTGACATAAAATCTTGTCTGACCACCACGCTTACTGCTGTCAACTTCAAATTTCAGAATCTCCAAAAAAAGCCACAAGATGGTGTATCAACATTTCATTATTACAAAATCCTACATTCATGATCAATTTGAAATGTAACTAAATTAATTCATAATGATCAATAAAAATTCAGTCGATGACCCCCGGATTCTATGGGATGCCAACAAAGGTTTTATTAAAAATAGTGTTTTATTAAATTCAGGCTGTAACTGGGTTGAATAAGTCACAATTAAAGAATATATTAGATTTGGAAATGTTGTTAACTGTGTTAGACAGACCTTCATTTAGTGATAAGACAGAGAGCAGAATTTCCCCTCCATTGAGTAAGCCTCAACCATTACTTCCATGGTAATTGGCCCAGTCGTTTACTAGCCAACAAGTTATGCAGTAATGATCAATTAGATGATATAGCAACTATTGATCTGAAAGAAGGGAATTACTATCAGAACCTAAATTAATCAATAAAAGATTATCCCGCTTCTATAAAGAACTCTATACCTCTGATTGTAAATCCACACCAAACCAAACTAAGTCCTTTCTAAAAGAAGTATCCCTTTCCTGCAGTCAAATTACCAAAACGCCTTCTAGTGGCTTCATGGGTAGAATGTTGTTCATATTTTGCATAATTTCATAATTAATCAACATTATTACAAAAAGCCTGCCGTAAATACTGTGTTTCTATGTCAAATGGTTTTGTTATATTTGAGTCATCTGTGATGTATATAAAGTGTAAGATTGGGATGCAAGCTCAAAACTGATTTTTTTTTCAAGCTATGTGTGTGAGGTGTATACTTTTGTTTCAAAGTAGATTTGTTAAAACTACCAAGAAACACTCTGTGTGAGTGTTAGGTCCACTATTGCTTGAAATGATTAATACAGCTGTTCACTAAGGTTCATATGGGAAAGATGTGAATACAGCACTAATTTCGCCTTTATAAAAGAAAGTCAAGGATGCCACCCAGTGTTCTCACTATCGCCCCCTGTCTTTGATAAACAAAGATATTCAACTGTTTTCTAAAAGGTTGTCATCCCGTCTCAAGACTTACTTACCAAATTGGTCCACACGGACCAAAGCGGGTTTGTTAAAAAGTGTTTATCCTCGGACAACCTCTGTTGACTATTACAGTATATAATTGGTTTGTATGTGTGGGGCTTTAGCTGAGATTAGAGATTGTTCTTTACAGAGTCAAGTATATTTGTCCCAGGCTTCAAATCAAAATCAAAATCAAATCAAATGTTATTTGTCACATACACGTGTTTAGCAGATGTTATTGCGGGTGTAGCGAAATGCTTGTGCTTCTAGCTCCAACAGTGCAGTGATATCTAACAAGTAGTATCTAACAATTTCACAACATATACCCAATACACACAAATCTAGTAAGGAATGGAATTTAAGAATATATACATATATGGACAAGCAATGACAGAGCAGCATGGACTAAGATACAGTAGAATATTATAGAATAGAATACAGTATATACATATGAGATGAGTAGTGCTAGATATGTAAACATTATTAAAGTGACTAGTGTTCCATTTCTTAAAGTGGCCAGTGATTTCAATAGGCAGCAGCAGCCTCTAATGTGCTAGTGATGGCCATTTAACAGTCTGAGGGTCTTGAGATAGAAGCTGTTTTTCATTCTCTCTGTCCCAGCTTTGATGCACCTGTACTGACCTCACCTTCTGGATGATAGCAGGGTGAACAGGCAGTGGCTCGGGTGGTTGATGTCCTTGATGATCTTTTTGGCCTTCCTGTGACATTGGGTGCTGTAGGTGTCTTGGAGGGCGGGTAGTTTGCCCCCGGTAATGCGTTTGGCAGACCGCACCACCCTCTGGAGAGCCCTGCGGTTGCGGGCGGTGCAGTTGCCGTACCAGGCGGTGATACAGCCCGACAGGATTTTCTCAATTGTGCATCTGTAAAGGTTTGTGAGGGTTTTAGGTGCCAAGCCGAATTTCTTCAGCCTCCTGAGGTTGAAGAGGCTCTGTTGCGCCTTCTTCACCCCACTGTCTGCGTCAGATTTTCGGTGATGTGTACGCCAAGGAACTTGAAGCTTTCCACCTTCTCCACTGCGGTCCCGTCGATGTGGATAGGGGGGTGCACCCTCTGCTGTTTCCTGAAGTCCACGATCATCTCCTTTGTTTTGTTGACGTTGAGTGAGAGGTTATTTTCCTGGCACCACACTCCCAGAGCCCTCACCTCCTCCCTGTAGGCGTTCTCGTCATTGTTGGCAATCAAGCCTACTACTGTTGTGTCGTCTGCAAACTTGATGATTGAGTTGGAGGCATGCTTGGCCACACAGTCATGGGTGAACAGGGAGTACAGGAGGGGGCTGAGCACACACCCTTGTGGGGCCCATTGTTCATTGACTAGCACCATTCATTCTCACTGTTGATCATTATTATGTTATAACTTCTAATACTAACTGTATCCACTGGTTAAATGGGAGAGAGTGAGGTGGTTGCAATCTTAGAGCCAAACATGTTTTTGCAGCAGTGCTGCCTGCTAGCAGTAATCTTATCTTATTGATTGAGAGATTCAAGGGGCTATCATCATTAAGTAACATAATAGATACAAAGCATTGAATATTTAATTTCATGCACTTCGAAATTAATTTTGTAACTTTGCCCCAGAAGCATTTAACTGCAGGCCACTCCCTCATCATATGAAGGAATGTGCCTACCTGATTTAGGGGACACAGTGAAAAGTTGGGGGTTGGGACCAATTCCGTCATAAAAAACTCCTTAGTCCTTGCCGATGACAAGCATACCCATAACAGGATGCAGCTACCACCATGCTTGAAAATATGAAGAGTGGTACTCAGTGATATGTTGTGTTGGATTTACCCCAAAGATAACACTTTGTTTTCAGGACCAAAAACTGAATTTCTTTGCCACATTTTTTGCAGTATTACTTTAGTGCCTTGTTGCAAACAGGATGCATGTTTTGGAATATTTTTTATTCTGTACAGGCTTCCTTCGTTTCACTCTGTCATTTATGTTAGTATTGTGGAGTAACTACAATGTTGTTGATCCATCCTAAGTTATCTCTGTAACTGTTTAATAATCATCATTGGCCTCATGGTGAAATCCTTGAGCCGTTTCCATCCTCTCCAGCAACTGAGTTAGGAATGGCGCCTGTATGTTTGTAGTGACTGGGTGTATTGATACACCATCCAAAGTGTAATTAATAACCGCACCATGCTGGTCAATGTGTGTGTGGTGAGGGGCTTGGCGGGGTGGGAGGCATGGTTTCCAGGTGGGGAGGGAGGATGCGGGCAGGTGGATGGAGACTAAGGATGGGAATGGGCTGGGTTTATCTTTTTATGCATTTCTTTGATTGTTTTTTGTACCTGTAACCCTCCTCGAAAAAAATGGTGCACTCTACAATTCAACCAAATGCCAGCTATCTGGCACAGTGTGTGAATACAATAGCTTGCTCACCCATGCCGTGGAAATGGAGCTGTGGAAATGTGTGCAACAGAAAACCCATGTAACGAACCCGCTCTTAAACATGGTAGGATTGAATGAAAACCTTATGTTTTTGCGACATATCTTTTAGTTTGGGTTTTCCACGCCTCCCTTTATCCATCTGATTTATAAGAAATATATCCATTACATATTATAACTAGTCGTATCTCTCGCCTCTGTCCACTGGCGTAGATTCCTGCGCATGAGGGATAAATCATTCCCAGCGAGCTTATTACTTGAAATGAAGGAATTCATCATTGTGACAGTCGGCCATTGCGACATGTTCATTGTGATTTATCTGGGAGAAATTGATTGATTCATTAATACTGAGTGAACAGTGCTTTCTGTGGGGGTGCTGGTGCAGACGCTGTTGCTGCACGTTTCCATGGCGTAGGCTCCTGTAGGCAGGCTAACCTTGGCCCTGTCTCCCTGCCGTATAGGGTCTCTCTGCTGCAGCTCATTAGCTAGCCAATGTAGTCGCTGGGAGCTGATGCCCTGTGGCAGGGAACACACTGATCCCTGCCCAGTTATGGCACTGTGGTAGGAATACTGGGCCCCATGCACCAACACCTGACGCCATCACGAGTGCCTGGAGAAGTCACAGAGGAGCCAAGCACCTCAGTGAAGCACAGTGAAGCAGTGTGATTCAGCTGGTGTTAAACATGCAACACAGTACCTACAGCACAGACACACCTGAATGTCATGTGAATCCTCTGGTGCTGGACAGATCAATGGTCTGGAGCTGGAACTGAGATCAATATCATACAATGTATGTTTTACTGTGATCAATATCAAACAATGTATGTTTTTTTATCAGCTTATTTTTTCTGCATATATTCGCTTTTTAGTTTTGTCTTTCATGATGGATGAACTGTGGCTAGCTATCTCCAAGGAAGGAGCAAGACTTTAAATATTGTCATGTTTGTGTTCGTGGAGCCAGGACAAGGTTGAGAAGGGAATTGGATTCTAAGAATTTCTCCTCTGTCTGCTCTCTTGTATTCTGGCCATAAACTTTGACCGCCTATAGAATTTCTCAAAGTAGCAGAGTTTCAAATCCAGAAGCAGATAAGTAGATGATGTCTGAGTCGCTCTTTTCTGTTCGGTTATATTCTAGGCAAGTATTTCATGGTTTCCTGATGTTAGGATCCAAACAGCCATTTAATTAAAGAGTTTCCCTGGCCTCCTGCCAAGGCTGGCTGGGTGTACATCAATAGTTTTCTGATTGAAAAACCTTCAGGTATTTGAACAGGGTTAACCTGTGTCAGTGTGCCTGTGTGTTCCTAAAAAGAGGGAATCTAAGTTGTGAAGTGGAGTTGTGTTAACCTTCCTGTTCTCTATACTTCATTTAGAGATGAAGTTGATGTTATATTGGTTTATTAGTTGCTGACAGAACTTGCTGTAATTAAACAAACTTAAGCTGAAAAAGCTGGCACACTGTGGTAATCAACTACCTCTCCTCTCTCTTTCTCTCTCTCCTTCCGTCTCCCCACATCTCTCTCTTAGAATACTATTATTGATGTTGATTCTCAACATGTGTCCTCCATGCAGCTTTTTCCTCATAGTACGTCATACTCTGAAGTGCTTTGTCTGCTATGGGGTTTGGCTGGGGGTTGCAGGGGGTAGACCCCAGCAGGCAGTGCAGCGTAGGCAGACTCTCTGTGTTCCAGCTGATAATGGAACCTGATGAGTGGGTCTTTCATCCTCCTCCCCTCACCACAGTCCCCCAGACGTCAGGCGCTGTAGGTGGGTTTGAGGGGGGCGCTGAGCACGAGGGAGAAACAAAAGCCAGGCCGTCCCTGGAGAACGCTCAACGCTGTCAGCCAAAGACAGTAAGTTGATTAATTAAATATCAAAGAGACCAGGCGGGACTGGAGATGTTTTGGTTTGAAAAGAGTAAGGCGTCTGTTGATGTGACGACAACAACATGGTTGACAACAACAACCATCTGAGTAAAACAGATATGAGACCTTTACTTAGCCATTGTACAGGCTGTATTAATTAGAGTATTTATTTGACAGCAGATTTTACTTGCAGCAAGCTGAATTGTTTCTCAAAACAGGGATAATATGGTGGTTTTCCAGAAGATACTAAGGTTACTGCTAGGGATTTACTCTGATGCAGTTCAGACAGCCATTGCTGAGCCTTGAGAGGAGCTTTCTAAATTAATTTGTGTTCCACACAGCTGGCAAATTGATATACTTATTGTATTTTCTTCCATTTAGTTCACATTGGTGTTGACAAACCAAAAGCGATATTATTATTATTATTGTTTTTATTTTTTTCACCTTTATTTAACCAGGTAAGCCAGTTGAGAACAAGTTCTCATTTACAACTGCGACCTGGCCAAGATAAAGCAAAGCAGTGCAATAAAAACAACAACACAGAGTTACATATGGGGTAAACAAAACATAAAGTCAAAAATACAACAGAAAATATATATACAGTGTGTGCGAATTTAGTAAATGATGGAGGTAAGGTAATAAATAGGCCATAGTGCAAAATAGTTACAATTTCGTATTAACACTGGAATGATAGATGTGCAAAAGATGATGTGCAAATAGAGATACTGGGGTGCAAATAAGCTAAATAAATAACATTATGGGGATGGATAGTTGGATGGGCTAGTTACAGATGGGCTGTGTACAGGGGACATGGGCAAGTTGCAGCGGAGGGTGCAGAGCTGGTGGCCGGGGTAGTGGTAGCCAGGTGGAAAGCATGGCCAGCATTAGCAAAATGCTTGTTGAAATTCTCGATTATTGTAGATTTATCGGTGGTGACAGTGTTTCCTAGCCTCAGTGCAGTGGGCAGTTGGGAGGAGGTGCTCTTATTCTCCATGGACTTTATAGTGTCCCAAAACGTTTTGGAGTTAGTGCTACAGGATGCACATTTCTGTTTGAAAAAGCTAGCCTTTGCTTTCCTAACTGATTGGGTATTTTGGTTCCTGACTTCCCTGAAAAGTTGCATATCACGTGGGGCTGTTCGATGCTAATGCAGTACGCCACAGGATGTTTTTGTGCTGGTCAAGGGCAGTCAAGTCTGAGGAGAACCAGGGGCTATATCTGTTCTTAGTTCTGACATTTTTTGAATGGAGCATGCTTATTTAAGATTGAGAGGAAAGCACTTTTAAAGAGCAACCAGGCATCCTCTACTGACGGAATGAGGTCAATATCCATCCAGGATACCCGGGCCAGGTCAATTAGAAAGGCCTGCTCGCTAAAGTGTTTTTTGGGGAGCGTTTGACAGTGATGAGGGGTGGTCGTTTGACGGACGCAGGCAATAAGGCAGTGATCGCTGAGATCCTGGTTAAATACAGCGGAGTTGTATTTAGAGAGTACATTTGTCAGGATGATATCTATGAGGGTGCCCATGTTTACAGATTTTGGGTTGTACCTGGTAGGTTCGTTGATAATTTGTGTGAGATTGAGGGCATCTAGTTTAGATTGTAGGTTGGCAGTCACCAAGCAGTACGAACTCTGAGGATAGCTCGGGGCTGAAGGGGGTCTGTAGCAAGCGGCAACAGTGAGAGACTTATTTCTGGAAAGGTGGATTTTTAGAAGTAGAAGCTCAAACTGTTTGGGCATAGACCTGGATAGTATGATAGAGCTCTGCAGGCTATCTCTACAGTAGATTGCAACCCCACCCCCTTTGGCAGTTCTATCGAGATGGAAAATGTTGTAGTTGGGGATGTACATTTCAGAATTTTTGGTGGCCTTCCTAAGACAGGATTCAGACACTGCTAGAACATCAGGGTTGGCGGAGTGTGCTAACGCAGTGAATAACTCAAACTTCGGGAGGAGGCTTCAGATGTTAACGTGCAAAAAACCAAGGCTTTTACGGTTACAGAAGTCAACAAATGATAATGCCTGGGGAGTAGGAGTGATACTGGGGGATACAGGGCCTGGGTTAACCTCTACATCACCAGAGGAACAGAGGAGGAGTAGAAAAAGGATACGGCTAAAGGCTTTAAGAACTAGTCTTCTAGTGCGTTGGGTACAGAGAAAAAAAGGGGCAGATTTCCGGACGTTGTAGAATAGATTCAGGGCATTATGTACAGACAAGGATATGGAAGGATATGAGTACAGTGGAGGTAAACCTAAGCGTTGGGCAACGATGAAAGAGATATCATCACTGGAGGCACCGATTGAGTCGGTCTCCGCGTGTATGGGGGGTGGGACAAAGGAGCTGTCTAAGGCAGGTTGAGCTGGGCTGGGGGCTCTACAGTGAAATAGTACAATAATAAATAACCGAAACAGCAATAAACAAGGCATATTGACATGGGAGAGAGGCATAAAGCAATCACAGGTGTTATTCGAGAGAGCTAAGACAACAGCTGGTAATGGCAACAAAATTTGGGCTGAGGCTAAACATCAACATGATGCGGTACCGTATAAAGGAACAGTCCAGCAGGCATCAGCTGTATAGCTGAGTTATCATAAGGTCCGGTGAACAGCAATAGGAGAGTTCGGAGGTAGTTCGGGGGCTGCTACAGCACTGGCGAGCAAGAGGCCCGGCTTGCGTGTGCTAGCGGGCCGGGGCTAGCAGATGGATCTTCGTGGTCGACGTCGTAACGGGAAGCCTGTTGAAACCACATCAGACGATTTCATCGGCAAACCAGTCGTGTTGGATCGGCGGGGCTCCGTTTCAACACTAGGAGGTCCCGTCCGTTGACAGAGAATTAGATAGCCGGGAGATGGGCTTGGCTCGAGGCTAGCTCAAGGCTAACTGGTGCTTGCTAAGGGGCAATGGTAATTAGCCAACGACAACAGCCATTTGGTTGCAGCTAGCTGGTTGCGATGATCCGGCGCTAGGGTCCAGTGATTCCGGCAGAAAATCCGATATGCTCTGGGTTGATAGCACGCTGTGCAGACTGGCCGACAAATTGTCCAGGCTAGAGCTAGAGCTGGCTGGTGGGTATTGCAGGCCACGGACAATGGTGAAGACGCTAACGGTGGTTAATAGCAAGTAGCCATTTGGTTGCAGCTAGACTAGTTTCAGCTTAAGGTTCTTGATAAAAGTTATAAAGAAATAATAGAATCCTTTCCACGTTGGGTGAGGCGGGTTGCAGGAAAGTATATTTAGTTAAAGAATGAAAAGTAAAAATTGAGAAATATATACAAAATAGACAAACTAACAAATTAAAATTACTGTACAAATTACTCCATGATTAAATTACTCAGGCAATGCTGCTGCTCAACCTGGAGCAAATATTCGAATGTATTTGGAAATACACTTGGAAAGTGTTTGAAAATACTAAAATAGACTGACTCAAATACACTCCCCTGCGTTTAAACAAGGTATTTAGAAATATTCTCAAATACTATTTGTTTTTTTTTACAAATAACCATTCAAATACACAAATAAAAACACTTGTTTTGCTGTGTATTTGAAAATACTCAAATACACAGAAAAATTATTTTAAATACCAGATACTCAAATACACATGTATTTGAACCCAGGTCTGACACAGTAGCTCTTTATTATTTGTCCATATCTCAAATCATGTTGATGCATTATCCGTAGCATTAGGAGTCCTGTGGGCCGCACACTGCCCCAGACTGGCCTCACACTGCCCTCACACTGCCCTCAGACTACATACTGGTGACCTCTGGACACTGACCCTGAGAAATGATAGCCCGTCCATGGTAGGGTCTGGCCCCCTTGTACAAGACAGAGTTCAGGCCAGTCAGTTTGCTCCTGCCTGCGTCCTCCAGAAGGAGAGGACCTTAATGAGAGAGGGAGAGAGGGGGAGGGGGGGGGATAGAGAGTGAGAGAGAGGAAATAGAGAAAGAGAGGGAGGGCGAGATGAAGAGATAGTGTCGTATAAGGAGATAGAGAGAAAGAGAGAGAGATGGAGGGAACAAGAGAAACAGAGAGATGGGGGGGGGGGGGGAGTGAGGGAACTGGAAAGGGAGAGACATTGAGAGGTATAGAGATGAACCTAGGGCTGTTGCGGTGACCGTATTACCACCACACAGGCGATCACAAGTCATGAAGGCAGTCAAATTCCACGTGACCGTTTAGTCACAGTAATTAGGCTTCTCCAAGCTCTGATGCTGCTGGTGGTATTTAGTAGCCTACCAAACTTGCTAACTGCCTGGTACTCAGGACTCTATTGTCCCTCTAATCACTCTGACATCAATGCCAAATGTTTTCGAACACTTCTTGAGAGCCCATGAGCTCATGTTGCGTAACATTTCTATAGGCTATGCAGTTGCGGGAGAAAACAGAGAGATGGCCGCTAATAAAAAGAGGAGGATCCCATCAGCTTTCTATAGGCTAGGCCTGCTATATTTATTTCTCAACTCTCCTAATATTAAGCACATTGCTTATATTTACAACAGGAGTATAGCCTACCCGGCTGGCATGAAAATAAACCACGGGGAAAAGCGTCCTCCATTCGCTATTTAAGTGCATAGATGACATGTATTTTTTCCCGCTGCCTCTGTTTCGATACAGGTGAATGATAATGGTCCATTCTAAATCAAAACAAATGTCACACATATATTATTTTGTATATGTAAAGACAAGATTAAATCAAGAATAGTCTGATGAGTGACAATATTAGCCTATCACTTGTGAATTATATATTATCACTTGTGAATGCATAAGAAACAATGCCTTTTTTTCTCTCGACTTTTTCGAATCATAGTCGCACACCTCATGTAGCCTAGCCCATAGGCCTATATTGTCACGATCGTTCATGAACGAGACGGACCAAGGCGCAGCGTGATATGCATTCATGTTTATTTAACGAGTAAACACACAACCAAAACCACAAACGAAACGTGAAGTCCAAGGTAGACAAATAACATACCTCACACGGAACAAGATCCCACAACTAACTGGTGCCAACAGGCTGCCTAAGTATGGTCCCCAATCAGAGACAACGAGCAACAGCTGCCTCTGATTGGGAACCACACAGGCCAACATAGATCTACCCATTCTAGATCTTAAACACAGAACATCGACGTAGCAAACACAAACCCAGAAAATACACACCCTGACTCAACAAATACAAGTCCTCAGAGTCAGGGCGTGACATATATGTTTTAATAAGGTTTGTGTCATTACTAAAGTGGCCAAATAACTTCTTAAAATTAATCACATTAATCTGCTTTACAAGGAGTGTAGAGCCTAACTGTCATATATAAGCAGCGCGTGAGTTTCAAGTTTGGGGAAGATAATTTTCACCATAAAATGCACCTTTATAATAAAAGCATTACATGCATCATTGCATTTCCGGTCACCTTTGATAATGGTGCTTTCCGCTAATGGAACATTTGCACTTACAGCCTACTACCATGTCTGCATTGCTGCGCTTATAATGTGAAGCCACGTTGCATAAACATTTTTGTTTTATGCTAGTGGTTGTATTAATTCAGGATCTATCGCATCCCACAACTGTCCCAGACTATGTATGGACTATTTATTTCTTGCACAGAATAGAATAGGTCGTCTTTTGTGCTGTGCGGGATAGTAGATTGACATAGGTTACCCCCATCCCCCCTGTCCCCATCCCCCCTGTCCCCATCCCCCCTGTCCCCATCCCCCCTGTCCCCATCCACACATGGTTTCCACATTAGTATGCAACATTGAACCCAGTCACACTTTGATGTGCAGCCACATGATTTCACAGTCCACCCTGATGGCACAGATCATATTTATAGGTGTCTGTTGCCGAGACTGATGAGGAGACTGGTTCACATTTAATCTATTCTCAAGCAGCAGTGTGCCTCTGGTGAGACGCCTACATATGAGACACCCTGGATACTGTGAGCAGTGGAGTTTATATCATACAGCTGCTATATGTACATGTTATTATAATAATAATAATAATAATAATATGTCATTTAGCAGACGCTTTTATCCAAAGCGACTTACAGTCATGTGTGCATACATTTTTACGTATGGGTGATCCCGGGGATCGAACCCACTACCCTGGCGTTACAAGCGCCATGCTCTACCAATTGAGCTACACTCTCATAACTCGCTATAGACCTGTTGTGTGGTACAGTGTTAATTAGGTCATCTTAGACAGAATACATCTCAACTTGTCATTTAAAGGGTTTTTTCTCCAGATGGATTGAACACTATTACTTTAATCTAGCTCAGTAATGATTGTGTGGTTTGAAATTAGTCCTTTTCTCTCTCCTGCTCTCCTGTATGAGAGTCCACGGCCTTCAATAGCAGCAGGGAAATCAAATCAAATCCAAGGTGATCCTTATCAGTTTAATGAATTGACACAGGGGCACTCTTGTCATCCAAATATGACTCTAATGTTTCCACTTGAAGATTAGTTTCTATTATTCAACTTTGAAAAGTTGAAACATTCAGAGATTGAACTATAAATGAGACATTCATCTAAGGAGAGGCTATCTACACACCTGATTGTCACGCCCTGACTTATATGTTGAGTCAGGGTGTGTATATTCCTTGTTGTGTTTGTTTTATGTTGTAGGATCTAGTATTCTAGATCTATGTTGGCCGGTGTGGTCCCCAATCAGAGGCAGCTGTCGCTCGTTGTCTCTGATTGGGGAACATACTTAGGCAGCCTATTGGCACTAGTGGGTTGTGGGATCTTGTTCCGTGTTGAGGTATGTTGGTTGTGTACCTTGGACTTCATGTTTCGTTTGTTGTTTTGTAGTTGTTTATTCGGTTCAAATAAACATGTATGCATATCACGCTGCGCCTTGGTCTGACCCGTTCCTGAACGAACGTGACAGAAGATCCCACCAAACGAGGACCAAGCAGCGTGTCCAGGAGCAGACAGCCTGGACATGGGAGGAGATCCTGGAAGGAAAGGGTTCCTGGACATGGGAGGAGATTCAGGCCGGGATGGATCGCCGTCCTTCGGAGGAGACAGTGGAGGCGCGGTATAGAGAGGAGCAGCGGCAACGCAGAAGGCGCCGGCCGAGGAAGAAGCCCGAGAGACAGCCCCAATAAAAACATTTGGGGGGGCTAAAAGGGTGGTTGGCGGAGCCTAGTGTTAGAGCAGAGCCAACTCCCCGTACTCACGCGAGGAGGTGTGTGACTGGGCAGGCTCCGTGTTATGCGGAGCTACGTACTGTGTCGCCAGTGCGCCGGCACAGTCCTGTACGTCCTGTGCTTGCACCACGCACGTGCCGTGCGAAGATGGGCATTCAGCCAGGACGGGGTGTGCTGGCTCAACGCTCCTGGTCTCCAGTACGCCTCCTCGGTCCCGCATATCCTGCGGCAGTTCTACGAGCTGTATCGCCAGTACGCGTGCACAGCCCAATGCGTCCTGTGCCAGCGCCTCGCACATGTAGTGCGAAAGTGGGTAGCCAGCCAGGACTGGTTGTGCCAGCTCTCCGCTCCAGACCTCCAGTCCGCCTTCGCAGTCCGGTTCGGCCCATTCCTGCTCCTCGCACCAAGCCAGTGGTGCGCGTCGCCAGCCCGGCCGGCCCATTCCTGCTCCTCGCACCAAGCCAGTGGTGCGCATCGCCAGCCCGGCCTGTTCCTGCCCCTCGCACCAAGCCAGTGGTGCGCGTCGCCAGCCCGGTCCAGCCTGTTCCTGTCCCTTGCACCAAGCCAGTGGTGCGCGTCGCCAGCCCGGTCCGGCCTGTTCCTGGCCCTCGCACCAAGCCAGTGGTGCGCGTCGCCAGCCAGGCCCGGCCCGGCCTGTTCCTGCTCCTCGCACCAAGCCAGTGGTGCGCGTCGCCAGCCTGGTCCGGCCTGTTCCTGTCCCTCGCACCAAGCCAGTGGTGCGCGTCGCCGGCCCGGCCTGTTCCTGCCCCTCGCACCAAGCCAGTGGTGCGCGTCGCCAGCCCGGTCCGGCCTGATCCTGTCTCTCGCACCAAGCCAGTGGTGCGCGTCGCCAGCCCGGCCCGGCCTGTTCCTGCCCCTCACACCAAGCCAGTGGTGCGCGTCGCCAGCCCGGTCCGGCCTGTTCCTGGCCCTCGCACCAAGCCAGTGGTGCGCGTCGCCAGCCCGGCCCGGCCCGGCCTGTTCCTGCTCCTAGCACCAAGCCAGTGGTGCGCGTCGCCAGCCTGGTCCGGCCTGTTCCTGTCCCTCGCACCAAGCCAGTGGTGCGCGTCGCCAGCCCGGCCCGGCCTGTTCCTGCCCCTCGCACCAAGCCAGTGGTGCGCGTCGCAAGCCCGGTCCGGCCTGTTCCTGTCCCTCGCACCAAGCCAGTGGTGCGCGTCGCCAGCCCGGCCTGTTGCTGCCCCTCGCACCAAGCCAGTGGTGCGTGTCGCCAGCCTGGTCCGGCCTGTTCCTGTCCCTTGCACCAAGCCAGTGGTGCGCGTCGCCAGCCCGGTCCGGCCTGTTCCTGGCCCTCGCACCAAGCCAGTAGTGCGCGTCGCCAGCCCGGCCCGGCCCGGCCTGTTCCTGCTCCTCGCACCAAGCCAGTGGTGCGCGTCGCCAGCCTGGTCCGGCCTGTTCCTGTCCCTCGCACCAAGCCAGTGGTGCGCGTCGCCGGCCCGGCCTGTTCCTGCCCCTCGCACCAAGCCAGTGGTGCGCGTCGCCAGCCCGGTCCGGCCTGATCCTGTCTCTCGCACCAAGCCAGTGGTGCGCGTCGCCAGCCCGGCCCGGCCTGTTCCTGCCCCTCACACCAAGCCAGTGGTGCGCGTCGCCAGCCCGGTCCGGCCTGTTCCTGGCCCTCGCACCAAGCCAGTGGTGCGCGTCGCCAGCCCGGCCCGGCCCGGCCTGTTCCTGCTCCTAGCACCAAGCCAGTGGTGCGCGTCGCCAGCCTGGTCCGGCCTGTTCCTGTCCCTCGCACCAAGCCAGTGGTGCGCGTCGCCAGCCCGGCCCGGCCTGTTCCTGCCCCTCGCACCAAGCCAGTGGTGCGCGTCGCAAGCCCGGTCCGGCCTATTCCTGTCCCTCGCACCAAGCCAGTGGTGCGCGTCGCCAGCCCGGCCTGTTGCTGCCCCTCGCACCAAGCCAGTGGTGCGCGTCGCCAGCCCGGTCCGGCTTGTTCCTGCCCCTCACACCAAGCCAGTGGTGCGCGTCGCCAGCCCGGTCCGGCCTGTTCCTGGCCCTCGCACCAAGCCAGTGGTTCGCCAGCTGCAAGCCAGTGGTGCGCGTCGCCAGCCCGGCCCGGCCTGTTCCTGCTCCTCGCACCAAGCCAGTGGTGCGCGTCGCCAGCCTGGTCCGGCCTGTTCCTGTCCCTCACACCAAGCCAGTGGTGCGCATCGCCGGCCCGGCCTGTTCCTGCCCCTCGCACCAAGCCAGTGGTGCGCCTCGCCAGCCCGGTCCGGCCTGATCCTGTCCCTCGCACCAAGCCAGTGGTGCGCGTCGCCAGCCCGGCCCGGCCTGTTCCTGCTCCTCGCACCAAGCCAGTGGTGCGCGTTGCCAGCCCGGTCCGGCCTGTCCTGCTCCTCGCACCAAGCCAGTGGTACGTGTGTCCAGTCCGGCACGGCCCGTGCCTGTTCCACCGGTACCTGGTTCGGCACCGGTCAGCTGCTCTACTTCGGAGCCAGAGCAGTCCGCTCCACCGGTGCCCAGTTCAGCTCCGGTCAGCTGCTCCACTCCGGAGCCAGAGTAATCCGCTTCACCGGGGTTCAGTCCAGCTCCGGTCAGCGGCTCCAGTCCGGAGCCTGAGCAGTCCGCTCCACCAGTGCCCGGTCCAGCTCCGGTCAGCGGCTCCAGTCCAGACCCAGACGTCAGCCCCTCTCCAGGTTTGGGGTCTCCCACACCAGGGTCCAGACAGGGCTTGGAATATAGTGGGAGGAGGGAGAGGGGAAGCAACGCGCCGAGGTCTAGACCAGACCAGGGGCGCAACAGGGAGGCGAAGAGTGAGAGGTCGTCACGCCCTGAGCCGGATCCGCCTCTGAGGCGGAATGCCCACCCGGCCCCTACCCTGTTATGTTTATGTTGTGCGGTCGGAGTCCGCACCTTTGGAGGGGGGTACTGTCACGCCCTGACTCAGGGGACGCTTATATGTTGAGTCAGGGTGTGTATATTCCTTGTTGTGTTTGTTTTATGTTGTAGGATCTAGTATTCTAGATCTATGTTGGCCGGTGTGGTTCCCAATCAGAGGCAGCTGTTGCTCGTTGTCTCTGATTGGGGAACATACTTAGGCAGCCTATTGGCACTAGTGGGTTGTGGGATCTTGTTCCGTGTTGAGGTATGTTGTTTGTGTACCTTGGACTTCACATTTCGTTTGTTGTTTTGTAGTTGTTTATTCGGTTCAAATAAAAATGTATGCATATCACGCTGCGCCTTGGTCTGACCCGTTCCTGAACGAACGTGACACTGATGAGGTACATAACTTGGAAAGAAGTGCATAAAACTCTCTGGATACTCTGAAGAAGAAATTCCCCTCTCAGTACATGTCTTGAAAAATCATCACGTTGACATTAACCTTATAGAGTGCAGGACCTGAATAAATGATAACTTGTCAGAGTCAAGTTTCTGCTCAACCATTGGTATTAATTCTAGAATTCGACAGAGAATTCGACATATTGTAGCGTACTGCAGCATAAAACTAATGCGCACTTCCCTTGTGTGATCATATCAAGATGTTATCTGTCGTTTAATACCTTATCAGCCAGCCTATTATGACAAACTGGCTTATATTTTATATTGATATCATTCACAGTAATCTGACACAAAATTGTGTTCCAGTTTTATATTGTTCCATTTCCATCTGAGTAAGGCCTTGAATAAATAATCCCCTCCCCCCTCTCTCTCTCTCTCTCTCTCTCTCTCTCTCTCTCTCTCTCTCTCTCTCTCTCTCTCTCTCTCTCTCTCTCTCCTCCATCTCTCTATCAATCTCTCTCACTCACTCTCTCTCTCTCTCACTCTCTTCCTCCCCTCATATAATATATAATTTTGTTATTTGTCATGGCTATTATGCTCCCAAAAATGAAGGCATGTTGAAGAAGTAATTTCAGAGCTCAGTGACACAGAATATATTAGCATTGTCCAGCGTCTCTTTGGCCCATGGTTCATTTATTGCGTATTGTGGTGTACTGTGCTGTATTTTCAACAAAAAAACATCCTGTTCCGAGTCTGCATTGAGTGGTCTTCTCGGAAAGCTATCTGCCAGGGTCTAGCCAAAGGATAATTAGCTTCCACAGTAGAAAAGCACTATTCGGCAACACAGTACCTGACACACAACATATCAGAGCTAACAACAAGAGCCCTTTCACTGCACCCTCTGACTACCACCTACACCATTTATCTAATAACTGCATTATCAATGTCTTAAAATGGCACCATCTTCTAGGATGTTCATTTCAGATTGAAGTAAAAGTCTGAAGAAAAGTAGGAAAAGTATTTTGTACAGATTTCCTGCAATTCAGGATACTTAAAACATGTAGTGTATTTTAGGTTTAAAAAGGCTTCTGAATTTTGCAATTTCCACTTTGAAATGTCAGACTTGATTTTCCCTTATGAAAAATGTATCAACCCCTACAAGAAATATCCATTAATTATAATCCACATAATAATTCACATTTCCTGTTGCTGCAGGATTATTTTCCTGCTGTAGCAAACTGGCTCAAATTAAGTTCCTACATGTGTATGTGTCATGACTGGATAACTGTGTGATGGCTTGGTGATCTCTGCCTTCCTGACACAAAATAAACGTTCAATAATGAGAGAAAACAACAAATTCTGTGAGCTTTTATACAAACCCTTTCATGCAACATAATACGTGGCACCCCTGGCTTGCAGGGAAAGCAATGTCAGGAACTAAATACTCCATCTGACTGGCTCTACATTTTCACCCTGAAACTGGCCGTTGAAGCCATTGATTTTCTCCCCTTTTCATGTTACCCAGATTGATCATCATTTGAAAGTCGCTGGCTGAGAGAAGTATCAGTGCTGTGCTTTACAATTATAATTTCGCAAGTACTTATACAATGGGATCGCATAAGCCAATAACTGAAAAAGCAGCTTCCAGGAAAGTACTGTCCAATATACTGTATAAAGGAGCGATATTCAACATAAGTAGAGAAAACAGCCTTGAACTCTGTATTGGTCTTTGGTCATTCAGCACGACCACTGTGACTTCAATGAACAAACTGTGCTTCCTCAAAGGGAAAGTATTGAATAGATATTATGGTGTGGGTGTACAGTGTGGGAGCCACAGAGCACAGTGGCCTTCAGTGTTATGAAACGCGACAATCATGCTTGCCAGACCAGACCATTTTGGCTCAAATGGTTCACAAGTGTAACTGTCCCTACCAATTACACACAATGCATGACAAAGTCCCTTTTCACAGCTCTGTAGCTGCTCTGGCCTGGGCACCCTGGGGGGGCGTTTGTCAGGTGGAGAAGACGAACACTGGAATACAGCCAGCTGCATTTAATGCTTGAAGAAAACATTCAAACATGCAAATGTGTGGCAGGGAGAGATGGGAAGCTGATTAACTTACATTGCAAATGAGGCCCTGTTATGCAAAAGCATGCCAGTCCCTGATGTTCTGGCTTAATAGAAAGTGGGCAGATTATTCACGCTGCAGAGTGAGTGAGCCTTTTTCCATATCTAACACCGAGATTTTTAGCATGCACCTATAATTGGAAGCGGGTAAGTGGCTTGTGATGCATTATGCATTTTAGCTAATGTATTGTATGTAATCTGGGCACAGTGAATTGACTGGAACAGGTCATTTACAGAGGAGACAGACTGACCACTGCATGGTGGGAGAGCCAGCGCTGAATGTCTCCACCTCACACCTCAACACACCATGTCTATACATCAAGCATTCATTGGTATGGCCCCCCCATACGGAAAGGTGGTTTTGGACAGTAATATGTCTGAGTGGCAGACTGAAGTGTTCCTCAGCTTGGTTACATGTCTAACTTAGCTATTGATAGATGATAAAAGCATAATGTCTGTTTCAGTTACTGCATTTAGGTAGTGAGATCCAGGTTCTGTGTATTTCTATATAGCAAACCAGCAGTGCTATATCCCTTGTAGGGTTGCAAAGCTACCGGTAGTTAACCAACGTTACCGGAATCTTCAGTAATTTTGGTAATTAATATAGAATCTATGGCAATCTATCGTAACTTTGGTAATTTAATTCATATATAGTATTCATTTAATATATATGTGTCCATATTGTCCATGAGTTTCTAGTAGATAGGCCATATGGTTCAAGATAAAATTAATTTTAAAAGCATTAATCAACAATGGTATTACTTTCAATTAACTCTGAAACTCTTCCAACTATTGACTTTTTTACACAACTGCCACCAGTTTGACGCCAAAACATTGACAACAAATACATACTGACATAGCTAAATAAATAAAAGTGTGTAAAAAATATAGAAAGGATATTTCATGCTGAAACCCTCATATTAAACACCAATGGTATTCACTAAGTTGATGGTTTATATTAAGGATAATGTTTTAATTATTTCATATATTTTACACGTGATAAGGCCACACAGAGGCCCAGAGATAATCTGTACAAATCTGTACAAATCTGAAGTACCCAAAAGGGCCACTAGATGTCTTGTGATAGATTACATAAAATCCTTGAAGGATACCAAAATTGTGGTAGTTTACTTATAAACTTCAAAAGTTTCCAGTAATATACCCTCCCTTTGCAACCCTAATCCCTTGTCCTCTGATCAGCCCATTTCTCCTGGCTCACCAGAACCAATTGTTTTCTTCAAAGGAATACCATTTCACAAAGGCTGCCCTATGATTGCTTTCAAAAAGGTTGTTTTTATGATTTTGAATGGACGATTCAGTCGCTCATTTCACCATTCTGTCTTCATTTAAAGTACTTAGTGACCTACATCATATGGACATTCACCGTGGTCAGACGTGGGCCAATACTGTGAAGGAAATGGTACACTGAGGATATCTAAGAGAAAGGACAAGAGCCCTCCCTTCCTCTTTTATTTTAGAAACAGTCTTTAAGTCCGTGAGCCCAATGTAATAAAATGCCTGCCACTTATTTGACATGCTATCCAACAGAGTAACGTGTGTGTGTCCTTGTACCTTAAAAACACAGAACTAGGTTACTTCCTGCATATATTTACCGTAATCACTTACTTTCTCCTGTTCTTCTTTAGAGAAAGTTCTGATAACTTTTATAGTCCAGGCATAGTCATATAGTTGCCGCGACGTGTGTTTTCAGACGCTTGCTATTCATTTTCTAATACACATAAAAGTTAGAATTGACATAGAAGCTATTATGGACATCAACAACCCCTAGCACCTATTGGATCTTGAGAATAACGTTTTGCAGCCAACTCACTCCTGGACATGGAGCATTTTCCACCCAAGTGTTACAGACCATTTCTTAATCAGGTTTGTCACAGTGCTCCCTCTGGACCGGGGTAATTTCATGGTGCTGAACTGGTATTGATAGAGTGTGGGTAAATGAGGCACGCAGCAATCGTTAACTTTAATAACCATAAAGATGTGGGCGTCTGAGTAATATGGCCCTGGTGTGATATTCCATACAGGTGATTAAGAACCAACCTGGGCTGAGGCCATGCAGACACACCTCCCACCTCCCATTCACTTCAATACAATGACTAGTTAGTGATATCATTACTGTCAGTTTACCAGTAGTACTGTCTTTTAGTATTTTGATTTCATAACTTATCACGTACTAACCGCTGTGGGGCACTGAATGCACCAGGAAGAGGGTACCAATTATTTGAAGGCATTGTCTCATTACATTTTTAAAAACATTTTAGTCATTTAGCAGACGCTCTTATCCAGAGCGACTTACAGTTAGTGAGTGCATACATTTTTCATACTGGCCCCCAGTGGGAAACAAACCCACAACCCTGGCATTGCAGGTGCCATGCTCTACCAACTGAGCTACAGGGGACTACAAATTGTAGTATTATAGGCTGTTTAAATAAGGGCGTACATGCATTACAATGGTCCCTATTCTGTTCTGCTGGTGCTAGACTCAATGTGGAGGCCAGCCATCTGCTACATCTCTGAAATGTTGAAGATTGTAGGATCTGTTAGGGTTGTCGCTATAAGACAAGATTGTATTTGGCAATATTTTATCCTTTTAAAGTAGAACACTGTACTTTGACCAATGAGAGTACTGCTACAATCTTCCCTCAACACAAAACCATTCCTCTGTCAGACTACCCAATATAGCTGTAAGAAAGAGGAAAAATACATTGCATAACAACTGTGAGAAAATATGACCATGAAATGCTGTGATTCCTCAATGACAATTGCCAGTATTGTCACTTCCTGTGTTACAGAGATTAGGGTCCCCCACCCTGTGTGACCATTCCTGCTTCCTGGTGTCTCTGGAAAGCTACGGATAGATCTAGGGTCAGGTTTCCATCCCCAAATCCTAATATTAACCACTAGGAGAAGGGATGTAAAATTGACCTTAGATCACTGAGGCGACTTTTGGGAAGTTGAGACAAAACAAGCACCGACTGTATTCCAACTGTTGGATATTGTCATGAATTCAGCTGAGGCTGCCCCTCCTCCTTGCTTGGGCAGGTTTCGGCGTTCGTCGTCACCGGCTTACTAGCCACTACAGCTCCATTTATCATCACTCCATTTGTCTTGTCTTGTCTTGTCAATCACACACACCTGGTACTCATTCCATCATTAGTCTGCGTATAAGTGTTCCCTCTGCCCCCTTGTCCTTTGTGAGTGATTGTTCATTGTGAGAGTGAGTAGCTCGGTTGAGCTACTCTTTCCTTGTATGTGGTCCTCTGTAGCTCAGCTGGTAGAGCACGGTACTTGTAACGCCAAGGTAGTGGGTTTGATCCCCGGGACCACCCATACACAAAAATGTATGCACGCATGACTGTAAGTCGCTTTGGATAAAAGCGTCTGCTAAATGGCATACTATATGTAGCCAAGGTGGATTTTTTCCCTTGTGCTAGTTTCGTTTTGACGCTTGCTGCGCTTTATTCATGTACACTGAATAAACTCTGGATTTCGGTGTTTTACCTCCTGCGCCTGACTCCGTCATTCACATCTCATCACAGATATCATAACTCTGGCTGGATTCCAATAGGAATTACACATCACTTTGCAAGCCAGCATAATGTGACTCGCATGCCTGATGTAGCCTGTAAACCAGGAGTTTCCTAACACCACTGTTACGGTAAAGCTAGGCCATCAAAGCCAGGCCCTATGCTATACAGTGCCTTCAGAAAGTATTCACACCCCATTCGCACATTTTGTTGTGTTACAGCCTGAATAAAAAAAAATATTGAATTTAGATTTTTTGTCACTGGCCTACACACAATACCCCATAATGTCAAAGTAGATTGATGTTTTTTGACATTTTTACAAATTAATAAAAAATGAAAAGCTGAAATGTCTTGAGTCAATAAGTATTGAAACCCTTTGTTATGGCAGGCAAGCCTAAATAAGTTCAGGAGTAAAAATGTTTTTAACAAGTCACATAAGTTGCATGGGCTCACTCTTTGTGGAATAATAGTGTGTATCATGATTTTTTAATGACTACCTCATCTCTATACCCAACACATACAATTATCTGTAAGATCCCTCAGTCGAGCAGTGAATTTCAAACACAGATTCAACCACAAAGATCAGGGAGGCTTTCCAATGCCTCTCAAAGAAGGCTATCTATTGGTAGATGGGTAAAAAAAAGCAGACATTGAATATACCTTTGAGCATGGTGAAGTTATTAATTACACTTTGGATGGTGTATCAATACACCCAGACACTACAAAGATACATGCGTCCTTCCTAACTCACTTGTCAGAGAGGAAGGAAAATGCTCAGAGATTTAACCATGAGGCCAATGGTGACTTTAAAACAGTTACAGAGTTTAATGACTGTGATAGCAGAAAACTTAGGATGGATCAACAACATTGTAGTTACTCCACAATACTAACCTAAATGACAGAGTAAAAAGAAGGAAGCCTGTACAGAATAAAAATATTCCAAAACATGCATCCTGTTCACAATAAGGCAATAAAGTAAAACCGCAACAAAATTGGCAAAGAAATGAACTTTATGTCCTGAAAACAAAGTGTTATGTTTGGGGCAAATCTAACACAACACATCACTGAGTACCACTCTTCATATTTTCAAGAATGGTGGTGGCTGCATCATGTTATGGGTATGCTTGTCATCGGCAAGGACTAGGGAGTTTTTTTAGGATAAAAATAAACGGAATAGAGCTAAGCACAGGCAAAATCCTAGAGAAAACCTGGTTCAGTGTGCTTTCCAACAGACACTGGGAGACAAATTCACCTTTCAGCAGGACAATAACTTAAAACACAAGGCCAAATATACACTGGAGTTGCTTATCAAGATGACGTGGAATGTTCCTGAGTGACCTAGTTACAGTTTTGACTTGAATCGGCTTGAAAAACTATGGCAAGACTTGAAAATGGCTGTCTAGCAATGATCAACATCCAACTTGACAGAGCTTGAAGGATGTAAAAAATAATGTGCAAATATTGTACAATTCAGGTGTGCAAAGCACTTAGCGACTTACCCAGAAAGACTCACAGGTGTAATCACTGCCAAAGGTGATTCTAACATGTATTGACTCGGAGGTGTGAATTAAAATGTTTTCACTTTGTTATTATGGGGTATTGTGTGTACAGTCGTGGTCAAAAGTTTTGAGAATGACACAAATATACATTTTCACAAAGTCTGCTGCCTTAGTTTTTATGATGGCAATTTGCATATACTTCAGAATGTTATGAAGTCCCTCTTTGCCATGAAAATGAACTGAATCCCCAAAAAACATTTCCACTGCATTTCAGCCCTGCCACAAAAGGACCAGCTGACATCATGTTAGTGATTCTCTCGTTAACACAGGTGAGAGTGTTGACGAGGACAAGGCTGGAGATCACTCTGTCATGCTGATTGAGTTAGAATAACAGACTGGAATCTTTAAAAGGAGGGTGGTGCTTGAAATCATTGTTCTTCCTCTGTTAACCATGGTTACCTGCAAGGAAACACGTGCCGTCATCACTGCTTTGCGCAAAAAGGGCTTCACAGGCAAGGATATTGCTGCTAGTAAGATTGCACCTAAATCAACCATTTATCGGATCATCAAGAACTTCAAGGAGAGAGGTTCAATTGTTGTGAAGAAGGCTTCAGGGCGCCCAAGAAGGTCCAGCAAGCGCCAGGACCGTCTCCTAAAGTTGATTCAGCTGCAGGATCGGGGCGCCACCAGTGCAGAGCTTGCTCAGGAATGGCAGCAGGCAGGAGTGAGTGCATCTGCACGCACAGTGTGGTGAAGACTTTTGGAGGATAGCCTGGTGTCAAGAAGGGCAGCGAGGAAACCACTTCTCTCCAGGAAAAACATCAGGGACAGACTGATATTCTTCAACATGTACAGGGATTGGACTGTTGAGTACTGGGGTAAATTCATTTTCTCTGATGAATCCCCTTTCCGATTGTTTGGGGCATCCGGAAAAAAGCTTGTCCGGAGAAGACAAGGTGAGCGCTACCATCAGTCCTGTGTCATGCCAACAGTAAAGCATCCTGAGACCATTAATGTGTGGGGTTGCTTCTCAGCCAAGGGAGTGGGCTCACTCACAATTTTGCCTAAGAACACCGCCATGAATAAAGAATGGTACCAATACATCCTCCGAGAACAACTTCTCCCAACCATCCAAGAACAGTTTGGTGACGAACAATGCCTTTTCCAGCATGATGGAGCACCTTGCCATAAGGCAAAAGTGATAACTAAGTGGCACGGGGAACAAAACCTCGATATTTTGGGTCCATTGCCAGGAAAACCCCCAGACCTTAATCCCATTGAGAACTTGTGGTCAATCCTCAAGAGGCGGGTGGACAAACAAAAACCCACAAATTCTGACAAACTCCAAGTATTGATTATGCAAGAATGGGCTGCCATCAGTCAGGATGCGGCCCAGAAGTTAATTGACAGCATGCCAGGGCGGATTGCAGAGGTCTTGAAATAGAAGGGTCAACACTGCAAATATTGACTGTTTACATAAACTTAATGTAATAGTCAATAAAAGCCTTTGACACTTATGGAATGCTTGTAATTATACTTCAGTATACCATAGTAACATCTGACAAAAATATCTAAAAACACTGAAGCAGCAAACTTTGTGAAGACCAATACTTGTGTCATTCTCAAAACTTTTGACCACGACTGTAGATTAAAAAATATGTAATCAATTTTGAATTCAGCCTGTAACACAACAAAAATGCGGAATAAGTCAAGGGGTATGAATACTTTCTGAAGGCACTGTATGTATTGTATTGTCATAGAGTTTAATTGTAATTATATAATTCACCTAGGTAATAATTTGATGAAAGCCACAGGCCTCTAAAAGGAACGAATTCAAGAACCATGTCTCTGTCACTAACAAATACAGTCATGGGTGGTAACGCTACAATTTACTTGAAAAGAAAAAGCACTGTGAAATATGCAAATTAGGCTTTACAACATACAGTGTTAAAACAACACCCCAAAATGATTTACTGTAACACTACAGGTGTTAATTTCTTACACTGAGAAAGTGTAACAGCTTACTCTAAATCAGGTGTTATGTTTTACGCCGTAAGTGTTGCCTATTACTCTACAGTAGAGCTACGCAAACACCACAATCAAGTTCATTTGAACACTTTAAGAGTTGAATGGGGAACACTACAACAGAGTTAAATCTTTAACACTTTCAAACGTGTTATTTTAACACCAGTTCGGTGGGACTCATATGTTCACTGAAAATAGTGTACATTTAACACTTTCCGAGTTAAATGTACACCATTGATTTTGCTGTGTGCCGTCCAGAGTACTTAGATATATTTAGTGACGATTGGCTTGAACGCGTCTCAGTGCCCGCCTCCTCAGGGTTGCCTTTGTTATCTAACCATGTTGGCTGGCATCATACCTGTGAACACAGTGCTGTAGCAGGGCCGTCTCTGTCTGGCTGGGGATCAAGTCCTAGCGGATGATTCACTCACAGGGCTCGGGGCGCTCTGGTGTTGCTTTGGATTATTTTGAGTGTGAACCTGGGTGTCGAGCCAAGATGTAGCCTATTCCTTATGCTTTTACAGAAATATGCCCTCTCTCCCAAACACGTGCACGTACACACACACACACACACACAGACACACACACACACACACTCCTTTTGTTCCTTCACACATTCCTTTTCTTCACCGGGAGGTGTGAGTCAGAGAGCGTTAGTGGCATCGAGGCGGTATGAACCTCGACAACCTAGGCAGCACACTTCCCTGGGAGATGACCTAGTCAGGGTGTGTGTGACCCCACAAGCTACTGGGGCCAAGGCGGGGGCACCAAAGGCCACCATCAAAATACAGCAGCCGGCTCATATCAACCCCATTTAGGGGATTCCACCAATCCACACGCAGAAGCCCTGCTGCCTGTTTAAACTTGCATTGCCTGGATGGACGTGGGGTCTTTGGTCTGAAAGCCTCCAAAGCCTCCTGTGATAGTCATGGGGCTGTGTAATTTCACACAGTTCTGACTCAGAGGGTGCATTTGAGCAGATGAAATATGGAGAGCATTAGTTGAAGTCTGAAAACATGAAAACAGTTTTTCTGGCGAGTCTAGAGTTCATCTCATTTGGAGTCCATATGATGTTGCTTTGTAGCGCATTTAAACACTATCTTAAGTAATCAGGGGAGTGTTCCTGGAGTTCCTCCTTGATGTTTAAGTAATGAGCTAAATCCCTGTGCCTGGCTGTTAATGACGAGCAGCACCATTAAAGATACATGTACAGGGACAGCTGGGCCTCATCCACTTTGATGCTTCTGCCTCCTCAAACGAGTCATTAATATCTCCCATTTCCTTTCTTAATTTCTGATGCTAGCTGATTACCAGTCCACCCATTAAAGACCCAGATAACTGATGCTAGCTGATTACCAGTCCACCCATTAAAGACCCAGATAACTGATGCTAGCTGATTACCAGTCCACCTATTAAAGACCCAGATAACTGATGCTAGCTGATTACCAGTCCACCCATTAAAGACCCAGATAACTGATGCTAGCTGATTAACAGTCCACCCATTAAATACCCAGATAACTGATGCTAGCTGATTACCAGTCCACCCATTAAAGACCCAGCTAACTGATGCTAGCTGATTAACAGTCCACCCATTAAATACCCAGATAACTGATGCTAGCTGATTACCAGTCCACCCATTAAAGACCCAGCTAACTGATGCTAGCTGATTACCAGTCTACCCATTAAAGACCCAGATAACTGATGCTAGCTGATTACCAGTCCACCCATTAAAGACTCAGATATCTGATGCTAGCTGATTACCAGTCTACCCATTAAAGACCCAGATAACTGATGCTAGCTGATTACCAGTCCACCCATTAAAGACCCAGATAACTGATGCTAGCTGATTACCAGCCCACCCATTAAAGACCCAGATAACTGATGCTAGCTGATTACCAGTCCACCCATTAAAGACCCAGATAACTGATGCTAAAGACAGACTGGGCTGAACAGAATAGGGCTGTTTTGATGTCAGACTTATTTGTTAGAAATCAAAAGCACTTCACCATTCAAGAGTAAATACATTGTCTGAAAGGAAGGGTCTGTTCCATAATGCATGGCCTTACTCCACCATATTCCAGTGTGACTGAAAACAATCCACTTCAATGCTGTAGATAATGTGTCACGCCCTGGCTCTGGGGACTCTGAAATGTTGAGCCAGGGTGTGTAGTTTCTGTGTTATATTTTCTATGTTGATGTGCTAGATCGTTTAGATCTATGTTGGCCAGGGTGGTTCCCAATCAGAGGCAGCTGTATCTCGTTGTCTCTGATTGGGGACCATACTTAGGCAGCCTGTTTGGCACTAGTCGGTGTGGGATCTTGTTCCGTAAAGGTTTGTTTTGTGTAACCTAGGACTTCACGTATCGTTTGTTTGTTGTTTTGTGTCGTGTTAAGTACTTAATAAAATGTACGCTTATCACGCTGCGCCTTGGTCCGTATCTTCCGTTAACGATCATGACAGAAGATCCCACCAAAAGAGGACCAAGCAGTGTGTCCAGGAACAGACAGCCTGGACCTGGGAGGAGATCCTGGACGGGAAGGGATCCTGGACTTGGGAGGAGATTCAGGCCGGAATGGATCGCCGTCCTTGGGAGGAGACTGTGGAGGCGCGCTATAGAGAGGAGCAGCGGAAACGCAGAGGGTACCGGCCGAGGAGGAAGCCCGAGAGACAGCCCCCCAAAAATGTTTTTGGGGGGCTAAAAGGGTGGTTGGCGGAGCCTAGGGTTAGAGCAGAGCCAACTCCCCGTACTCAGGCTAGGAAGCGTGTGACTGGGCAGGCTCCGTGTTATGCGGAGCCACGTACTGTGCCGCGAGTGTTCCGGCACAGTCCTGTACGTCCTGTGCTAGCACCACGCACGTGTCGTGCAAAGATGGGCATTCAGCCAGGACGGGGTGTGCCGGCTCAATGCTCGTGGTCTCCAGTACGCCTCCTCGGTCCCGTATATCCTGCGCCAGTGCCACGTGCTGTAGCGCCAGTACGAGTGCACAGCCCTGTACGTCCTGTGCTGATGCCTCACACGTATTGTGTGGAAGTAGGCATTCAGCCAGGACGGGTTGTGTCAGCTCTCCGCTCCAGACCTCCAGTCCGCCTCCATAGTCCGGCCCGGCCCATTCCGTCTCCCCGCACCAAGCCAGTGGTGCGTGTTCCCAGTCCAGCCCGGCCTGTTCCTGCCCCTCGCACCAAGCCAGTGGTGCGCGTCGCCAGCCCGGTCCGGCATGTTCCTGCCCCTCGCACCAAGCCAGTGGTGCGCGTCGCCAGCCCGGTCCGGCCTGTTCCTGCCCCTCGCACCAAGCCAGTGGTGCGCGTCGCCAGCCCGGTCCGGCCTGTTCCTGCTCCCCGCACCAAGCCAGTGGTGCGTGTGTCCAGTCCGGCACGGCCCGTGCCTGTTCCACCGGTGCCTGGTCCGGCACCGGTCAGCTGCTCCACTCCGGAGCCAGAGCAATCCGCTCCACCGGGGTCCGGTCCAACTCCAGTCAGCGGATCCACTCCGGAGCCAGAGCAATCCGCTCCACCGGTGTCCAGTCCAGCTCCGGCCAGCGGCTCCAGTCCGGAGCCTGTACGGTTTGATCCACCGTCGTCGGGTCCAGCTCCAGTCAGCGGTGCCAGACCAGATCAGGGGCGCAACGGGGAGGTGGAGAGAAAGTGGTGGTCACGCCCGGAGCCGGAACCGCCTCCGAGGCGGAATGCCCACCCGGCCCCTACCCTGTTGTGTTTGTGTGGCGCGGTCACAGTCCGCGCCTTTGGGGGGAGGGGTACTGTCACGCCCTGGCTCTGGGGACTCTGAAATGTTGAGCCAGAGTGTGTAGTTTCTGTGTTATATTTTCTATGTTGATGTGCTAGATCGTTTAGATCTATGTTGGCCAGGGTGGTTCCCAATCAGAGGCAGCTGTATCTCGTTGTCTCTGATTGGGGACCATACTTAGGCAGCCTGTTTGGCACTAGTCGGTGTGGGATATTGTTCCGTAAAGGTTTGTTTTGTGTAACCTAGGACTTCACGTATCGTTTGTTTGTTGTTTTGTGTCGTGTTAAGTACTTAATAAAATGTACGCTTATCACGCTGCGCCTTGGTCCGTATCTTCCGTTAACGATCGTGACATAATGGAACACTAGTGGTGCTTTAATAGATATGTTTTTAACAGAGAACAGATTAAGAAAATATTGTTTTAAGGTTCATAGTCGATAAACTTTAACGGTGGGGGGAATGAAAAACTCAATTTGATTTCCATCTCCACCTTCAAACACACTGCAAATGAACACTGCTCCCAGTTAGTTCCATAATTGAAAGCCACAAATTATGTTTAGTTCTTTATTTGGGGTATTTTCCCCTTATCGACTTATTGAAAGATAAAATCATTATAACCACACTCCTGAGATTGAGTCTTTCTGCCCATTTAAACTAAACTATTTGCTGTCAGGTAGTGAGAGACTCCCAAAGAAGAAAACCCCACACAGAGAAGAGGTAGAATGAAATGCTTACTTTTTTTTTATTAAAAAAAATGCACTGTTGGTTAAGGGCTGTAAGTAAGCATTTCACTGTAATGTCTGCACCTGTTGTATTCGGCGCATGTGACCATTACAATTTGATTTTATTTGATTTGAAGGAAGCTATCTTATCTGCCAAAACAAAAGACCCGCTCAAACTTGAAGGAAAATGGAAAGACACATCTTCCCTTGAGTGCATTGTGATTAAGATGTTGTGGGTTGAGAGGTCGTCTTTGAGTGATTTAGACTGAACTTCTCTGTTTGTGGTGTTTGTTGTTTCAGCGATACATTACGCCTTAATGGCCACTCTTGGAGTGAGAGTGAGAGTGAGAGTGAGAGTGAGAGAGAGAGGCAAACTCTGCACAGATTAGAGGCAGTTATCTCTGTACTGACATAGACACAAACACTGCTATTGTCTCGTTGTCTGAACTGGCCAGATTTAGTGCAAGGGGAGTTAGTAGACGGCAACCTCCCTGTCTCTCAAAGGGTAAAAACACAAGGCTCCTTCACTCACTTGCAAGTTTTCCCTTTGCCTGATGTTGTCATTGAGGAGACATACTGGAATCTACATATGGTATGTGTGGGAGTGCACAATATACAGTACATCATGAGCGCAAACACTTTCCAATCATACAGTACTACAGCTTTCAAACTTGTTTCTCTGTGCTTTTTAATTGTGAGCGGTTAATTTATTATTGTGAATAATGGCTCTGAGCTGTAAGCTTCCATTTCTCACCTCTTCTATCTCTTCATATTGAAGCGCTCTCTCATTAGTGGGGTTTTAATTGGCCGTTGGGCTAAGATGAAAACAATGAAGCATCGATTTCCTTAAACATAATCACCTAATCGCGTTGTCTAATGACTGCAGTCACTGTGGGGTCCGAGGGGATGCTCTCGTCGATGCCCTTCACCTCATCCACCCAAAGGGTAGAGAGCAGAACCACCTACTCCATTTTACCTGTTTGGATTAACCCTTTTAGCTGGGTAACAGCCTGTGAATGGTCCATCCATCAAACACACACGCACGCGTGCATGCACACACGTTACATGTACACTGAATTAATAAAACATTAAGAACATAATATTGAGTTGCACCCCCTTTTGCCCTCAGAACAGCCTCAATTCATCGGGGCATGGACTCTACAAGGTGTTGAAAGCATTTCACAGGGATGCAAGCCCATGTTTACGCCAATGCTTCCCACAGTTGTGTGAAGTTGGTTGGAAATCCTTTGGGTGGTGGAACATTCTTGATAAACAAGGGAAACTGTTTGAGTGTGAAAAACCAAGCAGCGTTGCAGTTCTTGACACAAACCGGTGTGCCTGGCACCTACTACCATACCCCGTTCAAAGGCACTTAAATCTTTTGCCTTGCCCATTCACCCTCTGAATGGCACACGTACACAATCCATGTCTCAATTGTCTCAAGGCTTAAAAATCCTTCTTTAACCTGTCTCCTCCCCTTCATCTACATGATTGAAGTGGATTTAAAGCTGCAATATGTAACTTTTTGGGCGACCCGACCAAATTCACATAGAAAAGTGTGTTATAGATCTGTCATTCTCATTGAAAGCAAGTCTATGAAGCAGTATATCTGTTCTATGTGCGATATTTCTATGCTTCCCGTTATTGCATCTTTTACTTTCGTTTTTGTACACCAGCTTCAAACAGCTGAAAATACAATATTTTTGGTTATGGAAAATACATTTCACAACAGTTTAGATGGTACAATGATTCTCTACAGTATACTTGCTTGTTTTGTCACGTAAATTAAAATTTGGATAACTATTTGAATTGTTGCAACCAGGAAATGTAGCGATTTCTGCATAGTGCATCTTTAGCAAGTGACATCAATAAGGGATCATAGCTTTCACCTGGATTCACCTGGTCAGTCTACGTCATGGAAAGAGTAGGTGTTCTTAATGTTTTATACACCCATTTTACATTCACATACACAGAGAGACAAATACACACACACACACACACACACACACACACACACACACACACACACACACACACACAGGCCAGGCGCACACACAGGCATGCATGTACACACAAACAGGGTAATAGACAGGTATTTGCCCCGTGCTGACATGGTCCAAATGAGCTTAGGTGTGTGTGGACAGCATAATGTACTATCCAAGTGGCCATTTGTCCTCTGAGTATCTCTCTCCTCCGGCCCCATGGTGTCAGAGCAGTCCCATTTTACTGCTCTCATTCTCTGTCTGCACAGATGGTACTGAGTAAACTGCTCTAATGTCAACCTGGCTGATAGCTGGACAAAGAGCTGCTTACCTGACCCCAGGATCTGGAGCTAAATAACACACACATACACACACACACACACACACAAATGCACACAGACAAACTCATACACACAAGCACACAAACACACACACACACAAGTGCCATGTTTTGATCAAGTATCCCATATGGGAGTCAGATAGAAGAGTTTGGAAGATACCATAGTCTTTGAATATCCTTTGAAATGCTGTTCATACATGGTCATCACAGGGCTTTACATTTCTTATGGACAGAACAGCTGATTCCTCATGGCAATGTGTTTTCAGCATTAAGGAGTCTGATGGAATCATTGTGGTTTAGACCAACCGATAAAAGGCCAGGGGGTTAGATAAATATTCTTTAGGTAGACAGGACTTGAAAGTGGGCATTTTGTGAGGTCTGCCTCTACCACAGACTTGAAAGCATGTCTCCAGGCAGGAAACTAACAGTAAAATATTCAACTAGTCCAGCATATTGTGGGTTTTGCGGTTTAAATATAGCGCACTCAAGGGATTCTTTCCTCACTTCTATGGTTTGTGTTCTGTCTCATGGCGAGGTATATCAACACCTAAGCTTGTGGAGAGTGACATTAATACTGCAGGACAGCGGTGGCCAACATGACTGCAAATGTTCTCCTTTTAATCCCAGTCCCCACTGCCTGTGGTCTGGGCATGGCAGCCCTTGATGAACATGTGAGCAGGAAAGTGTTACCAAACCTGTCCATCCCAGTGAGAGCTCAGCTCAGATCTTTTTTTCAGACATTTACAGAGCCTGCCTTCAATAAAAGAAGATAACGATTTTACCACCATGTTAAAAATGCAACGCCAGCATAAAGAAAATCACACTGCTACATAATAGGAAGTGTTCTTTGGCTCCCGTTTACCTCTACTCTCTCTCCATTTATCCCTTTCTCCTCTCCTCTGTGTCCTCGGATGAGCTCCAGTTTAACTGTTGGACGGTGGTGTCTGTGGCGATGGCTGTCGCAGGAAGATAAAGAGGAGAGGGCCACACGGTGATGGAGGGCCCCTCTCCTGCATCTCCTCTGGCTGCATTAGCCCACCACTTTATAATTGTGTGAAAGGGGCATTCCCAGTGTCTCTGTCATTACTCACCGGCCCAGTCGCGGGCTCTGTCAGGCCCCTGCCCTCTCCCTCTGTCTCCATCCCCCTATCCCTCTGTCCTCCTCTCTCCATTCTAGGCTCCATCAGCCCCTCACTCCCCAGGGCAATCCCTATTGTTACTTGGACCCACCAGTGACATTGGGGTGTTTCTCCTCCTCTTTCAGAATTTTTATGACACTCTCTTTTGTCAGAATGAGGTCCATTGTGCTGCAGTTGTTGTGAATGATATCACCTCTGCAGGATAGCCATTGTGAGTGGAGTGAGTGGAGGCTGGTTTAACCCAGTCGGCCTGGTTAAGACCTGTTGTGTGTAGTCATAATGAGACTTAGAGGAGCGTAATTGCTCTGTATCTCCAGGCCTTCACTCCTGAACCCCAGGAGCATGTCTCACCTACTGGAACATATGAATATCATATGCAGGATCTCAGGGATGCAAAGAGAGACACATTAGCATAATTTCCTTATCATCAGGGAGTGATTTGTATGGAGTGAGGAACACCCTGAGAGTGAAATTAGAATAATCGAACTGCCTCTAGGGGCAATTTGCAACGCATGCTGTGGTGAAGAGGATAACATAGTAATTGCATGTTATGTGCCTTACATTTATAATGATGTGAAATGTATCATTTTTCAGCCGGATTTTTACCATTTACATGTCGTACATGATGATATGAACTCATGATTTATTTCAGGTTGTTAAAAAGAACATAAATGTTCTTAACCTCAAATAATTTTAAAAGATACAATATTTAACCATAGAAGCGAATTAAAAGAAGCACAGTGGTCTTACAGTTGAAGTCGGAAGTTTACATACACTTAGGTTGGAGTCATTAAAAATTGTTTTTCAACCACTTCACAAATTTCTTATTAATAAACTATAGTTTTGGCAAGTCGGTTAGGACATCTACTTTGTGCATGACACAAGTAATTTTCCAACAATTGTTCACAGACAGATCATTTCACTTATTGTATCACAATTCCAGTGGGTCAGAAGTTTACATACACTAAGTTGACTGTGCCTTTAAACAGCTTGGAAAATTCTAGAAAATTGTAGACCTCCACAAGTCTGGTTCATCCTTGGGAGCAATTTCCAAACGCCTGAAGGTACCACGTTCATCTGTACAAACAATAATACGCAAGTATAAACACCATGGGACCACGCAGCCATCATACCGCTCAGGAAGGAGACATGTTCTGTCTCCTAGAAATGAACGTACTTTGGTGCGCAAACTACAAATCAATCCCAGAACAACAGCAAAGGACCTTGTGAAGATGCTGGAGAAAACAGGTACAAAAGTATCTATATCCACAGTAACACAAGTCCTACATCGACATAACCTGAAAGACTGCTCAGCAAGGAAGAAGCCACTTCTCCAAAACCGCCATAAAAAAGCCAGACTACGGTTTGCAACTGCACATGGGGACAAAGATCATACTTGTTGGAGAAATGTCCTCTGGTCTGATGAAACAAAAATATAACTGTTTGGCCATAATGACCATCGTTATGTTTGGAGGAAAAAGGGGTTGCTTGCAAGCCGAAGAAGACCATCCCAACCGTGAAGCACGGGGGTGGCAGCATCATGCTGTGGGGGTGCTTTGCTGCAGGAGGGACTGGTGCACTTCACAAAATAGATGGCATCATGAGGAAGGAAAATGATGTGGATATATTGAAGCAACATCTCAAGACATCAGTCAGGAAGTTAAAGCTTGGTCACAAATGGGTCTTCCAAATGGACGATGACCCGAAGCATACTTCCAAAGTTGTGGCAAAATGGCTTAAGGACAACAAAGTTAAGGTATTGGAGTGGCCATCACAAAGCCCTGACCTCAATCCTATACAAAATGTGTGGGCAGAACTGAAAAAGCATGTGCGAACAGGGAGGCCTACAAACCTGACTTAGTTACACCAGCTCTGTCAGGAGGAATGGGCCAAAATTCACCCAACTTATTGTCGGAAGCTTGTGGAAGGCTACCCAAAACATTTGACCCAAGTTAAACAATTTAAAGGCAATGCTACCAAATACTAATTGAGTGTATGTAAACTTCTGACCCACTGGGAATGATATGAAAGAAGTAAAAGCTGAAATAAATAATTATCTCTACTATTATTCAGACATTTCACATTCTTAAAATAACTAACCTAAAACAAGGATTTTTTACTAGGATTACATGTCAGGAATTGTGAAAACTGAGTTTAAATGTATTTGGCTAAGGTGTATGTAAACTTCCGACTTCTACTGTATTTAGTACAATGTATATTTATAGTGCACTGTTACATTTACATTTACATCATTTAGCAGACGCTCTTATCCAGAGCGACTTACAAATTGGTGCATTCACCTTATACATGTAGCCAGTGGGATAACCACTTTACAATATGTTATTTTTATTTTTTATTTTTTTTTGGGGGGGGGGGGGGGTAGAAGGATTACTTTATCCTATCCCAGGTGTTCCTTAAAGAGGTGGGGTTTCAAGTGTCTCCGGAAGGTGGTGAGTGACTCCGCCGTCCTGGCGTCGTGAGGGAGCTTGTTCCACCATTGGGGTGCCAGAGCAGCGAACAGTTTTGACTGGGCTGAGCGGGAACTGTGCTTCCGCAGAGGTAGGGGGGCCAGCAGGCCAGAGGTGGATGAACGCAATGCCCTCGTTTGGGTGTAGGGACTGATCAGAGCCTGAAGGTACGGAGGTGCCGTTCCCCTCACAGCTCCGTAGGCAAGCACCATGGTCTTGTAGCAGATGCGAGCTTCAACTGGAAGCCAGTGGAGTGTGCGGAGGAGCGGGGTGACGTGAGAGAACTTGGGAAGGTTGAACACCAGACGGGCTGTGGCATTCTGGATGAGTTGTAGGGGTTTAATGGCACAGGCAGGGAGCCCAGCCAACAGCGAGTTGCAGTAATCCAGACGGGAGATGACAAGTGCCTGGATTAGGACCTGTGCCGCTTCCTGTGTAAGGCAGGGTCGTACTCTCCGAATGCTGTAGAGCATGATCCTACAGGATCGGGTCACCGCCTTGATGTTAGCGGAGAACGACAGGGTGTTGTCCAGGGTCACGCCAAGGCTCTTCGCACTCTGGGAGGAGGACACAACGGAGTTATCAACCGTGATGGCAAGATCATGGAACGGGCAGTCCTTCCCCGGGAGGAAGAGCAGCTCCGTCTTGCCGAGGTTCAGCTTGAGGTGGTGATCCGTCATCCACACTGATATGTCTGCCAGACATGCAGAGATGCGATTCGCCACCTGGTTATCAGAAGGGGGAAAGGAGAAGATTAGTTGTGTGTCGTCAGCGTAGCAATGATAGGAGAGGCCATGTGAGGATTTGACAGAGCCAAGTGACTTGGTGTATAGCGAGAATAGGAGAGGGCCTAGAACTTAGCCCTGGGGGACACCAGTGTGAGAGCACGTGGTGCGGAGACAGATTCTCGCCACGCCACTTGGTAGGAGCGACCTGTCAGGTAGGACGCAATCCAAGAGTGAGCCGCGCCGGAGATGCCCAAATCGAAGAAGGTGGAGAGGAGGATCTGATGGTTCACAGTATCAAAGGCAGCAGACAGGTCTAGAAGGACAAGAGCAGAGGAGAGAGAGTTAGCTTTAGCAGTGCGGAGAGCCTCCGTGACACAGAGAAGAGCAGTCTCAGTTGAATGACCAGTCTTGAAACCTGACTGGTTTGGATCAAGATGGTCATTCTGAGAGAGATAGCAAGAGAGTTGGCTAAAGACGGCACGCTCAAGAGTTTTGGAGAGAAATGAAAGAAGGGATACTGGTCTGTAGTTGTTGACATCGGAGGGATCGAGTGTAGGTTTTTTGAGAAGGGGTGCAACTCTCGCTCTCTTGAAGACAGAAGGGACATTGCCAGCGGTCAAGGATGAGTTGATGAGCGAGGTGAGGTAAGGGAGAAGGTCTCCGGAAATGGTCTGGAGAAGAGAGGAGGGGAAAGGGTCAAGTGGGCAGGTTGTTGGGCGGCCGGCCGTCACAAGTCGCAAGATTTCATCTGGAGAGAGAGGGGAGAAAGAAGTCAAAGCATAGGGTAGGGTAGTGTGAGCAGGACCAGCAGTGTCATTTGACTTAACAAACGAGGATCGGATGTCGTCAACCTGCTTTTCAAAATAGTTGACGAAGTCATCCACAGAGAGGGGGGGGGGGGGGGGGGGGGGGGGATTCAGCAGGGAGGGGAAGGTATGGCCCACTGTTGATCATTTATTCAAATATTGAATTCACAGCAGGGATTTATTTCATTTCTAGCATACCATTTTCTACCCTCCGCATATACCAATTCATAATCCAACATGAATCCTACTCTCGACGTTCTAGTGTACTGTATGCTCCACGGAAATTATCCAATCAAATTCCTCAGCTCCCCTGCGGTAGGCTAACCATGTGTCCGTCTGTCCCTCTGCCCGTGTGTCCTTAGAAGGAGGTACGTGTGAGGTGATCGCAGCCCACCGGTGCTGTAATAAGAACCGTATCGAAGAGCGCTCCCAGACCGTCAAGTGCTCCTGTCTACCAGGAAAAGTGGCCGGGACGACACGCAACAAACCCTCTTGTGTGGACGGTAAGGACATCTTCATAGCATGTTATTCACTTTCACCAATAGATATGCTTCGTTTGACTAAATACTGTATGTCATATGTGCTGTATCCATCCTTGGCTTAATAGTCAGATGCTTTATTCTAAAAAGCATTAGCTCACTAAATGTAGTGTAGAGGTACTTTT
This sequence comes from Coregonus lavaretus, assembly GCF_964263955.1. NCBI lineage: Eukaryota > Metazoa > Chordata > Actinopteri > Salmoniformes > Salmonidae > Coregonus > Coregonus lavaretus. Next base: position 21,527,272 of record NC_139999.1, on the reverse strand, counting down.
CTTTACAGTAGTTTATAACTTTGTAATTATTATATTACTTTTGAGAGAGACATCCACATGCTGAGGTGTTTCAACTCTTTTCTTCCTAATACGGCTCATTTCTGCATGACTCTCTTCTGTCTTAGTGAAGTCAATTAAGATAATTAAGCACTCTTAGTTGGAGACTAAGTTGAATCTGGGTATGTGCTGCAAAGGATTGTGGGAGACAAGCAATACCTCAGGTGCTCTGTTGAGCACCTGGGAATGGCCCATGTTGCACATGGCATGGTCCAAGGCAGCTTAGGTTCATAAATTAATAAATAAAAAACACAACTCTGGGACCCCCTGGGCTTATACACCTGAAACGCCTAACTGAGGAAAAGAATCAACGCGGTTACAGGGAAATAGAGAGCACAGGCAGTCACAAGCCCAGTGAGATAGAACAGAACAGAGAGCCCAGCTCCTTCACGCCTTCAGAATTCATTTATCCTGATGCAGTCTTTATTGTTTCACCTCAAACTCCTCAAAGATGAAAGTAATCTAGGCTGGCCTCACAAAGGAACGACACCGAGACGTCTTCATTATGAATGACATTACAATGACGGGGCGTACGTCTGCCCTCTTCAATCTCTTTCATAGGCTTGGTTAGCTCCATCTGACATCTTGATCAGTTCTGGAGTATGAATTAGATATGAGCCTTGAGACAGAAAACTACGCGAATTCATCCTTAAAACCAACTGTATAAACTTTTAAGGCTAAGGACTCCGAACTTGGTTGACTCACCCAACTTAAGAAAGCATGTTCAGTGCATTTCACAAAGTGGAAACCCTTCTGAACTAAACATTTAAAGAGTTATAACCTTGAAAACAGCAGTGCAGTTCTTCCAGCAGACAGTTTTGTCCCCACACAGACTAGAAAGCCAGCCAAACAATGTCTCCTCCACTCTACCATGAAAACATGTTTTAACCATGGCCCTCTGGAGAATTGTTTGTTTATGTTAACTAAACATGGCCTCCACATAACAAAAAACCTTACAAGCTTTATTCACGAGGGAATTGTATCTGACATGGTCAGAGATAGAATGCAATATGTTAGACTGATTTATATATTTACACTGCCTTGATGTTATCAGTTGATAGGATCCAGATAGGAGGGGATGGAGAGGATGGGGAGTGAGGTGGTGGGGAAGGGAGAATGAATAGATAGGACAGGGGGATAGTGGAGAGGATGGAGAGGAGGGAAGGGAGGGAAGGAGGGTTGGGAGATGTTCACACTTCATGCCTCTGTGCTCCTGGCTCCTGCAGTGAGGGAAGAATCCCTGTACCTGTTACTGTATTGATTAACAACCTGTTATAAAGAGAATGGGGATGAAAATGGACATGACAAGTCACTGAGCAGCAATGTTCCAGCAGTGAGCACCACTGAAGGAGAGGGACAGAAAGAGAGAAAACGAGGGAGAGAGAGAGAGAAAACGAGGGAGAGAGAGAGAACGTTTTCTGTTGTTTGTTCAACTCTGTGAGGGCGAGGGTTTATAGGCCTGTGTAGTCAGTGTTCTGTGACTATCCCCTCAGCGGTGGGGTGGGGTGCACTAGCCTGGCTGGCCCAGATGGAACTCATCCCCAGGTCTCCCGTTATTAATGCTTAATCTACAATGAGAAATGATGCTGCTACCCAGGCTGGCTCAATTCGCCCTCAAGGGGATACCTGCCGTGATTATTCCATACACATACACATACACTGGACACAAACACACACAAACACACACGTACACATATGAACACAGATACGCACGCACACACACACTAAGCTTCCCTTCACATGCACCAAGTCCTGTACTGTATGAGTAGCAAGATGTACCCTTCTTTCATCAGATGAAGTCATTCAGACAGAATCCTGGGTGTATTAACTGTCATTAGCATCAAACCATCAAACCTTTAAACCCCTAAACAGAGAAAAGGGACTGCATAAAGATAAAACAGATCCAATGACATTGTTTTGTATGTAATGTTTACTCCTTTGTAGATATTAGGATTCAGTATATGTGTGTGATGCTTCCTCTGGAATTGGTAACTGATTGGGTTATTTATTAATGCATGGGAATGTGGTACTTGTGTTGGAGGATGGCGCCAAACACAGTCAGTGGGGGAGTGCTGTCAGCTTTTCCCAGCATGTGAATTGATTATTAGCATTGACAAAGAGAACTACGTCCCAGTTATGTCAGGGCCAACAAGGGTCTTAGTTAGGAACATCCATTTTAACAAGTCAAACGCTGTGGCTTATTTCTCACAGACCTTGCTAGGCCAATCAAATATGCTCAGATTAGATGCCTGTCACTGCACCACTGCCTTTATCCTGCTCTGAGATATGCAAGCGCACAAGCACTGTACACACACATTTTGTACACACACGCGCACAAACGCGCACACACGTGCACACACACACACAGACAAAATGCTATTTGCACCCCCTCTGCCACATAGACACTCACATACTATGTATATTGTATCAGTGATGATCTCTTGACACAAGCAAAACACACACACACACACTTTCTCTCATACACACACATGCAGCATACACACACATTTATTTTCCCTCTTGAGCATATTTAGCGTGGTGCTAGCCACTGATGGGGAATGAACCCTCGTGTTTGGCTGCGGGCGGTTAATGCTGAGCATGACAGGTTGACATGGTACATTTGAGAAATGTATGGGGGGGGGGAAACCACACATGGACGCTAGCTACTTCAAGGGTAGAAAGAGATGCCTGATCCTCCACATACTCTGCTGATCAAAGGAACCATCTCAATGAAGCAAGCTACAGAGTATCAAAAGCACTCTGAATAAACAGAGTAGTTTGATAAAGCCCTTCAGAATATATTGTCTTTCCAAACATACTGTATGCAAGGCCATTGCCATGATCAGTAATATAAATGTTTCAAAGAGAAAACACTTAATTATATCTGGAGATGTGACATGCTACATATTTCATAATACAGTGCAGTAGTATCATCCTGAAGTGCAGGAATAAATCAGTCACGTTGCATTTACAGCAACTGGTATTTTTCTATAACATGGGTGCTGTACATGGAACACACCGATGAGACTATTCAGAGGACATCTATTCTTTATACACACAATTGTGCTGGCTGTGTGTCTGTGTGGATGCATTAAAACAGAACTGGCTTACAATGATTACCTTGCCTCAAGGTTGACAGTGCAAAGTCTAAATCCTATGACATCTAAAGAAAGTCACACAAAATGAACTTCAAATCCAATTATTGGAAGACCTCTGTCCTTCCCAGTATGGCTCACTCAGATACAGTGCTTTGAGAAAGTATTCACACCCCTTGACTTCTTGTTTTCAGCCTGAATTTAAAATGGACTAAATTGAAATTTTCCCCCACTGATCTACACACAATCCCCCAGTATGTCAAACTGGAATTTAGTATTTTTGATGTTTTAAAATTAATTAAAAATGAAAAGTTGAAATGACTTGAGTCAATAAGTAAGTATTCAACCCCTTTGTTGTGGCAACCCTAAATAAGTTCAGGAGTAAAAATGTGCTTAACAAGTCACATAACAAGTTGCATGGCCTCACTCTGTGTGCAATAATAGTGATTAACATGATTTTTGAATGACTATCCCATTTCTATACCCGCCACATACAATTATCTGTAAGGTCCCTCAGTCGAGTAGTGATTTTTCAAGAACAGATTCAACCACAAAGACCAGGGAGGTTTTCCAATGCCTCGCAAAGAAGAGCACCTATTGGTAGATTGAAAAAATGTATAAAAAAGCAGACACTGAATATACCTTTGAGCATGGTGAAGTTATTTATTATGCTATGGATGGTGTATCAATAACCCAGTCACTACAAAGATACAGGCGTCCTTCCTAACTCAGTTGCCGGAGAGGAAGGAAACCGCTCAAGGATTTCACCATGAGGTCAACGGTGATTTTAAAACAGTTACAGAGTTGAATGGCTGTGATAGGAGAAAACTGAGGATGGATCAACAACATTGTAGTTACTCCACAATACTAACCTAAATGACAGAGTGAAAATAAGGAAGCCTGTACAGAATAAAAAATATTCCAAAACATTCATCCTGTTTGTAATAAGGCACTAAAGTAATACTGCAAAGAAATGTGTCAAAGAAATTCACTTTTTGTCCTGAATAAAAAGCCTTATGTTTGGGGAAAATCCAACAAAATTCATCACTGAGTACGACTCTTCATATTTTCAAGCACGATGGTGGCAGCATCATATTATGGGTACTGTATGCCTGTCATCGGCAAGGACTAGGGAGTTTTTGGGGGGAATAAAAAGAAAAGGAATAGAGCTAAGAACAGGCAAAATCATAGAGGAAAACCTGATTCAGTCTGCTTTACAACAGACACTGGGAGACAAATTCACCTTTCAGCAGGACAATAACCTAAGACACGAGGTCAAATATACACTGGAGTTGCTGACCAAGATGTAATTTAATGCTATTGAGTGGCTTAGTTACAGTTTTGACTTAAACCGACTTGAGAATCTATGGCAAGTCTTGAAAATGGCTGTCTAACAATGATCAACAACCAATTTGACAGAGCTTGAAGAGTTTTAAAAAGAATAATGGGCAAATCCAGGTGTGCAAAGCTTTTAGAGACTTACCCCAAAAGATTAATCACTGCCAAAGGTGATTCTAACATTGACTCAGGGGGTTGAATACTTATCTAATCAGGATATATATATATATATATATATATATATATATATATATATATATATATATATATATATATATATATATATATTTATATATACAGTGCCTTGCAAAAGCATTCATCCCCCTTGGCGTTTTTCCTATTTTGTTGAATTACAACTTGTAATTAAAAAAAAAAATTGGGGGGGGATTTCATGTAATGGACATACACAAAATAGTCCAAATTGGTGAAGTGAAATGAAAAAAATAAAAACAGAAAAGTGGTACGTGCATATGTATTCACACCCTTTGCTATGAAGCCCCTAAATAAGATCTGGTGCAACCAATTACCTTCAGAAGTCACATAATTAGTTAAATAAAGTCCACCTGTGCGCAATCTAAGTGTCACATGATCTGTCACATGATCTCAGTATATATACACCTGTTCTGAAAGGCCCCAGAGCCTACAACACCACTAAGCAAGGGGCACCACCAAGCAAGCGGCACCATGAAGACCAAGGAGCTCTCCAAACACGTTAGGGACAAAGTTGTGGAGAAGTACAGATCAGGGTTGGGTTATAAAAAAATATCAGATACTTTGAACATCCCACGGAGCACCATTAAATCCATTATAAAAAAATTGAAAGAATATGGCACCACAACAAACCTGCCAAGAGAGGGCTGCCCACCAAAAAACAATGGCCAGAAAAAAGCCATTGCTTGAAGAAAAAAGTAAGCAAACACATTTGGTGTTCGCCAAAAGGCATGTGGGGACTCCCAAAACATATGGAAGAAGGTACTCTGGTCAGATGAGACTAAAATTGAGCTTTTTGGCCATCAAGGAAAACGCTATGTCTGGCGCAAACCCAACACCTCTCATCACCCCGAGAACATCATCCCCACAGTGAAGCATGGTGGTGGCAGCATCATGCTGTGTGGAAGTTTTTCATCGGCAGGGACTGGGAAACTGGTCAGAATTGAAGGAATGATGGATGGCGCTAAATACAGGGAAATTCTTGAGGGAAACCTGTTTCAGTCTTCCAGAGATTTGAAACTGGGACGTAGGTTCACCTTCCAGCAGGACAATGACCCTAAGCATACTGCTAAAGCAACACTCGAGTGGTTTAAGGGGAAACATTTAAATGTCTTGGAATGGCCTAGTCAATGCCCAGACCTCAATCCAATTGAGAATCTGTGGTATGACTTAAAGATTGCTGTACACCAGCAGAACCCGTCCAACTTGAAAGAGCTGGAGCAGTTTTGCCTTGAAGAATGGTCAAAAATCCCAGTGGCTAGATGTGCCAAGCTTATAGAGACATACCCCAAGAGACTTGCAGCTGTAATTGCTGCAAAAGGTGGCTCTACAAAGTAAAAGGTGGCTCTACAAAGTATTGACTTTGGAGGAGGGGGGGGACGACAAGTTATGCACACTCAAGTTTTCAAGTTTTTTTGTCTTATTTTTTGTTTTTTTCACCCCAAAAATTATTTTGCATCTTCAAAGTGGTAGGCATGTTGTGTAAATCAAATGATACAACCCCCCCCCCCCCCCCCCCCCCCCGGAGGTGTGTTGGGTCATTGTCCTGTTGAAAAACAAATGATAGTCCCACTAAGCCCAAACCAGATGGGATGGCGTATCTCTGCAGAATGCTGTGGTAGCCATGCTGGTTGTGCGCCTTGAATTATAAATAAATCACAGACAGTGTCACCAGCATCCCCATACCATAACACCCCCTCCTCCATGCTTTACGGTGGGAAATACACATGCGGAGATCATCAGTTCACCCTCACCGCATCTCACAATGCCACAGCGGTTGGAACCAAAAATATCCAATATGGACAAATTTCCACCGGTCTAATGTCCATTGCTCGTGTTTCTTGGCCCAAGCAAGTCTCTTCTGCTTATTGGTGTCCTTTAGTTGTGGTTTCTTTGCAGCAATTCGACCATGAAGGACTGATTCACACAGTCTCCTCTAAACAGTTGATGTTGAGATGTGTCTGTTACTTGAACTCTGTGAAGCATTTATTTGGGCTGCAATTTCTGAGGCGGGTAACTCTAATGAACTTATCCTCTGCAGCAGAGGTAACTCTGGGTCTTCCATTCCTGAGGCGGTCCTCATGAGAGCCAGTTTCATTATAGCACTTGATGGTGTTTGCGACTGCACTTGAAGAAACTTTCAAAGTTCTTGACATTTTCCATATTGACTGACCTTCATGTCTTAAAGTAATGATGGACTGTTGTTTCTCTTTGCTTATTTGAGCTGTTCTTGCCATAATATGGACTTGGTCTTTTACCAAATAGGGCTATCTTCTGTATACCCCCACACCCCTCCCCCTACCTTATCACAACACAACTGATTGGCTCAAATGCATTAAGAAGCAAAGAAGTTCCACAAATAAACTTTAACAAGGCACACCTGTTAATTGAAATACATTCCAGGTGACTACCTCATTAAGCTGGTTGAGAGAATGACAAGGGTGTGCAAAGCTGTCATCAAGGAAAAGGGTGGCTATTTGAAGAATCTCAAATATGAAATATATTTTGATTTGTTTAACACTTTTCTGGTTACTACATGATTCCATATGTCTTATTTCATAGTTTTGATGTCTTCATTATTATTTTACATTGTAGAAAATAGTACAAATAAAGAACAACCCTGGAATGAGTAGGTGTGTCCAAAAGTTTGGCTGGGACTGTATATATGTGTATATATATAATCATTAATCATTCCGCTTTGACATTACAGAGTATTTTTTGTAGATCGTTGACAAAAAAATTACAACTAAATCCAATTTAATCCCACTTTGTAACACAACTAAATGTGGAAAAAGTCAAGGTCAAAGTCAACAGTTTCTGAAGCACTGTATATACCCGGCTGCATATGAGTCAGAGGTTATAGACCAGAACTCGATACAGTAGCTAACTTCCTCTAACTTTGTCGCATCCCGCCCTGCTCTTCCACCATAGAAGACATCATTAGACACTTGGCCTTTCAACTGGCGTGTTCCTCACCAGGGGCAGGAGTTATTCAGACAGCCAGGGCTATTCTTTATGTGTTCTACACTCATACTTCCACAATGACTCATTCACTTCTGAACACTTTGAAGTTCCATCCATTCTCAACATTCTTTTTTTGGAAGAGCCATTGTTAGAATTGACAAGTAATGGGCAATTCAAAGACGTTCTCTTTCATCAGAAGAGATACAGTTTTCCAACAACCGCTCGGGCACAGTTCAAGACGGATAACTGTTAGAAACACTCTTAGAAGCATATAGACACATAATACACACACAAATACACACTTGTTGCATTCCACAAATACAGGCTGTGGTGCCAGGGTAGTCATTACGAGTGTAACATGTTGGCAATGTAATGATTGAGAAGCCAAACGATAGTGTCTGAATAGCTAGCTAATCAAGAGCCAGACTGGTACTGTGAAGAGCAGCGATTAATACAGAATAATGGCCTGTGAAACTGACCTCAGATCTGAGGTCTCTGTCTCGGCCCCTATATAATTACACACTGGCTTCATTATTCCAGCTCTGTTGACCTTCCCCAGCCTTATTACTGCCATTACACACTGGCCAGTCTCCATGGGACTACAGCCAGGCTTATCTCCCTGTGTAAGGACTGACCGGGCCTCTTCATTAGATCAATCAGCTCATTATACCCAGTTTGGTGTTTTTGTTACTGGTCTGGTGAGAGAGGACTCATGACTGATTGATATGGAAATCAATCAGTCAGACTCTGACTGAGATAGATTAATTGGGGAGTGGGAGAGTATTGCTGGCTATAAGAGGCTGGAGGGACATGATGCCAGCCAGAGGGGCGATAGAGAGAGGCAGAGAGAGGTAGGGAGAGTTCACCGTTATCCAGTGTGAGCCATCGATCCATGCCCCCAAATTGTAAATGAACACCTGCAGAAAAGCATGAAAATGTAAACCCTAATTGTTTTCCACTCTTGATCCCGACCCAAGGCGATCGATTTGAGTGGCGTAGGAGAAAGACACTGAGGGCCACCAAAGCTATTGGAAAATCATCCATTTTGCCTTGATTAATTTAAGTCCAGTCAAGCATTCTAAGGCTGTTCTGATGTTAAAAACCATTAGCTATTCATTGAACTCTCAGACATGAGTCTGTATAACGAGGGCATGTCTCTTTGAACACCTTGACAGACTCTCATCTGTCAAGGTGTTCAAATATTGTGTTACCTGGCAGACATGTCAGGGTCAATCTATCTATCACATACTGTAACTACCCGACTGTGGATTTGATGGACAAATAATATATGCCATTTAGCAGACGCTTCTATCCAGTGACATACAGTCACGCGTGCATACATTTCACATATGGGTGGCCCCAGGAATTGAACCCACAACCTTGGCAGTGCAAGCACCATGCTATACCAACTGAGCTACAGAGGACCACAATATGCACAGGGTCTGTCATGTCATGTTTTCAATCGATTCCAGACCCCAATTAACGTTAATGTCAAACCTCATGTTAGGATGATTGATGAGTGACAGGAGAAAGATTAGTGTTTGTAATGACATGCAATACTGTTGGCCCTGCTGCTTTGTCTGTACCACAACTCACTAGATAGTTGTTATCTCCATGAGGTTAACCGCTAAACGTAAAGGTGGAATAACATATAAGAAATCTGTCATACAGTATCCATCATGGTGGTGCCAATAGTGTGACAGACAGACGGACGGACAGACAGACCATGTTTGTGATGACCAGTCCTGCTCTGGTAATCCACATCCCCTTCATACTGTGCAGGAGAGGAGGAGGAAACAGGAAGAGTCACAAAGTTGTGGTTGTGACTTTAGTGTTGGTGGTGGGAGAGGGGGAAGTACAGTAGGGGTGGAATGGGCCACTGGGGAGTGAGGAATGGATCCCAGCCCATAGAATGGCACTTTTCCAGCAGCCAAGGTCACTGAAAAAGAGATGTCCTGGCCTAGATTCAGTGGATCTGGAGCTCTACATTAACCCTGAGCCTCTCCTTTAGCCCCTGTGGCTCTCTGACTCCCTACACATACTGGATCACACAGAAAGGGCTGCCAAGTTAAGGCCTGCTATTTAAGTTGGGTTCAATTTGTGTCAGTTTGGCTTTTTACGATGATGATCTTATGAATGAGATGGAGGAAGTCTGCCGCTGTTTGCCACTGTCTTACCAATTTACACTATATATACAAAAGTATGTGGACACCCCTTCAAATTAGTAGATTAGGCTATTTCAGCCACACCCGTTGCTGACAGGTGTATAAAATTGAGCACACATCCATGCAATCTCCATAGACAAACATTGGCAGTAGAATGGCCTTACTGAAGAGCTCAGTGACTTTCAACGTGGCATGCCACCTTTCCAACAAGTCAGTTCGTCAAATTTCTGCCCTGCTAGAGCTGCCCCGGTCAACTGTAAGTGCTGTTATTGTGAAGTGGAAATGTCTAGGAAGAACAAAAGCTCAGCTGCAAAGTGGTAGGCCACACAAGCTCACAGAATGTCTCTGGAAGCAACGTCAGCACAATAACTGTTCGTCGGGAGCTTCATGTGTGTAAACCTTGCCGCCTTTGGACTCTGGAGCAGTGGAAATGCGTTCTCTGGAGTGATGAATCACGCTTCACCATCTGCCAGTCCGACGGACGAATCTGGGTTTGGCGGATGCCAGGAGAACACTACCTGCCTGAATGCATAGTGCCAACTGTAAAGTTTGGTGGAGGAGGAATATTGGTCTGGGGCTGTTTTTCATGGTTCGGGCTAGGCCCCTTAGTTCCAGTGATGGGAAATCTTAATGCTACAGCATACAATTACATTCTAGACGATTCTGTGCTTCCAACTTTGTGGCAACAGTTTGGGGAAGGCCCTTTCCTGTTTCAGCATGACAATGCCCCCGTGCACAAAGCGAGGTCCATACAGAAATGGTTTGTCGAGATCGGTGTGGAAGAACTTGAATGGCCTGCACAGAGCCCTGACCTCAACCCCATCGAACAACTTTGGGATGAATTGGAATGCCGACTGCGAGCCAGGCCTAATCGCCCAACCCGACCTCACGAATGCTCTTGCGGCTGAATGGAAGCAAGTCCCCGCAGCAATGTTCCAACATCTAGTGGAAAGCCTTCCCAGAAGAGTGGAGGCTGTTAAAGCAGCAAAGGGGGGGACCAACTCCATATTAATGCCCATGAATGAGATGTTCGACAAGCAGGTGTCCACATACTTTTGGTCATGTAGTGTACAGCTTGTCTGTATTATTACTGGTGTAGACATACTCTGGGCTATTTAAATCCCTTGCATGGAAAGCCATATGCTGTTTATAATGAGGGCAGGGTTAGTGTCCCTGAGTCATGTTTGAAAGGCACAGACAATTGGCTGGCCTTATAGAAATTACTAACGCACACGTAGATGTGCATATTATGCAGCACACAGTGTGAGGAGAGGTCAGTGTGGTGTGGAGTATAGTAAATAACATTAATCTGTCATGCAAACTACAGCTCATCTTTCAACCCCTCTGGTGAGGCAGCGTTTTAATCTTAGCTCTCTCGCCCTCTCTCTCTCTCGCCCTCTCTCTCTCTCCCTCTCCTTTCTCCTTCTGTCTCTCTCTCTTTTCCATTCCAAAGGATAGATTTTTACTTTGCAGGTACAGTGGGGGAAAAAAGTATTTAGTCAGCCAACAATTGTGCAAGTTCTCCCACTTAAAAAGATGAGAGAGGCCTGTAATTTTCATCATAGGTACACGTCAACTATGACAGACAAAATGAGGAAAAAAAATCCAGAAAATCACATTGTAGGATTTTTTATGAATTTATTTGCAAATTATGGTGGAAAATAAGTATTTGAGACCAAAGAGCTGTCAAAGGACACCAGAAACAAAATTGTAGACCTGCACCAGGCTGGGAAGACTGAATCTGCAATAGGTAAGCAGCTTGGTTTGAAGAAATCAACTGTGGGAGCAATTATTAGGAAATGGAAGACATACAAGACCACTGATAATCTCCCTCGATCTGGGGCTCCACGCAAGATCACACCCCGTGGGGTCAAAATGATCACAAGAACGTTGAGCAAAAATCCCAGAACCACACGGGGGGACCTAGTGAATGACCTGCAGAGAGCTGGGACCAAAGTAATAAAGCCTACCATCAGTAACACACTACGCCGCCAGGGACTCAAATCCTGCAGTGCCAGACGTGTCCCCCTGCTTAAGCCAGTACATGTCCAGGCCCGTCTGAAGTTTGCTAGAGTGCATTTGGATGATCCAGAAGAGGATTGGGAGAGTGTCATATGGTCAGATGAAACCAAAATAGAACTTTTTGGTAAAAACTCAACTCGTCGTGTTTGGAGGACAAAGAATGCTGAGTTGCATCCAAAGAACACCATACCTACTGTGAAGCATGGGGGTGGAAACATCATGCTTTGGGGCTGTTTTTCTGCAAAGGGACCAGGACGACTGATCCGTGTAAAGGAAAGAATGAATGGGGCCATGTATCATGAGATTTTGAGTGAAAACCTCCTTCCATCAGCAAGGGCATTGAAGATGAAACGTGGCTGGGTCTTTCAGCATGACAATGATCACAAACACACCGCCCGGGCAACGAAGGAGTGGCTTCGTAAGAAGCATTTCAAGGTCCTGGAGTGGCCTAGCCAGTCTCCAGATCTCAACCCCATAGAAAATCATTGGAGGGAGTTGAAAGTCTGTGTTGCCCAGCGACAGCCCCAAAACATCACTGCTCTAGAGGAGATCTGCATGGAGGAATGGGCCAAAATACCAGCAACAGTGTGTGAAAACCTTGTGAAGACTTACAGAAAACGTTTGACCTGTGTCATTGCCAACAAAGGGTATATAACAAAGTATTGAGAAACTTTTGTTATTGACCAAATACTTATTTTCCACCATAATTTTCAAATAAATTCATTAAAAATCCTACAATGTGATTTTCTGGATTTTTTTCCCTCATTTTGTCTGTCATAGTTGACGTGTACCTATGATGAAAATTACAGGCCTCTCTCATCTTTTTAAGTGGGAGAACTTGCACAATTGGTGGCTGACTAAATACTTTTTTCCCCCCACTGTATTACTTTACAATTTTCAATTTAGAGAGGATTCTTCATTCAAAGTGTTCAATATACATTCTTCACGGTGCTCGTATAATGAAAAACAAGTTTCCAGGTTCTGCTGTTCAGAGCAGAAAAAGTAGCTTAATGGAAAACATGCTCATTGTAGAGTATAAATTGTTGAAAACGATCAGATGTGTCGCCTGGAACACCAGAATTGTGATTATTTTTTATTTTTATGGTGTTTGTCCAGCACAGTCCTGGCTTAACTGTAATTTATTTTATTATTTTATTAACTTCTATTTATTTAGGGTAGCCCAATTGAGACCAGGGTCTTATTCCCAATGGTGCCCTGAGTACAACAATGTTCTCATAACAGGAAGAACAATTTACATTACAATTAAAACAAGAAAAATACAAATTACCACAAGGCACAACCTCAATACCAATATTTCAACAAATAAACCACTATAATCAATTGAAACAACTGCACTCCTCAATGAATTAATTCAACACCAGAGTCCTAAACTGCCCTAGCGACACCAGGGAATCAAGATGCAAGGAATTTTGTAAGTTATTCCAACAATAGGGGGCACTAAAACTAAAGGAGGATTTACCTACAGTGGCTTGCGAAAGTATTCATCCCACTTGGCATTTTTCCTATTTTGTTGCCTTACAACCTGGAATTAAAATGGATTTTTGGGGGGTTTGTATCATTTGATTTACACAACATGCCTACGACTTTGAAGATGCAAAATATTTTTTATTGTGAAACGAACAAGAAATAAGACAAAAAAACTGAAAACTTGAGCGTGCATAACTATTCACCCCCCCAAAGTCAATACTTTGTAGAGCCACCTTTTGCAGCAATTACAGCTGCAAGTCTCTTGGGGTATGCCTCTATAAGATTGGCACATCTAGCCACTGGGATTTTTGCCCATTCTTCAAGGCAAAACTGCTCCAGCTTCTTCAAGTTGGATGGGTTCCGCTGGTGTACAGCAACCTTTAAGTCATACCACAGATTCTCAATTGGATTGCGGTCTGGGATTTGACTAGGCCATTCCAAGACACTTAAATGTTTCCCCTTAAACAACTCGAGTGTTGCTTTAGCAGTATGCTTAGGGTCATTGTCCTGCTGGAAGGTGAACCTCCGTCCCAGTCTCAAATCTCTGGAAGACTGAAACAGGTTTCCATCAAGAATTTCCCTGTATTTAGCGCCATCCATCAATCCTTCAATTCTGACCAGTTTCCCAGTCCCTGCCGATGAAAAACATCCACACAGCATGATGTTGCCACCACCATGCTTCACTGTGGGGATGGTGTTTTCGGGGTGATGATAGGTGATGAGAGGTGTTGGGTTTGCACCAGATATAGCATTTTCCTTGATGGCCAAAAAGCTAAATTTTAGTCTCATCTGACCAGAGTACCTTCTTCCATATGTTTGGGGAGTCTCCCACATGCCTTTTGGCGAACACCAAACGTGTTTGCTTATTTTTTTCTTTAAGTAATGGCTTTTTTCTGGCCACTCTTCTGTAAAGCCCAGCTCTGTGGAGTGTATGGCTTAAAGTGGTCCAATGGACAGATACTCCAATCTCCGCTGTGGAGATGTGCAGCTCCTTCAGGGTTATCTTTGGTCTCTTTGTTGCCTCTCTGATTAATGCCCTCCTTGCCTTGTCCGTGAGTTTTGGTGGGCGGCCCTCTCTTGGCAGGTTTGTTGTGGTGCCATATTCTTTCCATTTTTTAATAATGGATTTAATGGTGCTCCGTGGGATGTTCAAAGTTTCTGATATTTTCTTATAACCCAACCCTGATCTGTACTTCTCCACAACCTTGTCCCTGACGTGTTTGGAGAGCTCCTTGGTCTTCATGGTGCCGCTTGCTTGGTGGTGCCCCTTGCTTAGTGGTGTTGCAGACTCTGGGTCCTTTCAGAACAGGTGTATATATACTGAGATCATGTGACACTTAGATTGCACACAGGTGGACTTTATTCAACTAATTATGTGACTTCTGAAGGTAATTGGTTGCACCAGATCTTATTTAGGGGCTTCATAGCAAAGGGGGTGAATACATATGCACGCACCACTTTTTCGTTATTTATTTTTTTGAATTTTTTGAAACAAGTTATTTTTTTCATTTCACTTCACCAATTTGGACTATTTTGTGTATGGTATTTACATGAAATCCAAATAAAAATCTATTTCATTTATTTATTAATCCATTTAATACAGGTTGTAATGCAACAAAATAGGAAAAATAATACTTTTGCAAGGCACTGTAAATTGGTAGAGACCAGAGGGACCTCAATAGTTAACCAATCCCGCAAGCGGGTTTGGTAGCTCATTCTTTTATATGTTAGCAACGAAGTTAGGTAAGTTGGAAGCTTGTGTAGTAGGGCTTTGTAAACAAAAAGGGAATAATGAATTGATCTACGGGACTTTAATGAGGACCAGCCAACCTTTTGATACAGGATGCAGTGGTGAGTATTAAAACTGTCACCAGTGATAAAACGAATGGCGCTATGGTAGACGGCATCCAAAGGTTTAAGAGTAGTGGCTGCTGCAATCTGGTAAATGGTGTCACCATAATCAAGAACTGGCAGGAAAGTTGACTGTACAATCTGCTTCCTGCTATTTCGGGAGAGGCAAGATCTATTTCTAAAAAATAATTTATTTTTAACTAGCTCAACCATATGTTTTGTCAATCCAAATGCCCAGATATTTGTAGGCGGGAACCTGATCAATGGGAGAACCATTCAATTAATAAATATGTAGTCCATCTGAAACATTCTTCTGAGAACCAGAGAACAACATGTATTTAGTCTTGCCCGCATTACAGTTTTTCTCAATTGCTAAAACACTAAACCCTATTGTCTGAACCAAATGCTCAGTTGCCTGAACCCACTGATTGAATCAATCACTCTTTTGGCAAAACCATAAGCACTTTTCTCCTGTTTAGACATAACTTGCCAACACATTTTCATTGTGATGCACCCGTGCTGCATAATGGTGAGCACAGGTGACAAAAGTCAAACACAATTAGAGCACAGGTGTCACCACTTGAACACAACAACTCAAAATTGATCACACTTGTGGCTAATGATGTGAGGGAACATATACAGTAAGCCAGTTCAGAGAGCACTGGTTTGTGAGGCCCTACAATGGATAGAAATCTGAGAGGAAGAGTTCGTGTGAGAGGAGGTCGAGGTGGTCGAGGTGGTCAGCGAAGACAAAGAACAGTAATATCTGATGAAATCAGAGCTACTGTGATTGATCATGTTCTTGTCCATGGTATGAGCATGAGGGAGGCTGGACAAAGGGTACAACCAAACATCAGTAGATTCACTGTGTCCACCATAATCCGAAGATTTAGAGAAGAGAACAGGTAATTACCTTTTTTTGACATTATAGTACAGTATGTAAATGTTGACAGCAATTACTGTATGACATACTATATACTGTACCACAGTATACTGTAAGTAAATATATGTTTCAGTACATCACTGTACCAATGTACTGTAGTATTGTAATGGAGGGTTGGTCTAACTGTTTGTAGGCCTAGTATTCCATGTATATTTTTTGTAACCCCATGTTCTCTTTTTGTAGAATTGAAAGACTGCCACATGGGGGTGGGAGGACAGGTATGTTCTCCCCACACCAAGAGACCCTAATTGTTGATATGGTCCGTGAGAACAATGCCATTAAACTGAGCAAAATTCAGCAGAAGATCATTGAGGACCATTTAAATTTTGAGGGTATCAACCGTGTCAGCCTCTCTACTGTTGATCGTGTCCTCAAGCGCAACAGACTGCGCATGAAACAGCTATACAGAGTGCCCTTTGATCGCAACTCAGACAGAGTCAAAGAGCAAAGATTCCAGTATGTACAGGTTGGCATATATCCAGACACATTCAATGTTGATTACTCTAAGTAGTGATTTACTGTAGTGGCCTAAATCACTTTTTCCGTATCACTTACAAAACTATATCTATTTCTACAGAGGGTTTTTCAACTGGATGCAATGGAAAGACCCCATCAATACATCTACATGGATGAAGCTGGGTTTAATCTCACCAAAAGGAGAAGGAGAGGCCGTAATGTGATTGGCCATCGGGCCATTGTTGGTGTTCCTGGGCAGCGTGGTGGCAATGTCACATTATGTGCTGCAATCAGCAATCATGGGGTTGTCCACCATCATGCCAACCTGGGGCCCTACAACACTCACCAGCTCCTCATTTTCCTCAATCACATGCGAGATGCTTTGTTAGGGCAGCAGGATGAGCATCCCATCTATGTTGTTGTTTGGGACAATGTGAGTTTTCACAGAGCCCTCCAGGTTAGAGAGTGGTACAATAAAAGGTTTTATCAATCTTTGCCTTCCACCGTACTCCCCTTTCCTAAACCCCATTGAGGAATTATTCTCCTCATGGCGGTGGAAGGTATATGAACGCCAACCTTACACCAGGGTAAATCTCCTGCAAGCCATGGGACTTGCCTGTGGTGACATAGGTGTGGAGGCATGCCAAGCCTGGATACGGCATGCCAGGGGTTTTTTCCCCCGTTGCCTGGCCAGACTAAATGTGGCCTGTGATGTGGATGAAGTCCTGTGGCCTGACCCAGTACGGAGACATGATGCTGTGGCTGAGTAATGCACTTATTTGTATATTTTTGTACTTTATTTTTACATGGGCTTACTGTACACAAGTGGCAAACGCATAAGATTTTTTTTACAAGTGCTACATGTAAATGCACAAGTTTCTGTTTTGTCTTTTTGTACAAGTGCTAAATGCACAGTTTTTTTTTGTTTTGCAACATGCATTTAGCCTACAGTGAACAATAAACATTTATTTCTCCAGCTTCATGTCCTGAGCATTGTGTTTTCTATTTTTCTACGTAGTGTTTAGTGACTGTTCAGTAGTGTTTTTTATTTTGATTGAGGCACGATTTGACAACATAGTTCAGTTTTGAGCACAGATTGAACTGTTTTGAGGTGAAAGTTTGGTTTTGCAAGAAGAGTCTGAGGTTTTGTGAATGTAGCTTGAAAATTGGGTTTTGTGTTCACAGTTAAGAGAAAAGGAGAGCAGCTTTCAAGAAATGTGTCTTAGCAATCGAGAAAAACTGTAAGTACAAGTTTTAAACCAACCAGGGCTTTCTGTAAGGTAACAAGGTCAGATTGTAGCTCTAACATAGCCTGGTCAACAGGTTTTAACAGATAGACCAATATTATTTATGTAAATAGTAAAGAGAACAGGTCCCAGTACCAAAACCTGCGGTACACATTTTGTAATATCCAGGAAACTAGATCACAGAAATCTCAGAAAGACTGTGATTGATTGCATGGTAAGAAAATGTTTCCTCCCATCACACATGGGATTGCTGTGTCATTTAGATGGGATGCATATTTAGTGAAGCTACGAGAGAGAGAGAGAGAGAGAGAGAGAGAGGATGATGGATGAGTGTGTGGTAATTAATTACTCTATATGGGGAGCATAGAGGTCAACGTGTGTTTGGTTCATGTGCGGAGGAAGTGAATGCTCTGCTAGCTCTGGTAGCTTCAGAGCACGGTTAGGCTGTCTTCAGGGAACGCGGAGGACGGTAAGCCTGGGATTGCTAATACTTCACTGAGCAGTCTCTATTAAGCCAATGCAGTTACTATATGAGTCTGTTTTTCTCAGTGTGTGAGAGAGTGGGCTACAGTTCAGCCTGTTCTCTCTCCATCCGTATATTGCTACAGTGTGTACAACGATGCACAGAAGCTTCACTGTATTCTGTGTTTTTACAATAAGAGGTGAAGAGGTGCTTACAGAGACTTGCTACCCTGTAACCTTGGTTACGCAGACTGCAAACTTTACCAAAAAGTTGAAACAGGATGTGAATTTGAAAAACGAATGTGTCTATCTTGACTCAGACATTTAACCATCCAATCCTATCCAGTTAAAGAGAGAATAAGGATGCCTTCTTGGCAGCTTGAAGTACATACAGTACAAGTAATTTTATGGGAGAAAATAAGATCATGCAGGACAAATACCACACATACTCTGGCTCATTGCTTCAATGGGTATAGAGGTTCTATATAAAACATTTCTATGACTGGGAACAGAAGCATCAAGACACATGGACGACACAAAGAACATACTTTACTTTATAGGTTTGAATGTCACAGGAATCACTGTGGATTCCTGTGATAGACCAACAATAGTTACAGGCAGACGCACACACACAAACAGGCACACATCTTGATGAGAAGATGAGAAAGTACCTTTGTTTTGTTTTGTCTAATAGCTAGAGGACGTATTTTGTAGATGTTAATGAGAGGCAATTACTTTTGATTAAAAATAAGATTACTGCCTCTTCATGCAATGCAGCTATATTAAAACAAAATAATGATTAATCACTGTTTGGGCAGACATTATTGTCAACAGCGAGTTTCATTTCAGAAACGGTACAAAATGCTCTGAGCGAGGAAGAATGAAAAAACACTCATTTAGAAACATGTACGGGTCTTATCACCAGACTGTTCGCTTGAGGACCTTTTCACCATATTGAAGGGCTGTAATTTCCCTGATTGTGTTTGTGTCTGTACCTACGCCTGTGTGCCAAAATTGTGTGTAGGGTTGCAAAGGGAGGGTAAATTACTGGAAACCTTCAAAGTTTACCAGTAAACTACCAGAATTGTTGTATCTTTCAAGGATTGTCTATATAAACCATCAACTTAGTGAATACCGTTGGTGTTTAGTATGAGGGTTTCAGCATTAAATATCCTTTCTATATATTTGACTATGTCCGTATGTATTTACTGTCAATGTTTTGCCGTCAAAATGGTAGCAGTTGTGAAAAACAAAGATACAGTTGAAGTTGGAAGTTTATATACACTTAGGTTGGAGTCATTAAAAAAAAAAATTCAACCACTCCACAAAATTCTTGTTAACAAACTATAGTTTTGGCAAGTCGGTTAGGACATCTACTTTGTCCATGACACAAGTAATTTTTCCAATAATTGTTTACAGACATATTATTTCACTTATAATTCACTGTATCACAATTCCAGTGGGTCAGAAGTTTACATACACTAAGTTGACTGTGCCTTTAAACAGCTTGGAAAATTCCAGAAAATGATTTAGAAGCTTATGGTAATCTAATTGACATCATTTGAGTAAATTGGAGTTGTACCTACCTTCAAACTCAGTGCCTCTTTGCTTGACATCATGGGAAAATCTAAAGAAATCAGCCAAGACCTCAGATAAAAGATTGTAGACCTCCAGAAATGTGGTTCATCCTTGGGAGCAATTTCCAAATGCCTGAAGGTACCACGTTCATCTGTACAAACAATAGTACGCAAGTATAAACACCATGGGACCACGCAGCTGTCATACCGCTCAGGAAGGAGACGCGTTCTGTCTCCTAGAGATGAACGTACTTAGGTGCGAAAAGTGCAAATCAATCCCAGAACAACATCAAAGGACCTTGTGAAGATGCTGGAGGAAACAGGTACAAAATTATCTATATTCACAGTAAAACGAGTCCTATATCGACAAAACCTGAAAGACCGCTCAGCAAGGAAGAAGCCACTGCTCCAAAACCGCCATGAAAAAGCCAGACTATGTTTTGCAACTGCACAGGGGGACAAAGATCGTACTTTTTGGAGAAATGTCCTCTGGTCTGATTAAACAAAAATATAACGGTTTGGCCATAATGACCATCGTTATGTTTAGAGGAAAAAGGGGGTTGCTTGCAAGCCGAAGAGCACCATCCCAACCTTGAAGCACGGGGGTGGCAGCATCATGCTGTGGGGGTGCTTTGCTGCAGGAGGGACTGGTGCACTTCACAAAATAGATGGCATCATGAGGAAGGAAAATTATGTGGATACATTGAAGCAACATCTCAAGACATCAGTCAGGAAGTTAAAGCTTGGTCGCAAATGGGTCTTCCAAATGGACAATGAGCCCAAGCATACTTTAAAAGTTGTGGCAAAATGGCTTAAGGACAACAAAGTGAAGGTATTGGAGTGGCCATCACAAAGCCCTGACCTCAATCCTATAGAAAATGTGTAGGCAGAACTGAAAAAGCGTGTGCGAGCAAGGAGGCCTACAAACCTAACTCAGTTACACAAGCTCTGTCAGGAGGAATGTGCCAAAATTCACCCAACTTATTGTGGGAAGCTTGAGGAAGGCTAAAAGGCAATTCTACCGAATACTAATTGAGTGTATGTAAACTTCTGACCCACTGGGAATGTGATGAAAGAAATAAAAGCTGAAATAAATAATTCTCTCTACTATTATTCTGACATTTCACATTCTTAAAATAAAGTGGTGATCCTAACTGACCTAAGACAGGGAATTTTTACTAGGATTAAATGTCAGGAATTATGAAAAACTGAGTTTAAATGTATTTGGGTAACGTGTATGTAAACTTCCAACTTCAACTGTAGTGGGAAGAGTTGCAGAGTTAATTGAAAATAATGCCATTGTTGATTAGATGCTTTTTTCATTAATTAGGTTATTTTCTCTTGAACGATATGGTCTATCTACTAGAAACTCATGGACAAATAGACACGGATATAATTTTTTAAAACTATATATGAATACATTTTTTAAAAGTTATTAAAGTATAAATTACCAAAGTTACGATAGATTGCCATAGATTCTCTCTTAATTACCAAAATGATTGAAGATTATTTTAACTATGGTAAACTACCGGTAGCTTTACAACCCTGACTGTGTATTTGTGCGTGATGACAGGGTGAACTCAGCCATCTCTCTCTCTGTGTGTCTCTCTCCCGCTGGCAGCATCCATTGTGATTGGGAAGTGGTGGTGTGAGATGGAGCCCTGTCTGGAGGGAGAGGAGTGTAAGACTCTGCCTGATAACTCTGGATGGATGTGCTCCTCTGGGAACAAGATCAAGACCACAAGGGTGAGACTCTGCACTGGCACTAGACTAACACACACACACACACACACACACACACACACACACACACACACACACACACACACACACACACACACACACACACACACACACACACATCATACTGAACACAGCACATACAAGTTACTCTCACAATGGCTATAGATTTTGTCAGATAAGCTATGTGAATCTGTTATTTAAGTGAAACGTGGTGAGGAGGCTTCTCTTAACTACAACATTTAGAAAATAACAACCTATCAGGCGGTAGCTAGAACCTGAGTGACCATAGTTGGACAAGACACTTCTGATGTAAATGCTTTAGTACATTTACTGATATACAGTTTAAGTTGGAAGTTTACATACACTTAGGTTTTAGTCATTAAAACTCGTTTTTCAACCACTCCACAAATTTCTTGTTAACAAACTATAGTTTTGGCAAGTCGGTTAGGACATCTACTTTGTGCATGACACAAGTAATTTTTCCAACAATTGTTTACAGACATATTATTTCACTTATAATTCACTGTATCACAATTCCTGTGGGTCAGAAGTTTACATACACTAAGTTGACTGTGCCTTTAAACAGTTTGGAAAATTCCAGAAAATGATGTCATGGCTTTAGAAGCTTCTGATAGGCTAATTGACATCCTTTGAGTCAATTGGAGTTGTACCTGTGGATGTATTTCAAGACCTACCTTCAAACTCAGTGCCTCTTTGCTTGACATCATGGGAAAATCTAAAGAAATCAGCCAAGACCTCAGATAAAAGATTGTAGACCTCCAGAAATCTGGTTCATCCTTGGGAGCAATTTCCAAACGCCTGAAGGTACCACGTTCATCTGTACAAACAATAGTACGCAAGTATAAACACCATGGGACCACGCAGCTGTTATACCGCTCAGGAAGGAGACGCGTTCTGTCTCCTAGAGATGAACATACTTAGGTGCGAAAAGTGCAAATCAATTCCAGAACAACATCAAAGGACCTTGTGAAGATACTGGAGTAAACAGGTACAAAATTATCTATATCCACAGTAAAACAAGTCCTATATTGACATAACCTGAAAGACCGCTCATCAAGGAAGAAGCCACTTCTCCAAAACCGACATAAAAAAGCCATACTACGGTTTGCAACTGCACATGGGGACAAAGATAATACTTTTTGGAGAAATGTCCTCTGGTCTGATGAAACAAAAATAGAACTGTTTAGCCATAATGACCATCGTTATGTTTGGAGGAAAAAGGGGGTGCTTGCAAGCCGAAGAACACATTTACATTTACGTCATTTAGCAGACGCTCTTATCCAGAGTGACTTACAAATTGGTGCATTCACCTTATAGCCAGTGGGATAACCACTTTTTATTTTAATTTTAATTTTTATTTTTTGGGGGGTGGGGTAAGGGGGGGTAAAAGGATTACTTTATCCTATCCCAGGTATTCCTTAAAGAGGTGGGGTTTCAAGTGTCTCCGGAAGGTGGTGAGTGACTCTGCTGTCCTGGCGTCGTGAGGGAGCTTGTTCCACCATTGGGGTGCCAGAAGAGCGAACAGTTTTGACTGGGCTGAGCGGGAACTGTGCTTCCGCAGAGGTAGGGGGGCCAGCAGGCCAGAGCTGGATGAACGCAATGCCCTTGTTTGGGTGTAGGGACTGATCAGAGCCTGAAGGTATGGAGGTGCTGTTCCCCTCACAGCTCTGTAGGCAAGCGCCATGGTCTTGTAGCAGATGCGAGCTTCAACTGGAAGCCAGTGGAGTGTGCGGAGGAGCGGGGTGACGTGAGAGAACTTGGGAAGGTTGAACACCAGACGGGCTGCGGCATTCTGGATGAGTTGTAGGGGTTTAATGGCACAGGCAGGGAGCCCAGCCAACAGCGAGTTGCAGTAATCCAGACGGGAGATGACAAGTGCCTGGATTAGGACCTGTGGTGCTTCCTGTGTAAGGCAGGGTCGTACTCTCCGAATATTGTAGAGCATGAACCTACAGGATTGGGTCACCGCCTTGATGTTAGCGGAGAACGACAGGGTGTTGTCCAGGGTCACACCAAGGCTCTTCGCACTCTGGGAGGAGGACACAACGGAGTTGTCAACCGTGATGGCGAGATCTTGGAACGGGCAGTCCTTCCCCGGGAGGAAGAGCAGCTCCGTCTTGCCGAGGTTCAGCTTGAGGTGGTTATCCGTCATCCACACTGATATGTCTGCCAGAAGGGGGAAAGGAGAAGATTAGTTGTGTGTCGTCTGCGTAGCAATGATAGGAGAGAACATGTGAGGATATGACAGAGCCAAGTGACTTGGTGTATAGCGAGAATAGGAGAGGGCCTAGAACTGAGCCCTGGGGGACACCAGTGGTGAGAGCAAGTGGTGCGGAGACAGATTCTCGCCACACCACTTGGTAGGAGCGACCGGTCAGGTAGGACGCAATCCAAGAGTGAGCCGCGCCGGAGATGCCCAGCTCGGAGAGGGTGGAGAGGAGGATCTGATGGTTCACAGTATCAAAGGCAGCAGACAGGTCTAGAAGGACAAGAGCAGAGGAGAGAGAGTTAGCTTTAGCAGTGCGGAGAGCCTCCGTGACACAGAGAAGAGCAGTCTCAGTTGAATGACCAGTTTTGAAACCTGACTGGTTTGGATCAAGAAGGTCATTCTGAGAGAGATAGCAAGAGAGTTGGCTAAAGACGGTACGCTCAAGAGTTTTGGAGAGAAAAGAAAGAAGGGATACTGGTCTGTAGTTGTTGACATCAGAGGGATCGAGTGTTGGTTTTTTGAGAAGGGGTGCAACTCTCGCTCTCTTGAAGACAGAAGGGACATTGCCAGCGGTCAAGGATGAGTTGATGAGCGAGGTGAGGTAAGGGAGAAGGTCACCGGAGAAGGTCTGGAGAAGAGAGGAGGGGATAGGGTCAAGCGGGCAGGTTGTTGGGCGGCCGGCCGTCACAAGTCGCAAGATTTTATCTGGAGAGAGAGGGGAGAAAGAAGTCAAAGCATAGGATAGGGCAGTGTGAGCAGGACCAGCAGTGTCATTTGACTTAACAAACGAGGATCGGATGTCGACATCCCAACCGTGAAGAACGGGGGTGGCAGCATCATGCTGTGGGGGTGCTTTGCTGCAGGAGGGACTGGTGCACTTCACAAAATAGATGGCATCATGAGGAAGGAAAATGATGTGGATATATTGAAGCAACATCTCAAGACATCTGTCAGGAAGTTAAAGCTTGGTCGCAAATGGGTCTTCCAAATGGACAATGACCCCAAGCATACTTCCAAAGTTGTGGCAAAATAGCTTGAGGACAACAAAGTCAAAATATTGGAGTGGCCATCACAAAGCCCTGACCTCAATCCTATAGAACATTTGTGGGCAGAACTGAAAAAGCGTGTGCGAGCAAGGAGGCCTACAAACCTGACTCAGTTACACCAGCTCTGTCAGGAGGAATGGGCCAAAATTCACCAAACTTATTGTGGGAAGCTTGTGGAAGGCTACCCGAAACATTTGACCCAAGTTAAACAATTTAAAGGCAATGCTACCAAATACTAATTGAGTGTATGTAAACTTCTGACCCATTGGGAATGTGATGAAAGAAATAAAAGCTGAAATAAATCATTCTCTCTACTATTATTCTGACATTTCACATTCTTAAAATAAAGTGGCCTAAGACAGGGAAGTTTTACTAGGATTAAATGTCAGGAATTGTGAAAACTGAGTTTAAATGTATTTGGCTAACGTGTATGTAAACTTCCGACTTCAACTGTACTATTGGTAGGTTCTCATCTGCTGTCCTGTTACTTTACTTTGGGTAATGGTCTCCTGCTATTTGATATAAAAGACATACATTTTCAAACTCAAGCACCCTCTGTCATGGTTTCGGCTGAGGCTGCTCCTCCTCCTTGCTCGGGCAGGCTTCGGCGGTCGTCCCCCCCGGAGTACTAGCTGCCACCGTTGTATGTTTTCGATGTTTGTTTGGTTTTGTCTTATTTGTACACCTGTTTCCGTTTAGTGTTAATTATGTGTCCTATAAGTTCTCGTTTTGTTAGTCGTGTGTTGTGTGTAATTGTTCCGCCTGTCAGCAGGTGCTGTGATTGTTTTGCTCCATTGTTTGGAGAGTTTTCGCACTTGTGTGCGCGCTATTTGTATTTTGGTGTTTACGCACGGTGTGCGTAATCGCTCGCCTTTTGAGGCCCGTTTGTATTTCGTTGTCGTCTACTAAAGTCTGTTGGACGAAGCTTCTGTGTCCTGCGCCTGATTCCTGCACCACATCCACATTCAGCATTCTGACACCCTCAATAGAAATAAAGCATGCACTAGACACATGACATACAGTGAGGGGAAAAAAGTATTTGATCCCCTGCTGATTTTGTACGTTTGCCCACTGACAAAGAAATGATCAGTCTATAATTTTAATGGTAGGTTTATTTGAACAGTGAGAGACAGAATAACAACAACAAAATCCAGAAAAAACATATGTCAAAAATGTTATAAATTGATTTGCATTTTAATGAGGGAAATAAGTATTTGACCCCCTCTCAATCTGAAAGATTTCTGGCTCCCAGGTGTCTTTTATGCAGGTAACGAGCTGAGGTGAGGAGCACACTCTTAAAGGGAGGGCTCCTAATCTCAGCTTGTTACCTGTATGAAAGACACCTGTCCACAGAAGCAATCAATCAATCAGATTCCAAACTCTCCACCATGGCCAAGACCAAAGAGCTATCCAAGGATGTCAGGGACAAGATTGTTGTCAAGTTCTGCGTGATTTCTGGCTGACCACAGCTCTGCCCAAACTTGAAAACGGCTTTATCCTTGATGAACGCAAAGGACAACTCAAAACTGTTCACTTTATGATTTTTTATTGTCATAAAGATGGAACAGACTAGGTTGATAACCTTCAAAACACACAAACAAAACCCCATGGATTAGTTACAAATAACTCTCAATTCCACTTTCTCAAAAATAAGCATAAACTAATGTTACTGAATCCTCAAACCTAACCAAACAATCATTTCATCATTTAGATTAACATAGGATCATTGCAAGTTAATAATTAAATATCAATATCCTAATTAAACATTTAACAATACACATGATTATAGTAAGGTTACTGTCAAGTTCTACGTTCACATAATGAAGTCTTCACTATTTAATTTAATTAATAATTGCATTGTATGTTACAACCAAACCAAAAGGGCATATAGAAGCATGAATTCACAACACATTCTGTCCTACCAGTTGCGTCTTTGGATGATCAGGAGCTGTGGTCATTGGTATCTCTTCTCAGGAATGAGTGAGAGCCAAGTAAGCTTTTACCAAACATTTCGATGCCATGCACATGCACTGCTTGTGGGTGCGCAGGATAATATGGTCCCCAGAGCACTTCCTGGTGGTTGGTTTCAACAGCTCCGGTTGCATGGTTGCCCCCTGCAGGTTGGGAGTGCTTTGAGCACCCTGGGTGGATTTAGGCTTGAGTGCTCGTTATAGCTTGTAGTCAGGAATTGACACAACACCTCCCACTTGACCTCCTGGTTCTTCAACCCAAGGAGGTCACACAGAACTGTGATGTGGTGGATTCAGTTACTCTATTTTTGATCCTGTTGCTGCTGCTCTTCAACTGGAAGCAAGACAACTATCCGTCTGACATCCCTGTGAAGAACTGTTGCTGGTATCTTGATTGAATCTTTTTCCATCTTTTTAGTGGGCTTCACAGTTGCGACTGGGTAGCTGGGGAAGGATCGGAGATATACATCCCTCACAATTCCCTTCTTGTCAGTATTAACGTCAATAACCCTGGCAAGCCTTGAACAGCGCCGGAAGAAGATGGCTGCCGTTTTACAGCCCTCTAACCAATTGTACTATTATGTGTGTTTTTCCGCGTTATTTGTAATTTATTTTGTACATAATGTTTATGCCATCGTCTCTTATAACCAAAGAGAGCTTCTGGATATCAGGACAGCGATTACTCACCTCGCGTTGGACGAACACTTTTTCTTCAACGAGGCGTTCGCGAAGGATATTCTACAGACTCCAGACAAGGCCCAGATCCCCGTCATTCGCGTGAGGAAGAGACGGAGATACCGTGGACGTAGGTCGGGGTGCCTTGTAAAGATCCGACGGCGAACGAGTAAACTGCCTCTCCCATCAATCCTATTAGCCAACGTTCAAGCTTTGGATAATAAAATGGACGATTTAAGATTACGGTTATCCTACCAACGGGACATTAAAAACTGTAATATCTTATGTTTCACGGAGTCGTGGCTGAATGACAACAATGACAACATTCAGCTAGCAGGCTATACGCTACATCGGCAGGACAGAACGGCAGACTCGGGTAAGACGAGGGGTGGCGGTCTCTGTATTTTTGTAAACAACAGCTGGTGCACAAAATCAAATACTAAGGAAGTCTCAAGGTTTTGCTCGCCTGAGGTAGAGTATCTTATGATAAGCTGTAGACCACACTATTTACCAAGAGAGTTTTCATCTATACTTTTCATAGCTGTCTATTTACCACCACAAACCAATGCTGGCATTAAGATTGCACTGAATGAGTTGTACAAGGCCATTAATCAACAGGAAAACGCTCATCCAGATGCAGCGCTCCTAGTAGCAGGGGACTTTAATGCAGGGAAACTTAAATCCGTTCTACCTCATTTCTACCAGCATGTTAAATGTGCAACCAGAGGGGAAAAAACTCTAGACCACCTTTACTCCACACACAGAGACGCATACAAAGCTCTCCCTCGCCCTCCATTTGGCAAATCTGACCATAACTCTATCCTCCTGATTCCTGCTTATAAGCAAAAACTGAAGCAGGAAGCACCAGTGACTCGGCTAATAAAAAAGTGGTCAGATGACGCAGATGCTAAGCTACAGGACTGTTTTGCTAGCACAGACTGGAACATGTTCAGGGATTCTTCAGACAGCATTGAGGAGTACACCACATCAGTCACTGGCTTCATCAATAAGTGCATCGATGATGTCGTCCCCACAGTGACCGTACGTACATACCCCAACCAGAAGCCATGGATTACAGGAAACATCCGCACTGAGCTAAAGGGTAGAGCTGCCGCTTTCAAGGAACGGGACTCTAACCCGGACGCTTATAAGAAATCCCGCTATGACCTCCGACGAACCATCAAACAGGCAAAGAGTCAATACAGGTCTAAGATTGAATCATACTACACTGGCTCTGACGCTCGTCGGATGTGGCAGGGCTTGAAAACTATTACAGACTACAAAGGGAAGCACAGCCGCGAGCTGCCCAGTGACACAAGCCTACCAGACGAGCTAAACCACTTCTATGCTCGCTTCGAGGCAAGCAACACTGAAGCATGCATGAGAGCACCAGCTGTTCCGGACGACTATGTGATCACGCTCTCCGTAGCCGATGTGAGTAAGACTTTTAAGCAGGTCAACATTCACAAGGCCGCAGGGCCAGACGGATTACCAGGACGTGTACTCCGAGCATGTGCTGACCAACTGGCAAGTGTCTTCACTGACATTTTCAACATGTCCCTGACTGAGTCTGTAATACCAACATGTTTCAAGCAGACCACCATAGTCCCCGTGCCCAAGAACTCTAAGATAACCTGCCTAAATGACTACCGACCCGTGGCACTGACGTCTGTAGCCATGAAGTGCTTTGAAAGACTGGTCATGGCTCACATCAACAGCATAATCCCAGAAACCCTAGACCCACTCCAATTTGCATACCGCCCCAACAGATCCACAGATGATGCAATCTCTATCGCACTCCACACTGCCCTTTCCCACCTGGACAAGAGGAACACCTACGTGAGAATGCTATTCATTGACTACAGCTCAGCATTCAACACCATAGTGCCCTCAAAGCTCATCACTAAGCTAAGGATCCTGGGACTAAACACCTCCCTCTGCAACTGGATCCTGGACTTCCTGACGGGCCGCCCCCAGGTGGTAAGGGTAGGTAACAACACATCTGCCACACTGATCCTCAACACGGGGGCCCCTCAGGGGTGCGTGCTCAGTCCCCTCCTGTACTCTCTGTTCACCCATGACTGCATGGCCAGGCACGACTCCAACACCATCATTAAGTTTGCCGACGACACAACAGTGGTAGGCCTGATCACCGACAACGATGAGACAGCCTATAGGGAGGAGGTCAGAGATCTGGCCGTGTGGTGCCAGGACAACAACCTCTCCCTCAACGTGACCAAGACAAAGGAGATGATTGTGGACTACAGGAAAAAAAAGAGGACTGAGCACGCCCCCATTCTCATCGACGGGGCTGTAGTGGAACAGGTTGAGAGCTTCAAGTTCCTTGGTGTCCACATCACCAACGAACTATCATGGTCCAAACACACCAAGACAGTCGTGAAGAGGGCACGACAAAGCCTATTCCCCCTCAGGAGACTAAAAAGATTTGGCATGGGTCCTCAGATCCTCAAAAAATTCTACAGCTGCACCATCGAGAGCATCCTGACTGGTTGCATCACCGCCTGGTATGGCAACTGCTTGGCCTCTGACCGCAAGGCACTACAGAGGGTAGTGCGTACGGCCCAGTACATCACTGGGGCAAAGCTCCCTGCCATCCAGGACCTCTATACCAGGCGGTGTCAGAGGAAGGCCCTCAAAATTGTCAAAGACTCCAGTCACCCTAGTCATAGACTGTTCTCTCTGCTACCGCACGGCAAGCGGTACCGGAGTGCCAAGTCTAGGTCCAAAAGACTTCTCAACAGCTTCTACCCCCAAGCCATAAGACTCCTGAACAGCTAATCATGGCTACCCGGACTATTTGCACTGCCCCCCCACCCCATCCCTTTTACGCTGCTGCTACTCTGTTAAGTATTTATGCATAGTCACTTTAACTCTACCCACATGTACATATTACCTCAACTAGCCGGTGCCCCCGCACATTGACTATGCAACGGTACCCCCCTGTATATATAGCCTCCCTACTGTCACTTTATTCTATTGTATATATAGCCTCCCTACTGTCACTTTATTTTTTACTTCTGCTCTTTTTTTCTCAACACTTTTTTGTTGTTGTTTTATTCTTACTTTTTTGTTTAAAATAAATGCACTGTTGGTTAAGGGCTGTAAGTAAGCATTTCACTGTAATGTCTGCACCTGTTGTATTCGGCGCATGTGACCAATAAAATTTGATTTGATTTGATTTGAAGCCTGTACTGACCTCTCAAGGCGTTCTGGTCGGCCAGCCAGACGACATCTCCAATTGCCACATTCCTGTGAGCGGTGTGCCACTTGGTCCGGACAAACAGGTTTGGTCCGGCTAACTGACTCCATTTCCTCCAGAATCGGTCAACTTCTGTTTGGATGGTTCTTAATCTCTTGTAGGAGTAACCTTCAAAGTCAAAGGTCCCTGGATCTCCTCTGGGTCCGGTTCGTCCGAGTAGAAGTGAATTTGGGCTAATGTATTCTACACAGTCCTCTCTGCTCTGAGTCCTGGCATCAATAGGCCGCTCATTGGCAAGGTTGGAAGCCATATAAAGGAAAGTCTGAAATTCACCCCATGTGAGGACTCCATTACATCCCAGATTGTTTAAAGCCCGCTTCACAGTTCGGACAGCGGCTTCAGCAGCTCCGTTTCTGTGAGGTGAGTCTGCTGGATGGATCCTCCAGCTCCATTCTGTGCCATGCTTGGAAACGTCGTTTTCAAGCTTCGACTTCTCCAGCCGGTCCAGAAACATGTAGAGTTCTTTGAGGGCAGGTCTGGCTCCGACAAAGTTTTTTCCAGGATCCGACCACAATTTCCTTGGATGCCCTCTCAGTGCCGTAAATCTTTGGTAGGCTAACAGGAAGCCTTCAGCTGACTGGTCGCTGACAAGGTCTGTGTGCATAGCTCTTGACACCATGCAGCAAAAGACAATTCCCCACACCTTAAGTTTCACCTTCTTTCTCACCTCATCCTTCACTTCATAAGGTCCAAATAAGTCCACTGTGGTGTACTCAAAGGGATTGGCTGGTGTTATTCTCTCCGATGGAAGGTCACTCATGATCTGTTGGCATCTCCGGGCCTTAAGTTTCCTGCATGTCACACAGTTATCAACGATCTTTTGAGCTAGTTTCCGGCCTCTTACCACCCACGCTTTCCTTCTCATCCGGAGGAGTGTGCCTGCGATGTCTTCATGATTTGTCTTGTGGGCTTCTTGAGCTAGAAGGGAGGATACCCATGACGTGCAGGGCAAGATTGGTACTGCAGTTTTTTCTTCATTAAAGATTTGGAATCTTCCTCCACAGAGCAAGAGTCCAGTGTTTTCCTCTTTGACCACAGCAAGCCTGCTGAGTGTGGTGTCTGGCCAGGTTACATCCTTTTGGGCTGCAAGGAAGAGATCCCTGAGTGCATCTTCACACTCCATGATGGTAAGTGTAGCTTTCTTGATTCTGGACTTGATCTCAAGAGCTGAAGGAATTTCCTTTTTCTTTGGCTTGCTTGTGGTGGTGGTCTTGGCTAGCATTTCTTTCCACCTTGTGGCAGCTCTCCACACCCAGGCAATGACTCTTGTCAACCTGGTTAAACTGCTGAACTTGCTGATGTTAAGGATATTCCCCACTGAATAACCAGAAGGTGGTCTTTGGACTTGGATTTGGTGCCCTCTTCCATTAGGGCTGCTTTGCAGGTCTTTACCTTTGTCAGAGGTTGGAGATATTGGTATACGTGGAGCATGTTGGATTTTTTTCCCCACCTGCGCTCGGGTCAGTGCTGCTGTAAAACATTTCCTTTGGAGCTTGTTTATGCCTTCTTTGGCATCTGCAGCGACTTCTTTGGCTGATTTTGTCGGCCAATCCTCTACAGGTCGTTTCAGAAACTCTGGGCCGTTCTGCCACACAGAGTTCTCTTTGAGGTCCTCTGGGGTTGCTCCTCTTGTCATGAGGTCAGCAATGTTTTGCTTACCTGGAATCCATCTCCAGTCCTCAACTGATGTGGACTTCTGGATCTCTCCCACTCTGTTTGCAAAAAAGGTCTGGTACCCATAACTGTCCCTTTGGATTGCACCCAGCACAGTTTGACTATCTAACAGATGGATCCAACGTCCTACTTGCATCCTACTGTGCTTTTCAATGTATTTCCTGAGTCTTGCAGCGAACACAGCACCACAGACTTCAGCCTTCACTGGTTCTCCCTTTTGGTCAAGTGGTGTAAGCTTGGCTTTGGACTCAACAAGTCGGACCAGGATGCCTTGCTCGGTCTCCCACCTGAAGTATGCCACTGCTCCATAACTCTGGTCGCTCCCATCTGAGAATGTTATTCCCCAGGGTTCTCCAATCCTTTTGACTGGAGTCAGGCTTCTATGGAAGGTAATTTGGTTGAGGTGTCTGTATTCCTCAAACAGGTGGATTGCTTCTCCTCTAAGTTTCTCAGACAGAGGTGTGTCCCATGTGTCTCTTGTTAGAGTTTTGCCTCCAGTTTCTTGGAATGCTTTTCTGACTAAAATGGCTCCTTTCTGTTTGGCAGGTGTTGCAAGGCCTATTGGGTCATACAAACTAGCTACTTGGCTAAGCAGTTGCCTTCTGGTCAGTGGGTTTGGAGTTTTCATTCTCACTTCCTCTCCAACGAGATCTTGACTGATCCTCATCTTCCTTTGTCTCTTTGAGAAGTTTATCGAGGTCATGAGGTACAGTTTGTCTGATTCGACTAAATAACCAACTCCAAGGGCTCTGTTGTCTCCTTCTCTCACTTGGTTGGGGAGGATGAAGACTTCATCTGATGATGTTGGATGTTCTGATGTAGATGTTTGCCTCCCACTTTGGCCTGATCGGACCCACGGCTTGAGGAAGAATCCACCTGCCTTTAGGATTTCTTCGACTTTTTTGGTGGTTCCGTCTAGCTTTTCCAGGTCATTATGGGATGTCAGGATGTCATCTACGTAGGAATCCTCTTCAAGGACCCTCCGTTCCTCTTTCAGATGTGTGAACATGGGCAACTTCGCTGTTTCTCTCATGGCTAGTTGTGCGATACACCCTGCTGGTCGATCGCCCATGTTGACCCTGGTGATGGCATATTCCTCAATGTCCCCATCATCACCGTCTCTCCAGAGGAATCTATGGAGGTGCATCTCCAGGTCTTTGAGCCACACAGAATTGTACATCTTTTTGATGTCGCCGAGAGCAGCATGGATTCCACTCCTGAACCTTAGCAGTACCGCTCGAATAGGATTAAGTACATCAGGCCCTTTCAGAAGAAGGTCATTCATGCTGCTTCCTCTAAACCTCTGGCTGCTGTTCCATACCAGTCGGACAGGTGTAGTTATAGAGTGTGGGTTTGGTGCTATCAAGTGACTGACGTACCATACTGGACCTTTCCAGTCGGCAATGGTCTTTCTAGTGAGTTTCTTTGCTGCCTTCCTTTCCACCATCTCATGAACTTGAGTTGTGTATGCTGCACGCCAATCTGGTTCTCTCTTGAGTTGTTTCTCCGTCCTCAGAAACGTGGCTTCCACTGCGCTTCTGTTGTTGGGCAGGGAACTTGGATCTTCAATCCAAGGGTATTTTGTGTCCCAGTGAGGCTCCTGACTATGCACATCTGACTCCACGTAACTGAGACCTTGCCTGATTATCCCAAGCTCTCTTTCTTCACTAAGAGTCATGTCTTTGCCTCCTGGTTGACAGTTACCACAACGACATCCTCCACACATGGGTTCACAGGCCGCACCAATGCTGTCCCACTTCCACCAGTCCAAGAACTCTTTGCCAATAACAGTGGTTTTAGTTTCAGCTCTAGATTCTTGCATCTCAGCAATTTCTTGATACTTTACTGCTGTGATTCTCATAGATCGTGCAAAATGAGTTTCAGAATTGTGCAGGGCCATGTCCACTACTTCACAGAGGTCTGGATGTGCTCCTCCAACGGTCTTTCCTAAAGGGCTCTCCCACAGGACAAGATCTCCTACTACCTTTACTCTCTGTGGAGCAAGTCTTCCTTCCCGGTGGCTTATGAGAAGCTCAACATGTTCTGGTCTGTGAAGGTCTTCCAGGTTGGTATCGGGGAAGAACTTCTTGAGGTGTTGTGCTTTGATTGCTCTGTGAACTTTTGCAATTTCATCCAACCCATAACAGATCAGCTCATGAGCTTTCTCCGTGCCTCTTGGTGTCTTGACTCTCACCTTGAGTAAGTATCTTTTGGTCTTCACCTTCATGGCCATGCCTCCAACTCCATGGACGACTAGTGTGATCCTTTCACTTCGAAGCTTCAGTCTCCTGGCGGCTGTGTGAGTGATGTAGTTGGTGTCTGATGCTAAGTCAATGAGAGTTCCAATTTTCTGCCCTGCGTTAGTAGTTACTTCGAGAAGCATAAGAATAACTGGTAATTCACGTGTGCTTGAGTCCATTACCCCAGGAAGGCTTCCTCCAGTGCAGTGTGATTTTGCCATGTTGGTGAAAGCATTCCTGAATTTTTCTGCCACGTCCGGGGTGAGCTCACGTATTAATCTCTCTTGCTCCTCTGTGAATGTTTGCCTCCTGGTGCTGGGTTTTTCCACTTTCACGTATTCTTTCCTCTTAGCCCCTCCTTTAAGGCAGAGAAAGAAATGGTGATCCGAGGAGCTTCCTCTTTTGCAGTCTCTGTTTCTGCAAAGGTAAGTGTCCGTACATTCCTCATCCTCTCCATGACATCTGAGGCATCTTCTGCATGCTCCCAGTCTTTCGACAGCATTCAGCTTCTCACTAGGCTTTAGTTCTTTGAACTGCTTACAAAAGAAAATCTTCTCACGGTGCTTTTCATCTCCACACACAACGCATCCTCCCTTTCTCGTGGACCTTGTGGAAGCATACCGCTTCTCCGGGTACGTAGCTTTCTTTTCAGGTTTTTCACTTACACCCAACTGGTCTAGTTTCTCCAGTATGTCCTCTTGTGTCTTTAAAAATCTTAGAAGGCTGTCGAAGTGATTGTCAGGTGTGACTCCATTTCTTGGGTTGACCATGAATGTCAGCCAGTCCCTCTTCATGTTATCCGGCAGCTTGCTCTCTATGGATCTGATGACAAGGGGATTCTTTATGGCTCCACTGCTTTCGAGCTCCGTGAGGTCATTCAGGGCCTTTTCCACAGCTTGAATCAGGTCAATAACCTTCCTTGGTTGGTGTGACTTTAAAGGAGGGACCCTCTCCAGGTCCTCAATTATCTCCAAAGCGATTGTTGGCTTGTTTCCATACCGATTTTGGAGTACTCTAAACATGTCTTCAGCACTGTTATATGATGACAGGCGCAGGTCTCTACATATTCTCTCGTCCACACTGTCAAGAAGTTGAAACTTCTTCACCTCCACTGAACCAGTCGGCTCTCCCTGCTTTTGCAGGCTCTCCCAGTCTTTCCTCCATCTGTGGAAATTCCTCCTAAGCCCAGTGAATTTAGGTAGACTGGTTGGTTTTATTCTCACCACTGGTTGTGGGACTGCTACTGGTTGAAGCTCTGTAGGTCTTCTGTCCTCTTCTGCAATTCTCTGTGCGATGAGGAATTCTGTTCTTTTGGCCTCGAGGTTACTGCCGAATATTCTCAGATCTTTTACTCTGCCTTTCAGATCTGCAGTCTCATCGTGTGGGACCCATTTTTCCCAGTCTTTCAGGCTTTCACTTGCATCATGGATTAGCTTCCTCGCTCTTTCCAGCTGTAGTTCATAGCCGTCCCTGTTAATAGCAGTGACGGGGGTTTCTTTGGCTCTGTCACAGGCTTTCTCCGCTTCTTGGATTGCAAAGTCTACCTCCTCTTTACCGTATCTTGGCCAGAGGTTGAATTGGACTGCCTCTCGGATTTCCTCCAATTTCATGTCGCACTCTTCAATCGTCCTTTCAAGATCAGCCTGCTGGTCCTTGTCGAGCTTGACCTCTTCATCTCCCTTAGTTCCCGCTTCAGCCAGTAGGCCAGCCGCGTAGTCATCATTTGAATCACCG
Source organism: Coregonus lavaretus (assembly GCF_964263955.1). Lineage (NCBI taxonomy): Eukaryota > Metazoa > Chordata > Actinopteri > Salmoniformes > Salmonidae > Coregonus > Coregonus lavaretus. The sequence continues at coordinate 21,490,805 of NC_139999.1, read as the reverse complement.
ACACTTCTAGCCAGGGAACTGAGCTTGCTGAACTCCTCTTGTAGTTCATGCTTAATCATACCAGCTGCAGCTTTACTCAGGTAGTTCGCTTGTCTGGTGAAAGAAGATTTGGCTAAGGTCCGCTCTTGCTTCAGTTGCTTGACTGTTTTCCCAAAAGTTTCCTTGGCCATGGTGTAGAGTTTTACAGGCAATTCTCCCTTTGCGTCGACAGCTTGACTTCAGCCCTTTGATCCTCGTCCTCACTGCCACGCTGGTTATCAACTGTCAAGTTCTGCGTGATTTCTGGCTGACCACAGCTCTGCCCAAACTTGAAAATGGCTTTATCCTTGATGAACGCAAAGGACAACTCAAAACTGTTCACTTTATGATTTTTTATTGTCATAAAGATGGAACAGACTAGGTTGATAACCTTCAAAACACACAAACAAAACCCCATGGATTAGTTACAAATAACTCTCAATTCCACTTTCTCAAAAATAAGCATAAACTAATGTTACTGAATCCTCAAACCTAACCAAACAATCATTTCATCATTTAGATTAACATAGGATCATTGCAAGTTAATAATTAAATATCAATATCCTAATTAAACATTTAACAATACACATGATTATAGTAAGGTTACTGTCAAGTTCTACGTTCACATAATGAAGTCTTCACTATTTAATTTAATTAATAATTGCATTGTATGTTACAACCAAACCAAAAGGGCATATAGAAGCATGAATTCACAACACATTCTGTCCTACCAGTTGCGTCTTTGGATGATCAGGAGCTGTGGTCATTGGTATCTCTTCTCAGGAATGAGTGAGAGCCAAGTAAGCTTTTACCAAACATTTCGATGCCATGCACATGCACTGCTTGTGGGTGCGCAGGATAATATGGTCCCCAGAGCACTTCCTGGTGGTTGGTTTCAACAGCTCCGGTTGCATGGTTGCCCCCTGCAGGTTGGGAGTGCTTTGAGCACCCTGGGTGGATTTAGGCTTGAGTGCTCGGTATAGCTTGTAGTCAGGAATTGACACAACAATTGTAGACCTACACAAAGCTGGAATGGGCTACAAGACCATCGCCAAGCAGCTTGGTGAGAAAGTGACAACAGTTGGTGTGATTATTCGCAAATGGAAGAAACACAAAATAACTGTCAATCTTCCTCAGCCTCGGGCTCCATGCAAGATCTCACCTCGTGGAGTTGCAATGATCATGAGAACGGTGAGGAATCAGTCCAGAACTACACGGGAGGATCTTGTCAATGATCTCAAGGCAGCTGGGACCATAGTCACCAAGAAAACAATTGGTAACACACTACGCCGTGAAGGACTGAAATCCTGCAGCGCCCGCAAGGTCCCCCTGCTCAAGAAAGCACATATACAGGGCCGTCTGAAGTTTGCCAATGAACATCTGAATGATTCAGAGGAGAACTGGGTGAAAGTGTTGTGGTCAGACGAGACCAAAATCGAGCTCTTTGGCATCAACTCAACTCGCCGTGTTTGGAGGAAATGCTGCCTATGACCCCAAGAACACCATCCCCACCGTCAAACATGGAGGTGGAAACATTATGCTTTGGGGGTGTTTTTCTGCTAAGGGGACAGGACAACTTCACCGCATCAAAGGGACGATTGACGGGGCCATGTACCGTCAAATCTTGGGTGAGAACCTCCTTCCCTCAGCCAGGGCATTGAAAATGGGTCGTGGATGGGTATTCCAGCATGACAATGACCCAAAACACACGGCCAAGGCAACAAAGGAGTGGCTCAAGAAGAAGCACATAAAGGTCCTGGAGTGGCCTAGCCAGTCTCCAGACCTTAATCCCATAGAAAATATGTGGCAGGAGCTGAAGGTTCGAGTTGCCAAACGTCAGGCTCGAAACCTTAATGACTTGGAGAAGATCTGCAAAGAGGAGTGGGACAAAATCCCTCCTGAGATGTGTGCAAACCTGGTGGCCAACTACAAGAAATGTCTGACCTCTGTGATTGCCAACAAGGGTTTTGGCACGAAGTACTAAGTCATGTTTTGCAGAGGGGTCAAATACTTATTTCCCTCATTAAAATGCAAATCAATTTATAACATTTTTGACATGCGTTTTTCTGGATTTGTTTGTTGTTATTCTGTCTCTCACTGTTCAAATAAACCTACCATTAAAATTATAGACTGATCATTTCTTTGTCAGTGGGCAAGCGTACAAAATCAGCAGGGGATCAAATACTTTTTTCCCTCACTACACTACATGACCAAAAGTATGTCTATACCTGCTCGTCGAACATCTCATTCCAAAATCATGGGCATTAGTATGGAGTTGGTCCCCCCTTTGCTGCTTTAACAGCCTCCACTCTTCTGGGAAGGCTTTCAACTAGATGTTGGAACATTTTTGCGGGGACTTGCTTCCATTCAGCCACAAGAGCATTAGTGAGGTCGGACACTGATGTTGGGCGATTAGGCCTGGCTCGCAGTCGGCGTTCCAATTCATCCCAAAGGTGTTCGATGGGGTTGAGGTCAGGGCTCTGTGCAGGCCAGTCAAGTTCTTCCACACCGATCTCGACAAACTATTTCTGTATGGACCTCGCTTTGTGCACGGGAGCATTATCATGCTGAAACAGGAAAGGGCCTTCCCCAAACTGTTGCCATAATGTTGGAAGCACAGTATCGTTTAGAATGTATGCTCTAGTGTTAAGATTTCCCTTCACTGGAACTAAGGTGCCTAGCCCGAACCATGACAGAACAGCCCCATTATTCCTCCTCCACCCAACTTTACAGCTGGCATTGGGGCAGGTAGCGTTCTCCTGGCATCTGCCAAATCCAGATTAGTCCGTCGGACTGCCAGATGGTGAAGCGTGATTCATCACTCCAGAGAACGTGTTTCCACTGCTCCAGAGTCCAATGGCAGCAAGCTTTACACCACTCCAGCAGATGCTTGGCATTGCGGATGGTGATCAGATGAGTTTTACGCTCTACGCGCTTCAGCACTCACCGGTCCCGTTCTGTGAGCTTGTGTGGCCTACCACGTCGCAGCTGAGCCATTGTTGCTCCTAGACATTTCCACTTCACAATAACAGCACTTACAGTTGACCGGGGCAGCTCTAGCAGGGCAGAAATTTGATGAACTGACTTGTTAGAAAGTTGGCATCCTATTACGGTGCCACGTTGAAAGTCACTGAGCTCTTCAGTAAAGCCATTCTACAGCCAATGTTTGTCTATGGAGATTGCATGGCAGTGTGCTCAATTTTATACACCTTTCAGCAACGGGTGTGGCTGAAATAGCAGAATCCACTAATTGGGGGGTGTCCACATACTTTTGTATATATATTGATTATTTTGTGTGTTTCTTTGTAGTGAGGTGGGGTTTTTAACTGTAAGCTCTTATGACCTGTGCCAGAAAAGTGTAAGCACGGCAGTGAGAAACATCCTGTTTTTTCCTGAGGGGTAATCTCTTTAGAAAGATAAACTTAGCTAAGAGCAAGTATATTTCCATTGCCAGGCAGTTTGTAAAAAACAAGATGAAGAATCAACCATAAGAAATGAAAATAATAAAAGGAATAAAGTCCCTGAAACAAGCCAATCTAACACTCCGTGACAGGTTGATCGCCAGATTTGGATTCATTCGATTGACTCCCCAGACCGAGTGCTGCCTCCCCCTTCTCTTAGTGATTTGTGACCATGACTTTGAATAGAAACAGAGAGTAATGTGATAGTAGTGAAGGGAACAGCCAGGGAGGGTTAGACCACACAGGGCTTCACAGGGTTGTTCCGCCTGCTTTTACATTACACAGTCTATACTACTTTACTATTCCAAGCCCCCACCCTAAAAGTGAAAAGAAGTTGACTGGATGGTTTGATTTTGCCAGCCTGTCAAGGTAAGAGCTCTGATACAGTACAAAGCCAACTTGAAGAATGCATCTCTGAATGCATTCTTTGGACAAAAAAGTGAAAAGCGTTTCATAAGTTTTATGTAACCTTCGAGGAACCTTCCTGTTGCCAAGCATATTTCCTAAATCAGTGGTTCACAAACCTCTCCTTGGGGACCCCCAGTTGTTCCATGTATTTGATCTATTCCAGAGCTAGCACACCTGATTCAACTTGTCAACTAATCATCAAGGTGAATCCGGTGAGCTAGTTCAGGGATACAACAAAATTGTGAAATGGGGGTCACCGAGGAGAAGTTTGAGAAATGCTGTCCTAAATACTCCTCATAGGAGTCAATTACTATGTGCACTACTGAGAAGTGATCTAAACTCATATCAGTGAACAGGAATGGATCCTGTTTTGTACATTAGGGTAAGAAAGGCAAAGTCTCTACTAAAGTTTTTACTCCTAAATATCCACGTCAACATTTTCTCTTGACCCTCTCTTTGCAGAACACTGCGCCATACTCACCTTTTTAGCTCTGGAAGCAAAATGCAGAGGATGCTTCAACAGAAACTGAGCTGCATTCTTTGCTTCTGTAAAGGTTAGTCTCTCTACAGCTTTTCTTCATGTGCACTTCACTTCAAACGCAACTATGGGAGTGGGACTGATTGACTGACTCATGTTCAATGATTTCTCATTAACCCACATACTCAGGGAAAATAATCAAGTATGTGTGTTTACATGCTGTGCATGAGTAGGCAGGCTTCACACAAATACTGTGCGCTCTCCCTCCCAATCAAGACTGCAAATTACAGTATAACACACGCAACAATTGCAACACACGCGATCGGAATCATGTTCGTCAACAAATAAAAAAATATCTCAGGTACATCTGGAAATACAAAGACATGCATTGCCGGCTGTCAACCCACACACATGCACGCAAACACACACACAAACATGTACACACATCCACACACACACAGACACAGAGACACAGGTCCAGCCCTGACCACTTTCTGTTCTGGCCAGATCAGTCTGTAATAGTAGGATCAGTCCCTCTCTCTCCTCCATTTTCTCCTTTTGTTTCATGTCCTGTTTTGCTACTGGACACTGTGTGAATTAGATTACAGTGCATAGTTCTAGTCTGCCAACCCCAATCTGATGTGTTGATTTTGGACATGGGTGCATGTGTGTGTGTGCGTGCGTTTGTTTGTGTGTGTGTGTGTGTGTATGCGTGCACGTGTTTGTGTTTTCTTGGGTGCCCCTCTTGTTGTGTGGGTTCTTATCATCAGACTGCTTTATGTCCTGATCTATCTCTGAGGATGGGGGAGGGGGGGGGCAGCTATCAGTGGACAGCATAGACAACATAAAAGGGTTTTATTCTCTCTCTGTATTTCTCTGGTTTAATCAACATCCTTCATTCTTTCCATTGAGGGCAGATAACCTCATCTGTATTTGTTCTGTTGTCACAATCGTCATAATGATTGGACCAAGGCGCAGCGTGATATGCGTACATCTCTTTAATAGTGTACTAGCAACACGATACAAAACAACAAAACGATACGTGAAGTCCTCGGTTAACAAAACACAAACCTACACGGAACAAGATCCCACAAAACACAAGTGCACAAAAGGCTGCCTAAGTATGGTTCCCAATCAGAGACAACAAGCAACAGCTGATTCTCGTTGCCTCTGATTGAGAACCACCCCGGCCAACACAGAAACACATAACCTAGAACAGACCATAGAAAAACGAAACATAGACTCTACACAACAAAACTAACACCCTGGCTCAACATACAAGAGTCCCCAGAGCCAGGGTGTGACAGTACCCCCCCCAAAGGCGCGGACTGCGACCGCGCCAACATAAACCCAACAGGGGAGGGGCCGGGTGGGCATTCCTCCTCGGAGGCGGATCCGGCTCCGGGCGTGACCACCACCCTCTAACAACCCCCCCGTAGCGCCCCTGGTCTGGTCTGGCCCCGCTGGCTGGAGCTGGACTGGACATCGGTGGAGCGGATTGCTTAGGCTCCTGACCAGGCACCGGTGAAACGGGCACGGGCTGTGCCGGACTGACGACGCGCACCACAGGCTTGGTGCGGGTAGCAGGAATGGGCCGGACCGGGCTGACGATGCGCACCATTGGCTTGGTGCGGGGAACAGGAATGGGCCGGACCGGGCTGACGAAGCGCACCACTGGCTTGGTGCGGGGAGCAGGAACAGGCCGGGCCGGGCCGGGCTGGCGACGCACACCATTGGCTTGGTGCGGGGAGCAGGAACGGGCCGGGCCGGGCTGGCGACGCGCACCATTGGCTTGGTGCGGGGAGTAGGGACGGGCCGGACCGGGCTGACGAAGCGCACCATTGGCTTGGTGCGGGGAGCAGGAACGGGCCGGGCCGGGCTGGCGACGCGCACCATAGGCTTGGTGCGGGGAGCAGGAACAGGCCGGGCCGGGCTGGCGACGCGCACCATTTGCTTGGTGCGAGGGGCAGGAACAGGCCGGGCCGGGCTGGCGACGCGCACCATTGGCTTGGTGCGAGGGGCAGGAACAGGCCGGGCCGGGCTAGCGACGCGCACCATTGGCTTGGTGCGAGGGGCAGGAACAGGCCGGGCCGGGCTGGCGACGCGCACCATTGGCTTGGTGCGGGGAGCAGGAACAGGCCGGGCCGGGCTGGCGACGCGCACCATAGGCTTGGTGCGAGGGGCAGGAACAGGCCGGGCCGGGCTGGCGACGCGCATCACAGGCTTGGTGCGAGGGACAGGAACAGGCCGGACCAGGCTGGCGACGCGCACCACTGGCTTGGTGCGAGGGGCAGGAACAGGCCGGGCCGGGCTGGCGACGCGCACCATTGGCTTGGTGCGGGGAGCAGGAACAGGCCGGGCCGGGCTGGCGACGCTCACCATAGGCTTGGTGCGAGGGGCAGGAACAGGCCGGGCCGGGCTGGCGACGCGCATCACAGGCTTGGTGCGAGGGACAGGAACAGGCCGGACCGCACTGGGAACACACACCACTGGCCTTATACGGGGATCAGGAACGGGCCGGACCGGACTGGTAACACACTTCAGTACCTCTCGCCGTGCCTCTACACTTTCCTTCCCTCTAATGACCAATGGCCCCCGTAACCTGGTGGCCTTCTCTCCTCGTCCACAAACTCGCCCTTTATCTGCCTCCAGCAGCCCCGTCTTCCATGCCATGTGCCCCCCTCAAAAAAATTACTTGGGGGTGCCTCTCGCCTGTCCGACGACGGCCCGGTTGGCGCCGCTTCTCCTCTCCTACCTGGGTCTCCCCCTTCATCGCCCTCCGGTAACGGACGGCCTCCTCCTCCGTGATCTGCCCCCAACCGAGGAGGACATCCACTAACGTTACCTCCGGCGTGTACTCCTGGACACGCTGCTTGGTCCAGTATTGGTGGGATCTTCTGCCACGATCGTCATAATGATTGGACCAAGGCGCAGCGTGATATGCGTACATCTCTTTAATAGTGTACTAGCAACAGAATACAAAACAACAAAACGATACGTGAAGTCCTCGGTTAACAAAACACAAACCTACACGGAACAAGATCCCACAAAACACAAGTGCACAAAAGGCTGCCTAAGTATGGTTCCCAATCAGAGACAACAAGCAACAGCTGATTCTCGTTGCCTCTGATTGAGAACCACCCCGGCCAACACAGAAACACATAACCTAGAACAGACCATAGAAAAACGAAACATAGACTCTACACAACAAAACTAGCACCCTGGCTCAACATACAAGAGTCCCCAGAGCCAGGGCGTGACATCTGTTACACGCCAGTAAATCCTGCAGGATTTTTATTTATTTTCATTTCACCTGCAGGGTTTCATTTTGCTCTGAACGGTCTCAGTGAAATGCAATCAGGCACGCACACACACACACACATACACACACACACATACACATAAATACATCAGCTTTAATTGTTTTAATTGGCATGAAAGTAAGACGCTGCCAAAGCGAGTGTCTGATACCGTTGTTTTCTGTCTTTTTTCTTTCTGTCTTTCAGAGAGGGAGCCCTGCTTGCCTGTTCTGTATCAGCAGCAGACAAGGCAGGCCTTTTGTTTGAGGAAGTCACAGTGAAGGGAAGTGGGGAGGGACCCCAACAAACACAAGCCCAGCATAGAGCCACATTACCTGCTCCACTGGCTAAATAGATCAATCAATTTCTGCTCCCACCATACAATTATGATGTTGACAATTACACGTAAAAGGGAGCGAACAAAAGAAAGTGAAATGAAAAATCTAATTTTCAGCTTCATTCTGCCTACCTGGCCCTTTTGTTAAAATGATCTAGTTATTTGAAGCCTTCAATATTATCAATAATCTCTACCAGACCAGATAGACTGATCACAATATCATAACCTAAGGCTATTCGCCCAGGATAATTTGTGACTGAGAGAAGTACAGTGTGAAAAGACTAAGAATAAGAGCTGAAAACAGCTATATTTCACTTATACAGTGGGGTAAAAAAGTATTTAGTCAGCCACCAATTGTGCAAGTTCTCCCACTTAAAAAGATGAGAGAGGCCTGTAATTTTCATCATAGGTACACGTCAACTATGACAGACAAATTGAGAAAAGAAAATCCAGAAAATCACATTGTAGGATTTTTAATGAATTTATTTGCAAATTATGGTGGAAAATAAGTATTTGGTCACCTACAAACAAGCAAGATTTCTGGCTCTCACAGACCTGTAACTTCTTCTTTAAGAGGCTACTCTGTCCTCCACTCGTTACCTGTATTAATGGCACCTGTTTGAACTTGTTATCAGTATAAACGACACCTGTCCACAACCTCAAACAGTCACACTCCAAACTCCACTATGGCCAAGACCAAAGAGATGTCAAAGGACACCAGAAACAAAATTGTAGACCTGCACCAGGCTGGGAAGACTGAATCTGCAATAGGTAAGCAGCTTGGTTTGAAGAAATTTTGAGTGAAAATCTCCTTCCATCAGCAAGGGCATTGAAGATGAAACGTGGCTGGGTCGTTCAGCATGACAATGATCCCAAACACACCACCCGGGCAACGAAGGAGTGGCTTCGTAAGAAGCATTTCAAGGACCTGGAGTGGCCTAGCCAGTCTCCAGATCTCAACCCCATAGAAAATCTTTGGAGGGAGTTGAAAGTCTGTGTTGCCCAGCGACAGCCCCAAAACATCACTGCTCTAGAGGAGATCTGCATGGAGGAATGGGCCAAAATACCAGCAACAGTGTGTGAAGACCTTGTGAAGACTTACAGAAAACGTTTGACCTGTGTCATTGCCAACAAAGGGTATATAACAAAGTATTGAGAAACTTTTGTTATTGACCAAATACTTATTTTCCACCATAACTTGCAAATAAATTCATTACAAATCCTACAATGTGATTTTCTGGATTTTTTTTTCTCATTTTGTCTGTCATAGTTGACGTGTACCAATGATGAAAATTACAGGCCTCTCTCATCTTTTTAAGTGGGAGAACTTGCACAATTGGTGGCTGACTAAATACTTTTTTTCCCCACTGTACAGTACTTTGGGAGTATCCTAGCTGTTGCCTCAGTATTCGGATACAGTATTTGCATTGCTGTTTCAAGAGCCACATGTTGTCTATTAGAAGTAACAGAAGGCACCTTTTCAAGCCAGTCACAAACAACAGCAGGATATACAGTGAGGGAAAAAAGTGTTTGATCCCCTGCTGATTTTGTAAGTTTGCCCACTGACAAAGACATGATCAGTCTATAATTTTAATGGTAGGTTTATTTGAACAGTGAGGGACAGAATAACAACAACAAAAATTCAGAAAAACGCATGTCAAAAATGTTATAAATTGATTTGCATTTTAATGAGGGAAATAAGTATTTGACCCCTCTGCAAAACATGACTTAGTACTTGGTGGCAAAACCCTTGTTGGCAATCACAGAGGTCAGACGTTTCTTATAGTTGGCCATCAGGTTTGCACACATCTCAGGAGGGATTTTGTCCCACTCCTCTTTGCAGATCTTCTCCAAGTCATTAAGGTTTCGAGGCTGACGTTTGGCAACTCGAACCTTCAGCTACCTCCACATATTTTCTATGGGATTAAGGTCTGGAGACTGGCTAGGCCACTCCAGGACCTTAATGTGCTTCTTCTTGAGCCACTCCTTTGTTGCCTTGGCCGTGTGTTTTGGGTCATTGTCATGCTGGAATACCCATCCACGACCCATTTTCAATGCCCTGGCTGAGGGAAGGAGGTTCTCACCCAAGATTTGACGGTACATGGCCCCGTCCATCGTCCCTTTGATGCGGTGAAGTTGTCCTGTCCCCTTAGCAGAAAAACACCCCCAAAGCATAATGTTTCCACCTCCAAGTTTGACGGTGGGGATGGTGTACTTGGGGTCATAGGCAGCATTCCTCCTCCTCCAAACACGGCGAGTTGAGTTGATGCCAAAGAGCTCCCTTTTGGTCTCATCTGACCACAACACTTTCACCCAGTTCTCCTCTGAATCATTCAGATGTTCATTGGCAAACTTCAGACGGCCCTGTATATGTGCTTTCTTGAGCAGGGGGACCTTGCGGGCGCTGCAGGATTTCAGTCCTTCACGGCGTAGTGTGTTACCAATTGTTTTCTTGGTGACTATGGTCCCAGCTGCCTTGAGATCATTGACAAGATCCTCCCGTGTAGTTATGGACTGATTCCTCACCATTCTCATGATCATTGCAACTCCACGAGGGAAATATGTATTTGACCCCCTCTCAATCAGAAAGATTTCTGGCTCCCAGGTGTCTTTCATACAGGTAACAAGCTGAGATTAGGAGCACTCCCTTTAAGAGTGTGCTCCTAATCTCAGCTCGTTACCTGTATAAAAGACACCTGGGAGCCAGAAATCTTTCTGATTGAGAGGGGGTCAAATACTTATTTTACTCATTAAAATGCAAATCAATTTATAACATTTTTGACATGCGTTTTTCTGGATTTTGTTGTTGTTATTCTGTCTCTCACTGTTCAAATAAACCTACCATTAAAATTATAGACTGATCATTTTTTTGTCAGTGGGCAAACTTACAAAATCAGCAGGGGATCAAATACTTTTTTCCCTCACTGTATCCCATCTGGGAGGCTTGTTCAGAGCAACGTTACCTGCCAACAGATGCATCACCATCAAATGTGTTGAATAAGGGCAATCATAAAACAATCGATTGAAAACACTCCACACAAGAAATTATCATCACCAAGCACTCATGTTTTCCACTTTCGATATTTGTTTGTTAACACTTTAAATGAACCATCCATCCGTATGGTTCATGTAAAGTGAACCGTACTGCTTGCTTCTACTCTTTTGTTCTATACCCATTGCCAGTGTCACATTAAATTGATCTTGATATATGTTGTTGTTGTCTGGAGTTTTCTGTTCCATGAGGGTGTTTTTCAAAGAAGTTCCTCAACAAATGGAGTGGAAGTGTTCAGCACTTAACAAAAAACAGAAGGAGAGAGAATGTCTAAATTATGTCACTAAGGCAATTGTCCTTGGCTCTTTTTACTTACTGAGGTCTGAGTAAATTTCATTTTAATGTGGCCAGTAAATCAGAATGCAGAGGGCTTAGCTTCTAACAGAAAAAAAGCAATAGTTTGAAAATCCTTCTCCAATCCATCCCTACCTGTTGCTGCTCTGCTCATTTCCACATAAGGGGACAGAACAGAGGACAGCTGAAATGACAGCATTTGCATATAGTTTCCTGTGTTGAGTGTAACAAACCTCTGTGGGATTCAGTCTGTCTCTTTTCTGTCTCTCTGTGGGAGAAGTAGACGTAATGACAACCTGCTTCTGCTCTGGTTATTTTAGAGGTCACTTTCTGCTGGAACACGGTGACATTTTGCCATTCGTTGGTTGATAGAGATGATACAGATGCAAATGCTGGACCTACTAGGCCTTAACGATTAGCTCTCTGACAGGAGAGGCTAGTTCTGTACAGAGAGAAGAGGGAGAGAACACATGGTACCTTCTACACTCTTAGAAAAAAGGGTTCATAATGGGTTCTTCAGCTGTCCCCATAGGAGAACCCTTTTTTGTTCCAGGTAGAACTATTTTTGGTTCCAGGTAGAACCGTTTTGGGTTCCAGGTAGAACACTATGTAGAAGCCAAAAGGGTTCTTTCTACCTGCAACCAAAAAGGGTTCTTCAAAGGGTTCTCCCATTGGGACAGCCGAAGAACCCTTTTTAAGGTTCTAGATAGCACCCTTTTTTCTAAGAGTGGTAAAGAGAAAAGAGAGTCAAACTACCTTTGAATGGACATGATCGAGTCGTCATGGTACAGTAAGTCAGGCTTTCCTGTATGGCCTTTATGGTTGTGAAAACGATCTATATCACTCCAAACTTTGTACGTGTAGCTCAGTTGGTAGAGCATGGCGTTTGCAACGCCAGGGTTGTGGGTTCGATTCCCCCGGGGGGCCAGTATGGAAAATGTATGTACTCACTAACTGTAAGTCGCTCTGGATAAGTGTGTCTGCTAAATGACTAAAAAAATTATAATAATAATAATAATAATTAAAAAAACATGTTAGTGAACCATACAAAACTATGGCAACATAGTTCTTTGAGCAGGAGAGTTGGGTTAACAGATAGTAGGTGAGCACAGGACCACTTAGAGTACTACATGAGCAGTCTGACCTGTGAGAGAGAAAAGTTATCAACCTCCACATCATTTCACCATCCACTCCCTCAATCTCCAAATTACCACACAGACGTGTCAGTATGAGCTGTGCCCAGTGGCCCGAGGGGTCCCCCAGGGTCCTGTCCCTTGTCTCAATCACACACACACACACACACACACACACACACACACACACACACACACACACACAGCTGGCTGCCACTAGCAGAGACCGGTGGATGGAAATGTCAGTGTGAGCAGTATGAGTGAGAAACCAGAGCCACTGGGTTTGGGTTTTTAATTAGCTCCACAATGTGCAGGGTACCCTATTCTCTGTCTTCATTTCTGATTCTTACACAGGACTTAGGAAAACACCAGAGAGGGTCACAGTTTTAATGAGACAGATGGCTGTGAATGTTGTTCTGTAAATGAGCAATTGAGTAAATACCAAATATAATATCACATTTTTTAGGAGATGTAAAATTTTAGATTATATATTGAGGCACACTGTCAACCTTAGAAAACATGCTGTGGGTGTAACCAAGAAGAGACAAAGGGCATGCAGTAAGTTAAGTTTGTTTAGTCTATTTCATGAACGTATTGAGCACCTTGTTCAGCCTTGGGACTGAAATGCCAAGTCTTCAATAGCTGTCTGAGGCCTGCACAATGTGCCATTGAAATCCAGCCAGATTCACTACTGACACTAAATAAGAGTTGTTGAACTAAAATCAAAAGGAAGACAGTCAGGCTTATATCCCTATTAGCATAACCAAAGTCCTTTCACTGGGCTCAGACAGACAGGCTGAAATCCTGAGAGGTGATTGGCTGTTCTTTTAGAGGAAGCACAGGCTGTTCCAGGACGTTGATCATGGGTAAAGTTGTGTGAAATAACAGGTCAAAATATGCCACAGTGATGTTACCCAGAGTAGACATACACACCATGGAAACACACCAAGGTTTTTTTGCACTGAAACTCTCTGCTATTCTATGGAAGAGAATGTACCTCAGTTTCAATGTTGTTTACTCTCACAAAAGCTGTCTGTTTTTTATCAATAACCAACACAATTTCACACTCAATTCGTGCAAATGTGTACAAAAAGTTTTTCAGCAGATTTTGTGCGTTTTTGTGTGGCTTAATTCGTGTGAAAATACACACATTTTTGTGCGACTTAATTAGTAGGAAAATACATTTTGGGGTGGCAAACTTCGGAACAATCTTTTGAAAGTTATTAGATCAATGCATGATGGTCAATGGTGTCCTGCACTGCCACATTTATTTATATAAGAAAACAAACGTGATAACAACCCAATAGTGTTAATCAATCAGGTTGTCACCAAAATAATTATAATATAATAGTAGCCTTACGTTGTTTTTGAAATTAATGCCAATACTGTTTTCTATGCTTGTTTTCACGTAATACTTTGGGAGAGCGTCTGCTAAATGACTAAAATCTAAAATGTAAATGTAATACTTGTAGTCAGAAAGGCCCTTTTTCTGTGTAGGCAACAGTAGGTCTACACGATTTTCTTCATTTCATATTTCGTGGAGCCTAGATTACACAATTTTCTTCATAATGCATATAATACAAGGCTCCACTTTTTCATGTACATTACACCATTTCATTCATTTTTATAATGGGAAATTATAATACACACCATAATACACACACACGCACACAAACACTTACACACATATACACACACTCTGTTTGTACTCATGTTATAGCCAACTCTTGACTTTTGTATGAATTAGTTCTAATAAAATATTTGTATCTAGTATATAAGATAATGTATTGATTATCTTTAACTGGTTAAATGTTTGTAGTTTGCATGTTTCAGTAATGATAAACATGGTTAAATAGTCGTAAATCTCTGCTTGATTTAGCTTTTGGTACATTTGGCATTTTAATACATATTCTGTATTTCCACTGAAGAAATAAATAATTAATCAACACACTTCTGTAAATAAATGGACACTACCAGTTATAAAATGGAAATTGCTCTCCGTAAATAAATGGTGAGAAATGCTCAGTCTGAAGCTATTCGGCTATGGATTTCACAGCCCTATTATAATGATAAAAGTTATATCACCTTAAAAAGTGTTTATTTACAACCTATGGGGTATAAGATGTTGGGAATAGTGGCATAGGAGAGTCTGAAATTAATTAAATACCCTAACCCTAAGCTATGTTCAATGTCAGCAGCAATTTCCAGTGAGAAATGCTCAGTCTGAAGCCATTCGGCTATGGGTTTCACAGCCCTATAATAATGATAAAAGTTATATCACCATAAAAATGTTTTTTTTTTTTTACAACCTCTGGGGTATAACATGTTGGGAAAAGTTATATAGGAGAGTCTGACATACAGTTGAAGTCGGAAGTTTACATACACCTTAGCCATATACGTTTAAACTCAGTTTTTCACAATTCCTGACAATTAATCCTAGTAAAAAATCCCTGTCTTAGGTCAGTTAGGATCACCACTTTATTTTAAGAATGTGAAATGTCAGAATAATAGTAGAGAGAATGATTTATTTAAGCTTTTATTTATTTCATCACATTCCCAGTGGGTCAGAAGTTTACATACACTCAATTAGTATTTGGTAGCATTGCCTTTAAATTGTTTAACTTGGGTCAAACGTTTCAGTTAGCCTTCCACAAGCTTCCCACAATAAGTTGGGTGAATTTTGGCCCATTCCTCCTGACAGAGCTGGTGTAACTGAGTCAGGTTTGTAGGCCTCCTTGCTCGCACATGCTTTTTCAGTTCTGCCCACACATTTTCTATAGGATTGAGGTCAGGGCTTTGTGATGGCCACTCCAATACCTTAACTTTGTTGTCCTTAAGCCATTTCGCCACAACTTTGGAAGTATGCTTGGGGTCATTTTCCATTTGGAAGACCCATTTGCGACCAAGCTTTAACTTCCTGACTGATGTCTTGAGATGTTGCTTCAATATATCCACATAATTTTCCTTCCTCATGATGCCATCTATTTTGTGAAGTGCACCAGTCCCTCCTGCAGCAAAGCACCCCCACAGCATGATGCTGCCACCCCCGTGCTTCACGGTTGGGATGGTGTTCTTTGGCTTGCAAGAGTCCCCCTTTTTCTCCAAACATAACGATGGTCATTATGGCCAAACTGTTATATTTTTGTTTCATCAGACCAGAGGACATTTCTCCAAAAAGTACGATCTTTGTCCCCATGTGCAGTTGCAAACTGTAGCCTGGCTTTTTTATGGCGGTTTTGGAGCAGTGGCTTCTTCCTTGCTGAGCGGCCTTTCAGGTTATGTCGATATAGGACTCATTTTACTGTGGATATAGATACATTTGTACCTGTTTTCTCCAGCATCTTCACAAGGTCCTTTGCTGTTGTTCTGGGATTGATTTGCACTTTTCGCACCTAAGTACGTTCATCTCTAGGAGTCAGAATGCGTCTCCTTCCTGAGCGGTATGACGGCTGCGTGGTCCCATGGTGTTTATACTTGCGTACTATTGTTTGTACAGATGAACGTGGTACCTTCAGGCATTTGGAAATTGCTCCCAAGGATGAACCAGACTTGTGGAGGTCTACACATTTTTCTCTGAGTTGTGTTTTGCTGCATAACAAACTAACATTATTTGTCTACCCATGTGATGTGGATCATTTTCTGGTTTTGATATATACACTTCTGTAACAAAAGAAAACCATGGTTGTAATAACACTTTAAACAGACAGTTTGTAAATTTGTAGAATGTGTTTGTTTTGGGTTCCAAACTAGTAAGTTAACTTATGTAAATTAGACAGTCACAGAGGATTTTCTTCTGAATAACTGGTCAGGGCATAGCACTTTCCATTCAGCTTCAGGCAACTTTGATGTAAGGCTTGATCACACCTGTAGTGACTACTTCTATCCGTCACGCCCATTGTTGCTTATCCATTGTTCACTAGATATATCAATGTAATTACACCCAACACAATGTTGAAAAACAGAATGCTTCCCACCACTAGATCACATAACTAGACGGGAGCTGGGCGTGATCCCAACGCTGCCACCAATGTAGTGGAAGAAAGTGAAAGCTGCAACAGAGACTCTAACCAGGGCTCATACGTGGCAAAGTGAGCTCTAACGACCGTTGCCATGAAAGCCTAATAGGCCTCTGGTCAGAGGCAGTAGGCCTACAATGCTGGCATATGCCTTGTTACAATAGCCTAAGTATATAACATGAATATTTTCATGAAACGGCCTTGGAAGTGTAAGCCAACATAATTCATTATTTTCATTAACCTGTTTAACTGCATTGATGTGGCTTAATTGATCATAGTCCAGAATCGTTATAGTTGCAAATACCATGCAGTTGCACCAGGGGAATTTAAACCAAACAGATTTTTTTTGCAGGTCTTCTGTTTCCGCACATTTATTGATTCATTAATTTCCCATCATGAAAATGTATCCCCATTCCCTAATCAAATACCTTCATAGATACCACAAAAAAACAGACAAATTTTTTTTTATACCAATCTGGCAACCCTCATAAAATCTGACATAGCACCAGTATCCCAAAGTATTAAGCGAAAACAAGCATAGAAAACAGCATTGGGATTAATAAAAAATTAAGTTAGGCTACGTAAGGATATAAATAAATGTGGGACACAAAAAAAGACAACGTAGAACACCATTGCCCAAAATGCATTGCTCCAATAACTTTCAAAAGATTGTTCCGAAGTTTTTCCCCCTATGAATGAAGACGCACAAAAATGTGTGTCTTTTCCTACAAATTAAGTCGCACAAAAATGTTTATAGTTTCACACAAATTAAGCCGCAGAAAAACACACAACAAAACGCATAAAATCTGCTGAAATGCTTTTTGTACAGTACGTATTTGCACAAATTGAGTGTGAGATTGTGTTGCCATAACAGCAGAGGAGAGGTGAGAGAGACGGGCTGTACAAAGCCTCTCAGTTCAAAAGACTCCTCTTGTTTTGAAATGTGGAATGGAGAAATTCATCTGCGTGTAATCCTCATGCACTTGTATGCCTTTGTTCTATTTAAGTGTATGTGTTTCTCTTCTCCTCTTCCCTGTGTGTTTCAGATTCATCCCAGGACCTAACAAAGAGTTCCCTTGCAGGCTCCCAGCCAGGATCCCCTCCCTCCAAATGGACTAAACCATTACATCAACGGCGACTGACTGGATTACCTGTGACCACAAAAAGGATATCCTCTGAGATAAAACAGCTTTGCTAGTGTGGTGCCAAGAATTGTAGACCAGACTAATCCCTTTTTTGATCAATGAGCCTCACGTTGGTGACTTTCCACCACAACAACCATGGCCAATTTCCCACATGCTCTTTTTTCTCCCCTTCAAAACTAAAACAGCTTAGCGGGGGTTATTTAGATGTTGTAAAAACCTTATTTGAAAACACTAACGCCTCCCCAAAGGTAAACTGGATGATCCTCACTGAGCCTCAGTGCCACTGAGCAGGGGATCCTACAGGATCAGTGGCACATTGGAGGGACATTATGTGGGGATTGATTTTACCTTTTTCATCATCCTTGTCATCGGCATCCATCTTAGAAGCGACATCTCAGCATGCCAGCTTTCCTGTGACTGTGCGGAGCCTGGGCAGTGACCCTGACTGCTGTTCACTCTGCCTACGCAACGCAATGCCCCCAGGAACAACAACGAGAGCTGAGTAAACAGACACTGAGAGGTCACAGGGGTCAACCCGGGGGCCCTATGTCATGATTGACATGTCAGTCAGAAGTCTTCTTTGTTGGCATGCTCTATGTAATTCATTGGAGCTTTGTCTTTGTACGTAAGATACTTTGTGTATATATACATATATAAATACAGTACATATAAAAATAGTTTGGGGGCTCCCTTATACAGTAAACAACATATTCTGCACGGAGATCCTTTCGTGGGATTCTTCAGTTCTGTCCCTGATTATGAAGTACGGTGAATTCCTAGTCAAAGGTAGTGCTTGAATCTCCTCTCTGTGTATAGGACTGTTTGCATTGTTTGCTTGTGTTGAGAATCTCTGGAATAGACGTTACAGGATCATGAGAAAGTATTGGTCTTATTCACCATTCAGCGATGTGCTTGGAAGATAGGAATCCCTGTAGCTTCTGTAAAGATGATAAAAACACTGTACAGAACTGCCTCACAAAAGAAACTATAATTAACAGCGACCCAAATCCTATTTTCTGTGCTAAATTAGAGATAACAACAGTGCAACTGGGCCCGGTGTCTGAGAGTTAATGCCTGTTCTTATTTCATTTCCTGTGTCTGCTATGGAGAATGAGTGTGGACTTGACTGTGCTTGTTGTGTGTATATTTCCACACATTCACAGTAGGCATGTTTCCATTGACCCAGGTCTATTCGACAAAAGCAATGTCCCCAAAAAAAAATTGCGACATTTGTAATGGCAGATGTATGAGACATTTCCTAAAGCTCAAATACATTTTTATCTGTTCGACAGTTTCTTTATTGCAACAAATGATGATGGAAACTGTGTTTTTTGAATAAATTATGATTGCTGAATAATTTTGAAGGTACGCGGGGCACGTGATGTTATCATGTATCTATAAAGCTCCACTCCACATTTAATTATAAATGCCTACAACTTGCAAAATCCATTTATTAAAATATAAAAATAATATTTCTTTGCAAGACAAAGATTGTCTTGACTTTCAAGAATGCCTGAATTGCTTTACATTGCAAATTGAAGTATCACCATTAAATTGTTTCAGATCTCTTCTAGGCCTACAGTACATGACTACAATGGCACTGACTATGGCGATAAGTAGGCACGAGAATGATTAGAATATGGCAAATATTAGTTAATTCTTGCATCTATCCATGCTGGCTTTTGTGGGCTACCTGAGACATGAAACAGATAGGTGGAGGGCATACTGGCTGTCGCCACTTTATTAATGCGCAATTTGCTTAAATGGATAATGGAAACACTTCAAACACTTCAACCATGTCATTATTCGACATTTTAGTTTTTGGGGAAAACTAGTTTTTTGGCGTAACGTCATTACGTCCAGATGTTTTTACCGACACGGCAGTACACTGGAAATGCACTGTGGCATGCAATTGCCGCATCTACAGTACTTTCTGTGTAAACTTTCTAAATGTCGACAAAAAATCACTGGACAAGTTAAGGGAAACCTAGCTACTGAAAGCCTTTCCAATGGATATATAGAAAAAGACATTGAGAAAGTATTAGCCACATTGGAAAGACATGCAGTACCCCCATTAGATATACATACAGCCTTATCAGAATTAAAAGGATTTTCTATACTGAATTGCCTGTCTCCTTTTCCTAAAAGTTTACTGTTTTAATGTTGATTTTTTTTTCTTAATATGTGGTGCATACATTCATAAGTTCCATCTATATTATGAACAGATATGTATTCTACCATTCATCTGAGTGAACAACCCGTCAACAACACTAGGAACAAGTATTAAAATCACTGGTGGAAATATGCATACAAACAGGCATGCTCACACACACACACACAAATTAATCTCTGATTGTTAATTTACAAAACTCCCTTGGTGCCAAAGAGAATTTATCAAAATAGCACATTCAATAAATTAATGCAATTAGAAAGAAGATTTCCAATATCTTTCCAGGGAAAATACCTGATGATTTTTTATATCAACCCCTCCCTCCCTCCACCAGCTATATCTGTTGATGCAGAGTTGTCTAATGCCATACAGACACACTTGTGTATATTAGTCATTTAGAAATGCAGCTTTTTTGTGCCATTTGGTTCCTCACTGAACAGTCACAGAAGGTATAAAACTGACAGACACATCAATCTCCCTGCGGTCTTGTCATAATCACACAGTCGGATGAGGTTGTTGGATCTTAATTTGAACCAGTTTGTTACAGCAGGAACATAATCCTGCAGCAACAGGAAATTTGAATTATTATGTGGATTATAATTAATGAAAACATTTTGTATGGGTTGATATGTTTAACATTAGGGCAAATTAAGTCTGAAATGGAAAGTGGAAATTACAAACATTAGAACCCTTTTTAAACCTTGAATACACTATAAGTTTGCATTTCCTGCCGTGCAGGAAAATTCTCAACAAAAGAGTGATCAAATTAAGATCCTACATTTTTATACAGAGAGAGATGCAGAGAGAGAGACGGAATGTGTATTTTCTTCCTCAATGAGCCGTTCCCATTCCCCTCTTTGTTTGTTGCATACCTAATAGGATTCGGAGTGTCCTGTAGTCTCACTGTGTCTGTACAGAACAACAGAACAGAGTGTGTGTATGGCAGTGTGTGTAGAGAGAGAGGAGTGGGAGAGTTCAGTTTCTGAATTTTATGAAAAGAATATGTGAAATACTGTGAAGATTATCCTTAAATGTATGAGAATGGACAAATCAAAGTTTTTTTTCTCTCTGTGTTTATGCTGGTTCTAAAGTAGATTGAGTTTAGAAGGTGCTCTGGGATAAGTGCTGGAACAGAAGTAGAGATACCGTATGTTCGTTCGTCACTCTTTTTTATTCACTCCACTCCTGTCCAGAGATGATGGAGTCATGCTGTGGAGGGAGGTCCTGCTCCATTTTAGGCGGAATAGAGCAGAACACACCCTGCATAGATAACAAATGATCGAACACTACACTGGTTAATCAAGTTTTCAATGTGTCTTCCAACACAACTTCCATTAACTTTCTATAGGTACAACAACAACTACTATGGTTGGCTATATCTGGTAAATCCACTTTCTATCAGACTGTAACTCATGAGTTCAATGATTCATGAGTTCAATCTGTGAAAGGTAGTCTTCAAAGCCTGTAAAGTAGTCTTTAATCTACTGTATAACCACAGTAATAGGCACCATGACTCATCCCAAATGTCAGCTTTCCACTGATCTCTTCCGGACATCTAAAGGCTCCCAAACATCATTAATAACCTCAAACTTCTTCTTAATGATAGCTGTTCAGTGGCTGACACATCCAACTTTGATGCCTAGTTATTAGCCCAGATCCATTTGTTGAGGAAATGACATCGGAGAAATGAAGCAGCCACAGTAAAGTAGATTTTGAGTTCTTTATCAAAGAGCAGCATATTTGAAATGGGCCATTATTATTATAATAGGAGTGTCAGCACAGCTGTCATGACTTAACTGCTGTAGTGTAGAATAGAGATCTAAATTATTTGTTCACTCCAAAAGACAATTGCAGTCAACTTGATGTATGAACAAAAACTTTTGAATAATTGTGAAGATATAAATGTAGTTACATTAGTCTATGATTGGTAGTATGTGTGTTGATATTTTGCTGTAAAACATAATTATCCCTTATATAGATTAAATATAATGTATATGGTACAGTGCATGAAGGAGATAACATAAACAGATTGTTTTGCAGTCACATTTTACAGTTGCCCAAACTAAATTTTCTGCATGTAACACACACAGCCATATTATAGTTTCCAAAGTTTTTAGCAAAATCACAACTCAACACAATACACTCTGAAACTCTGACTATGATTGATGCATGGTTAAAACACAATTCCTGAATACACACTCTAATAGACACCCAAAACATCAGTGTCTGCCTCCCTTGACACTGTGCGATGCCCACGAACCGCACACATACTTCACAGTCAAATGACTTGCCAGCCTATGATTGTCAGCCACGATGATAATGATAAATTATTTATTTTCTGGTTTATTTTTCCCACATATTTTCTCCCCAGGAAGCAATGTCAACCCAAAAGCCAGTACCCTGAGACAGGCCCAACAATGAGATCCATCATGTTCCTCATGAATGGTTATGTGCAGTACATGACAGGGCTTGTTCCACAAGGGGCACAGGGGCCACAGCTCTCTCAGCTTCCTGGGAGATTTCAAACTTCACACTTCCCATTTAAACAGAGACAATTTGTCATTACAATGTCTCCACAGAATCAGCCACATGTCAGCATAGTGACTCGTTTGCCTCCTGAGAGTGAATGACCCAGAGCTGTGTTTCAAACTGGGGGAGAGAGAGAGAGAGAGAGAGAGAGAGAGAGAGAGAGAGAGAGAGAGAGAGAGAGAGAGAGAGAGAGAGAGAGAGAGAGAGAGAGAGAGAGAGAGAGAGAGAGAGAGAGAGAGAGAGAGAGAGAGAGAGAGAGAATTCTGTGCATTGAGCCTGAGGGACTTACTGTATATGTATAGTGATTTACTTTTCTTTTCTGAATAGGACTTACACATGGTGACCTTAATAATCAGTGTACCAGCACTTGTGGCTCACTGTGACTGAACCTGCTATCAAGCCTGTTGAAAGGCACTGGATGTGAGGGACAGTTCAACCGTCTAGTATGTGAACATCACATACTCTTTCATGTTTTGTACCCTTTTCAATTAAATACTTCCCCATTGTTCTCTGCATACACTATACAGTAGGTGTTGTACATTTCATTGTTGAGGGTCGACCTTGGTTTGTTGTCAACCTGTATAGTTCATGTGGTCTTTCAAAAATCACGGTGCTTCTTATATTTTTGCTTGCCCACACAGGAAGTTGTGCAATGTGCAGTAGCTATTGAATACAGCTTGTACTGTAGATTGAGATTGAAACGTGAACAAAGAGCCAATGCATTAACTGTGAATTCCCCAAGACATTCATCTGCCGTTACAAATACTCATCCTGCGTTTCTCTCAATCATACAGTAGCTCAATGTGTTTCTGAATCAATCCCATAGCTGTTGTTCTAAGACCATTTTTCAGATTTAACACGTTGCTGTCATTCATATCCCTCAGAGAGTTCATCCATTCCATTTGCTCCTTGGTTACAACCCAATGTAATATTTTTTAGCTTTCCAATTGGCCTCATGATGAAGCATAGATATATAATTGGCTTCTCAGAATTCTTCCATCACAACAGTGATAGTGTGCACTTACAGTGCCTTCGCAAAGTATTCAGACCCCTTGACATTTTCCACATTTTGTTAGAATACAGCCTTATTCTAAAAAGTATTACATGTTTTTTTCCTCATCAATCTACACACAATACCCCATAATGACAAAGCAAAAACAGGTTTTTTAGAAATGTTTGCAAATTTATTAAAAATAAAAAAGAGAAATATTACATTTACATAAGTATTCAGACCCTTTACTCAGTACTTTGTTGAAGCACCGTTGGCAGCGATTACAGCCTCGAGTCTTCTTGGGTATGACACTACAATCTTGGCACGCCTGTATTTGGGGAGTTTCTCCCATTCTTCTCTGCAGATCCTCTCAAGCTCTGTCAGGTTGGATGGGGAGCGTCGCTGCACAGCTATTTAAAGGTCTCTCCAGAGATGTTCGATCGGGTTCAAGACCAGGCTCTGGCTAGGCCACTCAAGGACATTCAGAGACTTATCCCGAAGCCACCCCTGCACGTCTTGGCTGTGTGCTTAGGGTCGTTGTCCTGTTGGAAGGTGAACCGTCGCACCAGTCTGAGGTCCTGGGCGCTCCAGAGAAGGTTTGCATCAAGGATCTCTCTGTACTTTGCTCCATTCATCTTTCCTTTGATCCTGACTAGTCTCCCAGTCCCTGCCGCTGAAAAACATTCCCACAGCATGATGCTACCACCACCATGCTTCCAGGGGCGGTGTGTTCAATAGGGCGATATGGGCGACGCACTGCCAAACGGGAAAAGGAAGGGATTTTTTTTCTAATCAATTATATCACGGCAACAGTAGTTATCAGTGTTCTAATCTGATCTGACTGCCACTAAATGTCAAATCAGGCTAAAGTCGTGCTTCAAATGGCCCCGCCCGTTTTTGGGGCGATTTCAGTCATGTTGAAAATCGCCCAGAAGTCTGTCATAGACTCCCATGTAAAATCTATTTTTTTCAAATTTCAAAGCTTTCAATACAATCTCTATGGGTGTCTGTGGGCTTGCACTTACGCGCTTTCGTCATACGTGACGTAACCATGAACGTAACTAAGAAAATAGCGGCTAGCAGCGTCTCTGTTGCGACCTGCAGTGTGGCGTTATCTTATGTTTTTAATTTGTACACTTAGTGGCGTTATTTTATGTTTTTAATTTGTACACTTAGTTTACAAACATTCTGCCAACCATGGATTTCCAGTGGTGGGTTTTGGACTGATCTTGTTGATCGTGTACATACCCGCTACGAACGGACTAAATAATGAAAACGCTGCTGGCAGCGGAATCCAATACAGCTGGGAGACTTGGCTGGATGACAGAGTCCCGGACAGAGAAGTGGAGCCGGCCGGCTTCACCCTGGTCAGAGCGGACCGCGATCTGACAGTCACAGGGAAAATCGATCCTGGTAAGAGAGCGACTCTGTACCCCCGACATTAAACTGCTTTCTGTGTCACTGCGACCTTACTATCTGCCCCGTGAGTTCCCCCAATTGTTTGTTACCGTTGTGTACTGTTGATAATCACAAGTTTACTGGAGAACTGAGACCAAGTAGATACTTTGGACAGGGTGGATATGGTATAATAAAGGCAGTTTATTCAGAGGTAAAGATATCTGGAATCGCGTGCACGGACTCGTTCGTCAAACTCTTAGGGAGCTATCTGAAGAGAGCCCCGAAAACATTGTGTGCAGACATTTAATACAATAAATGATGTAGGTTGAATCTAGTAGTTCTGATCTTCTGATTGGTCCTGATGAGTTGGGCGAGGTCCCCTCCACTGTTGCATTGGCTCTGAGTCGGGTTCTCTGTCTTCAAATGTTCAGCCTAAAGAGAGGGGATTTTTGTGTGTGTGTGTGTGTGTGTTTAACAGTGATGATGTGTGTGTGTGTGTGTGTGTTATCAGTGATGATGATGTGTGTGTGTGTGTGTGTGTGTGTGTGTGTGTGTGTGTCCTCAGAGCAAGAACTCGTGAGTTGGAAGAACTGAGAGACCTATGGCGTGGGTGTTGTCCTTGGCCACCTGCTGACAAGGCTGACAAGATAGGACTCTTTTGTCCATTGTTATAGGATAGGAACAGCATTGATTGAAAACAAACGCCCAACACAAAATGGGTCATGCACAAGATTTTAGTCAGACCAAGCTATAACATTATATATTTACTACGACAGTACATTCAACCAAAAGCTAATATAACAAAGGCATCAGAGATTATTTATAATCTGTCACAGAAACTGGAATCCATCTCCCCAGATCAGTCAATAAATGCTTCTGGTATTGACTTATATGCTGCCCCTGTCTTCATGTTGTTGCTGGACATATCTTTTTTAAAATGTGTGTAGGTCACCTAAATCATCAGAAAAATTGCCCCTCCTGAGAATTTTTTCAGGAGCCGCCACTGCATGCTTCACCCTAGGGTTGGTGCCAGGTTTCCTCCAGACGTGACGCTTGGCATTCAGGTCAAAGAGTTCAATCATGGTTTCATCAGACCAGAGAATCTTGTTTCTCATGGTCTGAGAGTCCTTTAGGTGCCTTTTGGCAAACTTCAAGCGGGCTGTGATGTGCCTTTTACTGAGGAGTGGCTTCCGTCTGGCCACCCTACCATAAAGGCCTGAAAGGTGGAGTGCTGCAGAGATGGTTGTCCTTCTGGAAGGTTTTCCCATCTCCACAGAGGAACTCTGGAGCTCTGTCAGAGTGACAATCGGGTTCTTGGTCACCTCCCTGACCAAGGCCCTTCTCCCCTGATTGCTCAGTTTGGCTGGGCGGTCAGCTCTAGGAAGAATCTTAGTGGTTCCAAACTTCTTCCATGTAAGAATGATTGTGGACATTGTGTCCTTGGGGACCTTCAATGCTACAGAAATGTTTTGGTACCCTTCCCCAGAATTGTGCCTCTACACAATCCTGTCTCGGAGCTCTACGGACAATTCCTTCGACCTCATGGCTTGGTTTTTGCTCTGACATGCACTGTCAACTGTGGGACCTTATTTAGACAGGTGTGTGCCTTTCCAAATCATGTCCAATCAATTGAATTTACCACAGGTGGACTCCAATCAAGTTGTAGAAACATCTCAAGAATGATCAATGGAAACAGGATGCACCTGAGCTCAATTTCGAGTCTCATAGCAAAGGGACTGAATACTAATGTAAATAAGGTATTTCTGTTTTTATTTTTAATACATTTGCAAAAATTTCCCAAAACCTGTTTTCAATGAGGAAACATTTTGATTTAATCGATTTTAGAATAAGGCTGTAACGTAACAAAATGTGGAAAAAGGGAAGGGGTCTGAAAACTTTCCTAATGCACGGTATATAAACAGTATGTAAACATTATTGAAGTGACCAGTGTTCAATGACTATGTACATAGGGTACATAACCCTAACCCTAACCCTAAGGTGCAGGGTAGAGTACCCAGTGGTAGCCGGCTAGTGACATAGACTGAGGGGCAGAGTAGGGCACTGGGCAGAGGGCAGGGTACAAGGGGGAGGCCGTCTTGTGGTGGCTGTTTTTCAGTCTTTCGGTCCCACTTTTGATGCACCTGTACTGTCTCCTCCTTCTACTACTGACACTCTTCTCACTTTTCAAAATGTACATACACTACCGGTCAAAGGTTTTAGAACACCTACCCATTCAAGGGTCTTTATTTGTACTATTTTCTACATTGTAGAATAATAGAAGACATCAAAACTATGAAATAACACATATGGAATCATGTGTAACCAAAAAAGTGTTAAACAAATCAAAATATATTCTATATTTGAGATTCTTCAAATAGCCAACCTTTGCCTTGATGACAGCTTTGCAAAGTCATGGCATTCTCTCAACCAGCTTCATCTGGAATACATTTCCAACAGTCTTGAAGGAGATCCCACATATGCTGAGCACTTGTTGGCTGCTTTTCCTTCACTCTGCCGTCCGACTCATCCCAAACCATCTCAATTTGGTTGAGGTCGGGGGATTGTGGAGGTCAGGTCATCTGATGCAGCACTTCATCACTCTCCTTCTTGGTAAAATAGCCCTTACACAGCCTGGAGGTGTGTTGGGTCATTGTCCTGTTGAAAAACAAATGATAGTCCCAATAAGCCCAAACCAGATGGGATGGCGTATCGATGCAGAATGCTGTGGTAGCCATGCTGGTTAAGTGTGCCTTGAATTCTAAATAAATCAAAAACAGTGTCACCAGCAAAGCACCCCAACACCATAACACCTCCTCCTCCATGCTTTACGGAGATCATCCGTTCACCCACACAGTGTCTCACAAAGACACAGTGGTTGGAACCAAAAATCTCCAATTTGGACTCCAGACCAATGGACAAATTTCCACCGGTCTAATGTCTATTGCTCATGTTTCTTGGCCCAAGCAAGTCTCTTCTTATTATTGGTGTCCTTTAGTAGTGGTTTCTTTGCAGCAATTTGACCATGAAGGCCTGATTCACACAGTCTCCTCTGAACAGTTGATGTTGAGATGTGTCTGTTACCTGAACTCTGTGAAGCATTTATTTGGGCTGCAATTTCTGAGGCTGGTAACTCTAATGAACTTATCCTCTGCAGCAGTGGTAACTCTGGGTCTTCCATTCCTGTGGCGGTCCTCATGAGAGCCAGTTTCATTATAGCGCTTTATGGTTTTTGTGACTGCACTTGAAGAAACTTTGAAAGTTCTTGAAATGTCCCGTATTAACTGACCTTCATGTCTTAAAGTAATGATGAACTGTCGTTTCTCTTTGCTTATTTGAGCTGTTTTTGACATAATATGGACTTCGTCTTTTACCAAATAGGGCTATCTTCTGTATACCCCCCTACCTAGTCACAACACAACTGATTGGCTCAAACGCACTAAGAAGGGAAGATATTCCACAAATTAACTTTTAAGAAGGCACACCTGTTAATTGAAATGCATTCCAGGTGACTACCTCATGAATCTGGTTGAGAGAATGCCAAGAGCGTGCAAAGCTGTCATCAAGGCAAAGGGTGGCTATTTGAAGAATCTCAAATATAAAATATGTTTAGATTTGTTTTACATTTTTTTGGTTACTACATGATTCCATATGAGTTATTTCATAGTTTTGATGTCTTCACTATTATTCTACAATGTAGAAAATAGTAAAAAAAAAAAAAAAAAAAAACCTTGAATGAATAGGTGTTCTAAAACTTTTGACCGGTAGTGTAAACATGTGACATGTTTCGTAAAAAGGAACTATATAGATCTCATCATTTTGCTATGAATTACTATAATGTGCTGTCAAATATCGTCCAGCTGCTTGCCTTGCAAATCACCATAACCTAACGACAAGGATGCAAAGGGCAAAACAACAGCCTCTGTAGAGCAGGAAGAAGATAGCCACCGTAGCAGATACAACGGAATGTTAACATGGTATGGTGCAAACATCCATTTACTGTAGATGAATCCCCATGACAGATCCCTAGCATGACTGTCCAGATTATTTCGAATTTGTATTACCTTCCTCACCTAGTTCTTTCCCAGGCTATCATCCCAAACTGAATGGTGTCTTTGTCTCAAGGAGATACCCATTGATTCACATTGAATGTGAGATGTTATTACCTGAGCCATCAACACAACGGATTCTATTTCTCAGGCAACATCAAGGGACAATGCGCTGTACTGATAGACAATAAAACAGGCAGACTGGCTGAACGGATGGCTGTGTAAACACTGGTTTTATTATGCTTACTGAAGCACAATGTGGAATTCCCATATACAGTTGAAGTCGGATGTTTACATACATCTTAGCCAAATACATTTAAACTCATTTTTTAACAATTCCTGACATTTAATCCTAGTAAAAAATTCCCTGTCTTAGGTCAGTTAGGATCACCACTTTATTTTAAGAATGTGAAATGTCAGAATAATTGTAGAGAGAATTATTTATTTCAGCTTTTATTTCTTTCATCACATTCCCATTGAATCAGAAGTCTACATACACTCAATTAGTATTTGGTAGCATTGCCTTTAAATTGTTTAACTTGGGTCAAACGTTTCGGGTAGCCTTCCACAAGCTTCCCACAATAAGTTGGGTGAATTTTGGGCCATTCCTCCTGACAGAACTGGTGTAACTGAGTCAGGTTTGTAGGCCTCCTTGCTCGCACACGCTTTTTCAGTTCTGCCCACACATTTTCTATAGGATTAAGGTCAGGGCTTTGTGATGGCCACTCCAATACCTTGACTTTGTTGTCCTTAAGCCATTTTGCTACAACTTTGGAAGTATGCTTGGGGTCATTGTCCATTTGGAAGACCCATTTGCGACCAAGCTTTAACTTCCTGACTGATGTCTTGAGATGTTGCTTCAATACATCCACCTCATTTTCCTTCCTCATGATGCCATCTATTTTGTGAAGTGCACCAGTCCCTCCTGCAGCAAAGCACCCCCACAGCATGATGCTGCCACCCCCGTGCTTCACGGTTGAGATGGTGTTCTTTAGCTTGCAAGTACCCCCTTTATCCTCCAAACATAACGATGGTCATTATGGCCAAACATTTATATTTTTGTTTCATCAGACCAGAGGACATTTCTCCAAAAAGTACGATCTTTGTCCCCATGTGCAGTTGCAAACCGTAGTCTGGCTTTTTTATGGCGGTTTTGGAGCAGTGGCTTCTTCCTTGCTGAGCGGCCTTTCAGGTTATGTCGATATAGGACTCGTTTCACTGTGGATATAGATAATTTTGTACCTTTCTCCTCCAGCATCTTCACAAGGTCCTTTGCTGTTGTTCTGGGATTGATTTGCACTTTTCACACCAAAGTACGTTCATCTCTAGGAGACAGAACGTGTCTCCTTCCTGAGCGGTATGACGGCTGCGTGGTCCCATGGTGTTTATACTTGCGTACTATTGTTTGTACAGATGAGCGTGGTACCTTCAAGCGTTTGGAAATTGCTCCCAAGGATGAACCAGACTTGTGGAGGTCTACAACATTTTCTCTGAGGTCAAGCAAAGAGGCACTGAGTTTGAAGGTAGGCCTTGAAATACATCCACAAGTACACCGCCAATTGACTCAAATTATGTCAATTAGCCTATCAGAAGCTTCTAAAGCCATGACATAATTTTCTGGAATTTTCCAAGCTGTTTAAAGGCACAGTCAACTTAGTGTATGTAAACTTCTAACCAATTGGAATTGTGATACAGTGAATTATAAGTTAAATAATCTGTCTGTAAACAATTGTTGGAAAAATTACTTGTGTCATTGTTGTGGAAAATAATCACTATACTTTATTAAAAATCAAAGTTCTTCCAGAGTTTTTGTAGAATCAAGATTTGACTTTATTTACAATTCAAACAAAGCCATGCTGGTCTGCAGAGTTGCCCCCTCTCTCTCTCTGCTCCACATCTACAGTGGGGGAAAAAAGTATTTAGTCAGCCACCAATTGTGCAAGTTCTCCCACTTAAAAAGATGAGAGGCCTGTAATTTTCATCATAGGTACACGTCAACTATGACAGACAAAATGAGAAAAAAAATCCAGAAAATCACATTGTAGGATTTTTAATGAATTTATTTGCAAATTATGGTGGAAAATAAGTTTTTGGTCAATAACAAAAGTTTCTCAATACTTTGTTATATACCCTTTGTTGGCAATGACACAGGTCAAACGTTTTCTGTAAGTCTTCACAAGGTTTTCACACACTGTTGCTGGTATTTTGGCCCATTCCTCCATGCAGATCTCCTCTAGAGCAGTGATGTTTTGGGGCTGTCGTTGGGCAACACAGACTTTCAACTCCCTCCAAAGATTTCCTATGGGGTTGAGATCTGGAGACTGGCTAGGCCACTCCAGGACCTTGAAATGCTTCTTACAAAGCCACTCCTTCGTTGCCCAGGCGGTGTGTTTGGGATCATTGTCATGCTGAAAGACCCAGCCACGTTTCATCTTCAATGCCCTTGCTGATGGAAGGAGGTTTTCACTCAAAATCTCACGATACATGGCCCCATTCAATCAATCAATCAATTTTATTTTATATAGCCCTTCTTACATCAGCTAATATCTCGAAGTGCTGTACAGAAACCCAGCCTAAAACCCCAAACAGCTAGTAATGCAGGTGTAGAAGCACGGTGGCTAGGAAAAACTCCCTAGAAAGGCAAAACCTAGGAAGAAACCTAGAGAGGAACCAGGCTATGAGGGGTGGCCAGTCCTCTTCTGGCTGTGCCGGGTGGAGATTATAACAGAACCATGCCAAGATGTTCAAAAATGTTCATAAGTGACAAGCATGGTCAAATAATAATCAGGAATAAATCTCAGTTGGCTTTTCATAGCCGATCATTAGAGTTTAAAACAGCAGGTCTGGGACAGGTAGGGGTTCCATAACCGCAGGCAGAACAGTTTAAACTGGAATAGCAGCAAGGCCAGGCGGACTGGGGACAGCAAGGAGTCACCACGGCCGGTAGTCCCGACGTATGGTCCTAGGGCTCAGGTCTCTCAGTTGGCTTTTCATAGCCGATCATTTAGAGTTGAAAACAGCAGGTCTGGGACAGGTAGGGGTTTCGTAGCCGCAGGCAGAACAGTTGAAACTGGAATAGCAGCAAGGCCAGGCGGACTGGGGATAGCAAGGTGTCATCATGCCCGGTAGTCCTGACGTATGGTCCTAGGGCTCAGGTTCTCAGAGAGAAAGAGAGAACGAGAGAATTAGAGAGAGCATACTTAAATTCACACAGGACACTGGATAAGACAGGAGAAGTACTCCAGGTATAACCAACTAACCCCAGCCCCCCGACACATAAACTACTGCAGCATAAATACTGGAGGCTGAGACAGGAGCGGTCCGGAGACACTGTGGCCCCATCCGAAGAAACCCCCGGACAGGGCCAAACAGGAAGGATATAACCCCACCCACTCCGCCAAAGCACAGCCCCCGCACCACTAGAGGGATATCCCCAACCACCAACTTACAATCCTGAGACAAGGCCGAGTATAGCCCACAGAGGTCTCCACCACAGCACAAACCAAGGGGGGGGCGCCAACCCAGACAGGAAGATCACGTCAGTAACTCAACCCACTCAAGTGACGCACCCCTCCCAGGGACGGCATGAAAGAGCACCAGCAAGCCAGTGACTCAGCCCCTGCAACAGGGTTAGAGGCAGAGAACCCCAGTGGAGAGGGGAACCGGCCTGGCAGAGACAGCAAGGGCTGTTCGTTGCTCCAGCCTTTCCGTTCACCTTCACACTCCTGGGCCAGACTACACTCAATCATATGACCTACTGAAGAGATAAGTCTTCAGTAAAGACTTAAAGGTTGAGACCGAGTCTGCGTCTCTCACATGGGTAGGCAGACTGTTCCATAAAAATGGAGATCTATAGGAGAAAGCCCTGCCTCCCGCTGTTTGCTTAGAAATTCTAGGGACAATTAGGAGGCCTGCGTCTTGTGACCGTAGCGTACGTATTGGTATGTACGGCAGGACCAACTCGGAAAGATAGGTAGGAGCAAGCCCATGTAACGCTTTATAGGTTAACAGTAAAACCTTGAAATCAGCCCTTGCCTTAACAGGAAGCCAGTGTAGGGAAGCTAGCACTGGAGTAATATGATCAAATTTCTTGGTTCTAGTCAGGATTCTAGCAGCCGTATTTAGCACTAACTGAAGTTTATTTAGTGCTTTATCCGGGTAGCCGGAAAATAGAGCATTGCAGTAGTCTAACCTAGAAGTAACAAATGCATGGATTAATTTTTCTGCATCATTTTTGGACAGAAAATTTCTGATTTTTGCAATGTTACGTAGATGGAAAAAAGCTGTCCTTGAAACAGTCTTGATATGTTCGTCAAAAGAGAGATCAGGGTCAAGAGTAACGCCTAGGTCCTTCACAGTTTTATTTGAGATGACTTTACAACCATCAAGATGAATTGTCAGATTTAACAGAAGATCTCTTTGTTTCTTGGGACCTAGAACAAGCATCTCTGTTTTGTCCGAGTTTAAAAGTAAAAAGTTTTCAGCCATCCACTTCCTTATGTCTGAAACACAGGCTTCTAGCGAGGGCAATTTTGGGGCTTCACCATGCTTCATTGAAATGTACAGCTGTGTGTCATCCGCATAGCAGTGAAAGTTAACATTATGTTTTCGAATAACATCCCCAAGAGGTAAAATATATAGTGAAAACAATAGTGGTCCTAAAACGGATCCTTGAGGAACACCGAAATGTACAGTTGATTTGTCGGAGGACAGACCATTCACAGAGACAAACTGATATCTTTCCGACAGGTAGGATCTAAACCAGGCCAGAACTTGTCCGTGTAGACCAATTTGGGTTTCCAGTCTCTCCAAAAGAATGTGGTGATCGATGGTGTCAAAGGCAGCACTAAGGTCTAGTAGCACGAGGACAGATGCAGAGCCTCGGTCTGACGCCATTAAAAGGTCATTTACCACCTTCACAAGTGCAGTCTCAGTGCTATGATGGGGTCTAAAACCAGACTGAAGCATTTCGTATACATTGTTTGTCTTCAGAAAGGCAGTGAGTTGCTGCGCAACAGCTTTTTCTAAAATTTTTGAGAGGAATGGAAGATTCGATATAGGCCGATAGTTTTTTATATTTTCCGGGTCAAGGTTTGGCTTTTTCAAGAGAGGCTTTATCACTGCCACTTTTAGTGAGTTTGGTACACATCCGGTGGATAGAGAGCTGTTTATTATGTTCAACATAGGAGGGCCAAGCACAGGAAGCAGCTCCTTCAGCAGTTTAGTAGGAATAGGATCCAGTATGCAGCTTGAAGGTTTAGAGGCCATGATTATTTTCATCATTGTGTCAAGAGATATAGTACTAAAACACTTAAGTGTCTCTCCCGATCCCAGGCCCTCGCAGAGCTGTGCAGATCCAGGACAGCTAAGCCCTGGAGGAATACGCAGATTCAAAGAGGAGTCCGTAATTTGCTTTCTAATGGTCATGATCTTTTCCTCAAAGAAGTTCATGAATTTATCACTGCTGAAGTGAAAACCATCCTCTCTTGGGGAATGCTGCTTTTTAGTTAGCTTTGCAACAGTATCAAAAATAAATTTTGGATTGTTCTTATTTTCCTCGATTAATTTGGAAAAGTAGGATGATCGAGCAGCAGTGAGGGCTCTTCGGTACTGCACGGTACTGTCTTTCCAAGCTAGTCGGAAGACTTCCAGTTTGGTGTGGCGCCATTTCCGTTCCAATTTCCTGGAAGCTTGCTTCAAAGCTCGGGTATTTTCTGTATACCAGGGAGCTAGTTTCTTATGACAAATGTTTTTCGTTTTTAGGGGTGCAACTGCATCTAGGGTATTGCGCAAGGTTAAATTGAGTTCCTCAGTTAAGTGGTTAACTGATTTTTGTCCTCTGACGTCCTTGGGTAGGCAGAAGGAGTCTGGAAGGGCATCAATGAATTTTTGTGTTGTCTGAGAATTTATAGCACGACTTTTGATGCTCCTTGGTTGGGGTCTGAGCAGATTATTTGTTGCGATTGCAAACGTAATAAAATGGTGGTCCGATAGTCCAGGATTTTGTGGAAAAACATTAAGATCTACAACATTTATTCCATGGGACAAAACTAGGTCCAGAGTATGACTGTGGCAGTGAGTAGGTCCAGAGACATGTTGGACAAAACCCACTGAGTCGATAATGGCTCCGAAAGACTTTTGGAGTGGGTCTGTGGACTTCTCCATGTGAATATTAAAATCACCAAAAATTAGAATATGATCTGCTATGACTACAAGGTCTGATAGGAATTCAGGAAACTCAGAGAGGAACGCTGTATATGGCCCAGGAGGCCTGTAAACAGTAGCTATAAAAAGTGATTGAGTAGGCTGCATAGATTTCATGACTAGAAGCTCAAAAGATGAAAACGCCATTTTTTTTTTTGTAAATTGAAATTTGCTATCGTAAATGTTAGCAACACCTCCGCCTTTGCGGGATGCACGGGGAATATGGTCACTAGTGTAACCAGGAGGTGAGGCCTCATTTAACACAGCAAATTCATCAGGCTTAAGCCAAGTTTCAGTCAGGCCAATCACATCAAGATTATGATCAGTGATTAGTTCATTGACTATGACTGCCTTTGAAGTGAGGGATCTAACATTAAGTAACCCTATTTTGAGATGTGAGGTATCACGATCTCTTTCAATAATGGCAGGAATGGAGGAGGTCTTTATCCTAATAAGATTGCTAGGGTGAACACCGCCATGTTTAGTTTTGCCCAACCTAGGTCGAGGCACAGACACAGTCTCAATGGGTATGGCTGAGCTGACTACACTGACTATGCCATTCATTCTTTACTTTACACGGATCAGTCGTCCTGGTCCCTTTGGAGAAAAACATCCCCAAAGCATGATGTTTCCACCCCCATGCTTCACAGTAGGTATGGTGTTCGTTGGATGCAACTCAGCATTCTTTGTCCTCCAAACACGACGAGTTGAGTTTTTTACCAAAAAGTTATATTTTGGTTTCATCTGACCATATGACATTCTCCCAATCCTCTTCTGGATCATCCAAATGCACTCTAGCAAACTTCAGACGGACCTGGACATGTACTGGCTTAAGCAGGGGGACAGGTCTTGCACTGCAGGATTTGAGTCCCTGGCAGCGTAGTGTGTTACTGATGGTAGGCTTTGTTATTTTGGTCCCAGCTCTCTGCAGGTCATTCACTAGGTCCCCCCGTGTGGTTCTGGGATTTTTGCTCACCGTTCTTGTGATCATTTTGACCCCACGGGGTGAGATCTTGCGTGGAGCCCCAGATCGAGGGAGATTATCAGTGGTCTTGTATGTCTTCCATTTCCTAATAATTGCTCCCACAGTTGATTTCTTCAAACCAAGCTGCTTACCTATTGCAGATTCAGTCTTCCCAGCCTGGTGCAGGTCTACAATTTTGTTTCTGGTGTCCTTTGACAGCTCTTTGGTCTTGGCCATAGTGGAGTTTGGAGTGTGACTGTTTGAGGTTGTAGACAGGTGTCTTTAATACTGATTACAAGTTCAAACAGGTGCCATTAATACATGTAACGAGTGGAGGACAGAGGAGCATCTTAAAGAAGAAGTTACAGGTCTGTGAGAGCCAGAAATCTTGCTTGTTTGTAGGTGACCAAATACTTATTTTCCACCATAATTTGCAAATAAATTCATTAAAAATCCTACAATGTGATTTTCTGGAAAAAAAATCTCAATTTGTCTGTCATAGTTGACGTGTACCTATGATGAAAATTACAGGCCTCTCTCGTCTTTTTAAGTGGGAGAACTTGCACAATTGGTGGCTGACTAAATACTTTTTTTCTCCACTGTATACAGTCCCATTATCATCCCTTCTAGCTCAAAACCCCTCCCTCTTCAGTTTCCCGCTCTCTATCGCTCCACCCACTTCCTTTGTCTATGATGGCGGCTAAATTAAACTTTTATTCAGTTCAGAATCAATAGTAATACAATCAATCTATCCCTTATCTTTCAAAAACTCTCATGTTTAGTTTAAACTCTGTCAAACCCCAGCTCTCCCGAGCTTGACCTGATGATTGATTGTTGGACATGACAGGTTCACTGAGGAGAGATGCATTAGGCAACAGTCTGGTTTCAGTCTCTGATAAGGTAGGACAGCCATGGATTTAAGTAAGAGCGAGCAATTCGATCCTAGGTCAGATTCCCACTTCACCCACACACACACAGTGAAATGACCCAATTAAGTTATTGCCTAGCAACAGAGAATTCTAACTATATGTTCGTGATTAACTCAGTTTTATCTCATAGTCTACAAAAAAATCTCCCTCATATCCCCCCATATGGGACTACTAGTTCCATAACCTTACAAAAGTATATTATGTTTATGCTATCAATCACAATCTTTGCATTCAAGGTTATACTCACAATGAACAATATCAATATTTCTACTCAAAACAATGTAAATATATGTTTTAGTATCCTAACACATCATACCTAAAATAAATGCAACTTTGTTTCAACCATAATATCTAGGACATGTTGAGAATAGTGTTAACATCTTTAAATCACATAACTTCATTCAGATCAATCAGTCAGCTTACAATTCATAATCATAATCAAATTAACTACCCAAAACAAATTTAGAATGACAATTCTTAGTTAGTCACCTTGGTTCCATCACTCAAAGTTAAAACTCTCACCTTCGCTCATATTGACACTGGCAGAATGTATATTTATATTAAAATACAGTATAATTATTAGCTTCCTCTATAGGAGAATAACTACAGATCAGTATCTCAATGCATTCTTAGTCTAAATTACTATAAAATGTAGCAGTGTGTAATACCTCCTTAATCAACCTAATACCTTAAATAACAATCCCTTCCTCCCCCGGCACTCAATCTTCTGGCGTGTCTTCATTATGTTCTTCAGATAGCTTCATAGTTCAACTTGGATTGCCCATGACAATGTCCCA
This sequence comes from Coregonus lavaretus, assembly GCF_964263955.1. NCBI lineage: Eukaryota > Metazoa > Chordata > Actinopteri > Salmoniformes > Salmonidae > Coregonus > Coregonus lavaretus. Next base: position 21,453,136 of record NC_139999.1, on the reverse strand, counting down.
ATTCCAATGTCACACCTGAGCCGCCCCACCTCTACCTACAATATGTTTTGTCCGTTTTGCCAACCAGTATACCCAAACTATGAGAAATGTTGTATTTGAATAGATCTCTTTTCCTGCCCACTCCACATGGACTCCTGTCACATTCTTGAGAGAAAAGGCATATGAGAAAAGGCAGTTGATTGCTTCGATTGGATGCTGGTTCTGATTCAAGTCTCCTGGTAGAGGTGGTGCTGGACAGGAACGTCTTCAATGCCTTTGTTGCTCCTCTTCAGCCGGGTATAGGTGTTTTTGTTTTTATTGAGGTTTACACCGTTCTAGACCGAATTATCTCTGCTATTCATCAAGACACCATCCATAGTAACCTCGAGAAAGGACAGATCATAACAGTTTAGTTGAGTTCATTTCCAATCCAAAATATCCCTATAAGCATGGATTATATGACAAATTATTATGTTTCACCAATCATTCTTAATACCAATTTCTAATAATTGATCCTGCTGCCTGATAGATTTTTATTTGAGGGGTCCCTGCATTTCAAAGGCTATCTGTATAAATGCCACAGTTTCACATTCTCCCTTGAATTCTTCCAAATTCTATAACCCAATTGTTTTATTGTAACACTCCTATATTTGCTCATAGTCTATTTGATATTACTCTGGCGTTTCCCTTTTCCTTGTTCCTATTCTAACATCTAATTGCTTACACTTCTCTCCCCATCCTGGTTGATTATAAAATTGTTTATATTTAGGATTTCCTAAATGTGACAAACATTCTGCTGGGCAATATGGTCTTTCCGAATTCCTTAGATTACAGAAGTTGTGGTTGAATCATAGCACAGTCCTGGTAACTGTGGGGATTTGGAACTACTGTTAATTCTTTTAACGGGGATGTGGTGCATATTAGACTATTTTCTTTATTTAATTTTAATGTAATATATTGTACTCATCTATACTAGTCATTGTTTAACGGCTCCTTCCATTCCCTTTCTTCTGCATTAGGTATGGCTCTAACATGTATAGGGTTTAGTGCACTTTCCCAAGGAATCACTACTTCAACAACCCTGCCCCCTGGAAATGTAGCACTTATAAGTACTACATCGAATTGTCTATCTAAGTCTTGGGCTGTTATCCTTATGTCTATGATCCACCTGTCTTTTTCTTTTATTATCTTAAGGTCACAGTTACCCCCATAATCCTTGTGCTGGTTCCTCCCACACCAATAACCATTTAACCCTCGTACTTTAATAGCGATCCCTTCTTATATTCTAGTTATGGTTCCTGCTTGTGCAGGAATATACATTTTAATCTTGTCTGTTTCTCTTCTCTGTTTTGTTATTTTTGCTCTTTACTATTGTCAGTATACCATTCCCCCTATTCTCAGGGGGACTAGTCAAGGGCAGAGAAATCAATGATGGGGATATCTGGTGCGTCTTGGATGTCTGAAATATCTTGAAGATCTAGAAGGTCTTGAAAGTCTCGAAGGTCTCGAAAGTCTTGAAGGTCTCGAAGGTCAGCCCCTCCGCCGAGGGAATCAGCAAGAACACGTACAGTGGGGAGAACAAGTATTTGATACACTGCCGATTTTGCAGGTTTTCCTACTTACAAAGCATGTAGAGGTCTGTAATTTTTATCATAGGTACACTTCAACTGAAATCCAGAAAATAACATTGTATGATTTTTAAGTAATTAATTTGCATTTAATTGCATGACATAAGTATTTGATCACCTACCAACCAGTAAGAATTCCGGCTCTCACAGACCTATTAGTTTTTCTTTAAGAAGCCCTCCTGTTCTCCACTCATTACCTGTATTAACTGCACCTGTTTGATCTCGTTACCTGTATAAAAGACACCTGTCCACACACTCAATCAAACAGACTCCAACCTCTCCACAATGGCCAAGACCAGAGAGCTGTGTAAGGACATCAGGGATAAAATTGTAGACCTGCACAAGGCTGGGATGGGCTACAGGACAATAGGCAAGCAGCTTGGTGAGAAGGCAACAACTGTTGGCGCAATTATTAGAAAATGGAAGAAGTTCAAGATGACGGTCAATCTCCCTCGGTCTGGGGCTCCATGCAAGATCTCACCTCGTGGGGCATCAATGATCATGAGAGCTGGGACCACAGTCTCAAAGAAAACCATTAGTAACACACTATGCCGTCATGGATTAAAATCCTGCAGCGCACACAAGGTCCCCCTGCTCAAGCCAGCGCATGTCCAGGCCCGTCTGAAGTTTGCCAATGACCATCTGGATGATCCAGAGGAGGAATGGGAGAAGGTCATGTGGTCTGATGAGACAAAAATAGAGCTTTTTGGTCTAAACTCCACTCGCCGTGTTTGGAGGAAGAAGAAGGATGAGTACAACCCCAAGAACACCATCCCAACCGTGAAGCATGGAGGTGGAAACATCATTCTTTGGGGATGCTTTTCTGCAAAGGGGACAGGACGACTGCACCGTATTGAGGGGAGGATGGATGGGGCCATGTATCGCGAGATCTTGGCCAACAACCTCCTTCCCTCAGTAAGAGCATTGAAGATGGGTCGTGGCTGGGTCTTCCAGCATGACAACGACCCGAAACACACAGCCAGGGCAACTAAGTAGTGGCTCCGTAAGAAGCATCTCAAGGTTCTGGAGTTGCCTAGCCAGTCTCCAGACCTGAACCCAATAGAACATCTTTGGAGGGAGCTGAAAGTCCGTATTGCCCAGCGACAGCCCCGAAACCTGAAGGATCTGGAGAAGGTCTGTATGGAGGAGTGGGCCAAAATCCCTGCTGCAGTGTGTGCAAACCTGGTCAAGACCTACAGGAAACGTATGATCTCTGTAATTGCAAACAAAGGTTTCTGTACCAAATATTAAGTTCTGCTTTTCTGATGTATCAAATACTTATGTCATGCAATAAAATGCAAATTAATTACTTAAAAATCATACAATGTGATTTTCTGGATTTGTGTTTTAGATTCCGTCTCTAACAGTTGAAGTGTACCTATGATAAAAATTACAGACCTCTACATGCTTTGTAAGTAGGAAAACCTGCAATATCGGCAGTGTATCAAATACTTGTTCTCCCCACTGTAGCTCATCAGTAATTGCCATCCTCCCCCATCTACTGATTATTGCCAGCTCCAGCATCCTCAGCTCCCTCATCTCTAAGTCATCGGTTCCCTCGTGCTACTCTGGTACAATGGTTTAGATGATACCAAGTCGTGCTCCCCTCTATCCGTACAGCCGTTGCTGTAACCTGGATGATGATGTATGGTCACTTTAGCTGTTAACCTTCTTCCGTCACTAGGGTCTCCGGATCAGCCAGAGTCCCTCTCAATCCATTGACATCGGTCTGCGAAGAGTGTCCTTCTACCAGCCTACCCATAGGGAAGCTCGGAGTTACTGCTGCAAAGACACACAAACACAGACAAACACAAAAGACAACAATGCTACACAATGGCGGGGCCATCTTCCTCTCCTGGGGTTGGAACACTCCTATAGTGGGACACATGGATCTAAGTATCTGTCTCTGCCACTTTTACCGCCATTGAGGTAGCCAACACCACCTGGTACAGGCCCCTCCATATAGGTTCTTTCCAGCTCTTTCTTCTTTAGTCTTTTACCGCCACATAGTCTCCAGAACGCAGAAAAATGCTCAGGTTCTCCTGCTCAGTTGGGCAGAGTTGCCTTCACCTCATGGAAAGAAAGTCTTAAGAACATTGTTAGGTTAGGTGAGACACAGTACGCTACTTATGCTACTGTACTATGTCTTCTCATCAGTCAGGCGAAGCCTTGAGATTAGGAAGTGCACCCTCTTGCAGCTTGTTGCAGTCCACTCGTTTCATAGACAGGCCTCCTCTACACCCTGCCTCATATCACAAAAACATTTAACCTAACCCATAACACATTATTACTTCTGCTCATATACTTAATACAACTTGCATATTTACCAAAAAACATTAAAACCCATGTAACCAATACTTCCCCCCTTTGGACACATGCCTCACATCGTGATTCATGTGTTCAAAAAATAAAACAACAACAATATTGCCTGTTGAACCAAAATAATAAATGAACTTAAAATGACAAGCTTTGATACTATCTTAACCTAATTGTATCCTCAAGATTATGGTAAAATTGACCATAGTGAAATGTCAAACGTGCTAAGGTTAACATTCCAAATTTGGGCACTATTATAGAAGAACATATTCCTTTAGGTTATATGAATATTGATTGTGTGTTGGGAAATGGCGAGTCGTGTGGATATGGGAATGAGTTTAATCTGGAGTTTGGAGAATAAGCTTTTGATATAATAATATCTTGTGTGGTGTGCACAACATTGCCTGGCATAGAATAGTGTAAGATCAGTGAATAGTGACCAGTCTATAGGATTCTGGGAGGATTCTATGACTGAGGGGAAGGGTCTAGGTAGTAAAGTTGATGTTCCGCTGGGACTAGATTATGGTAAACTAACCTGTCGAAATAAAGAATCATTAGAAATACGAATGGTTTGGTTGATATGAATATATTAAAATATGATGAATGTTACAGTGGGGGAAAAAAGTATTTAGTCAGCCACCAATTGTGCAAGTTCTCCCACTTAAAAAGATGAGAGAGGCCTGTAATTTTCATCATAGGTACACGTCAACTATGACAGACAAATTGATTTTAAAAAATCCAGAAAATCACATTGTAGGATTTTTTATGAATTTATTTGCAAATTATGGTGGAAAATAAGTTTTTGGTCAATAACAAAAGGTTCTCAATACTTTGTTATATACCCTTTGTTGGCAATGACAAAGGTCAAACGTTTTCTGTAAGTCTTCACAAGGTTTTCACACACTGTTGCTGGTATTTTGGCCCATTCCTCCATGCATATCTCCTCTAGAGCAGTGATGTTTTGGGGCTGTTGCTGGGCAACACGGACTTTCAACTCCCTCCAAACATTTTCTATGGGGTTGAGATCTGGAGACTGGCTAGGCCACTCCAGGACCTTGAAATGCTTCTTAAGAAGCCACTCCTTCGTTGCCCGGGCGGTGTGTTTGGGATCATTGACATGCTGAAAGACCCAGCCACGTTTCATCTTCAATGCCCTTGCTGATGGAAGGAGGTTTTCACTCAAAATCTCACGATACATGGCCCCATTCATTCTTTCCTTTACACGGATCAGTCGTCCTGGTCCCTTTGCAGAAAAACAGCCTCAAAGCATGATGTTTCCACCCCCATGCTTCACAGTAGGTATGGTGTTCTTTGGATGCAACTCAGCATTCTTTGTCCTCCAAACACGACGAGTTGAGTTTTTACCAAAAAGTTATATTTTGGTTTCATCTGACCATATGACATTCTCCCAATCCTCTTCTGGATCATCCAAATGCACTCTAGCAAACTTCAGACGGGCCTGGACATGTACTGGCTTAAGCAGGGGGACACGTCTGGCACTGCAGGATTTGAGTCCCTGGCGGCGTAGTGTGTTACTGATGGTAGGCTTTGTTACTTTGGTCCCAGCTCTCTGCAGGTCATTCACTAGGTCCCCCCGTGTGGTTCTGGGATTTTTGCTCACCGTTCTTGTGATCATTTTGACCCCACGGGGTGAGATCTTGCGTGGAGCCCCAGATCGAGGGAGATTATCAGTGGTCTTGTATGTCTTCCATTTCCTAATAATTGCTCCCACAGTTGATTTCTTCAAACCAAGCTGCTTACATATTGCAGATTCAGTCTTCCCAGCCTGGTGCAGGTCTACAATTTTGTTTCTGGTGTCCTTTGACAGCTCTTTGGTCTTGGCCATAGTGGAGTTTGGAGTGTGACTGTTTGAGGTTGTGGACAGGTGTCTTTTATACTGATAACAAGTTCAAACAGGTGCCATTAATACAGGTAACGAGTGGAGGACAGAGGAGCCTCTTAAAGAAGAAGTTACAGGTCTGTGAGAGCCAGAAATCTTGCTTGTTTGTAGGTGACCAAATACTTATTTTCCACCATAATTTGCAAATAAATTCATAAAAAATCCTACAATGTGATTTTCTGGATTTTTTTTCTCAATTTGTTTGTCATAGTTGACGTGTACCTATGATGAAAATTACAGGCCTCTCTCATCTTTTTAAGTGGGAGAACTTGCACAATTGGTGGCTGACTAAATACTTTTTTACCCCACTGTAAGTAAGAGCGAGCAATTCGACCCTAGGTCAGATTCCCACTTCACCCACACACACACAGTGAAATGACCCAATTAAGTTCTTGCCTAGCAACAGAGAATTATAACTATATGTTTGTGATTAACTCAGTTTTATCTCATAGTCCACAAAAAAATCTCCCTCATCATGCACAAAGTAGATGTCCTAACCGACTTCCCAAAACTATAGTTTGTTAACAAGAAATTTGTGGAGTGATTGAAAAACAAGTTTTAATGACTCCAACCTAAGTGTATGTAAACTTCCGACTTCAACTGTAGGTTCTGTTTGTTACATCTACACACAAATTCTCTGTTATCCAATCAGACATTTTGTGGAAAGGTCCAGAATCCAAAGATACGCTGCAGACTCAACGCAGCTGACAAGCAGGTAGGTACAGCTAGGGGATATACACGGAGTATAAAAAACATTAAGAACACCTGCTCTTTCCATGACATACACTGTTTGGTATACTCAGTGTATATGATTCTTGACTTGTTTCTCTGTGTGTTACCTTAGGTTTAGAAACAATCTTATAGTTGGAATATGTGACACATGCAAGCTCTTTGTGAACAGCTCCAGAAAGAGGATAGTTTTGGTTGGTGTGTTCTAATACTGTACCTCAAGGAGCTATTTGAGAGCAATGGCACTGGAGGGAATAGCAGTCGTTTTACCGGCTCCTGACCAATTGTGCTATTTTGTATATTTTTTATGCTGATCATAACTTTTTTTGCACAGAATGTTTCTGCCACTGTGTCCTATGACCGAAAACAGCTTCTGGACATCAGAACAGCTATCACTAACCTTGATTTGGATGAGGACTTCTACTTCAATGTGTCGGAGGCGAAGGACATATTGATTATCCCAGACACTTTGAGAAGGAGGAGGCAGCGCTATAGAGGCCGGCATGCGGGATACCTGACGAGACCACGCTGGAGAGTGCAATCACTTGAGAATAAACTGGACAAGCTCCGTTCAAGACTATCCTATAAACGTGATCTGAAGAACTGTAATATCCTATGTTTCTCAGAGTCGTGGCTGAACAAGGACATGGAAAATATAAATCTAGCTCGTTTTTCTCTACATCTGCAGGACAGAACGGCAGTGTCGGGGAAGCACAGGGGAGGTGTGTCTCTCTTTGTAAACAACAGCTGCTATGCGATCTCTAATATTAAGGAAGTCTCGAGGTTCTGCTCGCCTGAGTTAGAATACCTTATGATAAACTGTAGAAAATAATATTTACAAAGAGTTTTCAGCTACAGGGCTGTTTCGCTAGCACAGACCGGAATATGATTCATTCGATGATTTACCACATCAGTCACCAGCTTTATTAATAAATGCATTGAAGACGTCTTCCCCACAGTGACCATACGTGCGTACATATCCCAACCAGAAGTCATGAATTACAGGCAACATCCGCACTGCCTCTTTCAAGAAGCGAGATACTAACCCTGACACTTATAAGAAATCCCGCTACGCCCTCCGACGAACCATCAAACAGGCAAAGCATCAATGCAGGACTAAGATTGAATCTTACTACACCGGCTCTGATGCTTGTCGGATGTGGCAGGGCTTGCAAACTATCACAGATTACAACCCAGCCACGAGCTGCCCAGTAACACGAGCCTACAAGATGAGCTAAATGCCTTCTATGCTCGCTTCGAGGCAAGCAACACTGAACCATGCGTGAGAGCACCAGCTGTTCCGTTCAACTATGTGATCACGCTCTCCATAGCCGATGTAAGTAAGACATTTAAATAGGTTAACATTCACTAAGCTAAGGTCCAGACGGATTACCAGGACACGTACTCAGAGCATGCGCTGACCAGCTGGCAAGTGTCTTCACTGACATTTTCAACCTCTCCCTGACCCAGTCTGTAATACCTACATGTTTCAAGCAGACCAACATAGTCCCTGGGCCCAAGAACGCCAAGGTAACCTGTCTAAATCACTATCACCCCATAGCACACCTCAGGGGTGTGTGCTTAGTCCCCTCCTGTGCTCCCTGTTCACGCACGACTGCGTGGCCGTGCACGACTACAACACCATCATTAAGTTTGCCGAAGACACAACGCTGGTAGGGCTGATCACCGATGATGATGAGACAGCCTATAGGGAGGAGGTCAGAGATCTGGCAGTGTGGTGCCAGGACAACAACTTCTCCCTCAACGTCAGTAAGACAAAGGAGCTGATTGTGGACTACAGGAAACAGATGGCTGAGTACGCCCCCATACACATCGACGGAGCTGTAGTGGAGCGGGTCTATAGTGTCCACATCACTAATATCTATCATGGTCCAAACACACCAACACAGTCGGGAAAAGGGCACGACAACGCCTCCTCCCCCTCAAGAGGTTGAAAAGATTTGGCATGGGCCCTCAGAGGAACACCCAAAAAATGGTCATACACTCCAGCCACCCATGCCACAGACTGTTCTCTGTGCTACCGCATGGCAAGCGGTACCAATGCACCAAGTCTGGAACCAACAGGACTCTGAACAGATTCTACCCCCATAAGACTTCTAAACAAGACTGCTAAATAGCTAATAAAATGGCTACCCAGACTACCTGCATTGATCCTTTTTTGCACTAACTCACTACCTTTTCTGCACATACGCTGCTGCTACTGTCTATTATCTATCCTGTTGCATAGTCACTAAACCCCTACCTACATTGAATGTACAGTACAGAGCTACCTCAATTACCTCGTACCCCTGCACATCGGCTCGATACTGGTACACCCTGTATACAGACATTTTATTTTCTACTCCCTATATATAGCCATGTTATTTTCTACTCCCTGTATATAGCCATGTTATATTTTACTCCCTATATATAGCCATGTTATTTTCTACTCCCTGTATATAGCCATGTTATTTTTTACTCCCTATATATAGCCATGTTATTTTTTACTCCCTATATATAGCCATGTTATTTTCTACTCCCTATATATAGCCATGTTATTTTCTACTCCCTATATATAGCCATGTTATTTTTACTCATTATTTCTATTCGTTATTCATGAGTATTTATTCCTTGTGTCATTATATATATATATATATGTTTTATCTTATCTTTAACTCTGCATTGTTGAAAAATAACCCTAAGTAAGCATTTCACTATTAGTCTACACCTGTTGTCTACGAAGCATGTGACAAATACAATTTGATTTGATTTATTGGGGAGAGAAGGAACAGCCTTAGCCTAGACTGGGGCTGCCCGGACCCACTGTGGGACACCGGCTCAGGCTCAGTGAGTCATAGAATCATGGTAGAGCAAACATAGTTATAAAGTCCAATGGATTTCTCATGTTAAAGACGAGGTGAGGGTCATCTATACATTCAAAGCAATGGATGTCCTGTACAACCAGACATAATATTTACCACTGGCATCAAATGTGTCTTGAACTGATCAGAATGAAGCCATTGGAGCCTTTTTTCATGTTTTTCTGTGACCCTACAACTGCTGAACAAGCATGAGGAAGTATATCGCTGGAGGGGTAAGTTGCCCAAAAACAAGTGAGATCGCAAGAAAAGTGTCTGGGCACTTCTATAACATGCCATTTACTTCGAAAATAGAGATTTGGTTCAAATAAAGTGAAATTCTCCTTTAAACGCTCTTCATGAAAAGGTCAGTAATTGAATTTCCTTTTTGCTTCATACAGTAGATTAAACTGCAGCTTGTTTAGCCGATGATTCATGTGGCTGTGATGTGTTAGTATTCAGTCATGCAGTCTAGTCTCTCTTATTCATTTCAGCACCTTCACTTTTGCCTTCCAAACACAAACAATGGCAGCAACAGTACATGGTACTTTATACAATGGCTTGCGAAAGTATTCAAGCATTTTTCCTATTTTGTTGCCTTACAACCTGGAATTAAAATGGATTTTTGGGGGGTTTGTATCATTTCATTTACACAACATGCCTACCACTTTGAAGATGCAAAATATTTTTTCTTGTGAAACAAACAAGAAATAAAACAAAAAAACAGAAAACTTGAGCGTGCATAACTATTCACCCCCCCAAAGTCAATACTTTGTAGAGACACCTTTTGCAGAAGTTACAGCTGCAAGTCTCTTGGGGTATGTCTCTATAAGCTTGGCACATCTAGCCACTGGGATTTTTGCCCATTCTTCAAGGCAAAACTGCTCCAGCTCCATCAAGTTGGATGGGTTCCGCTGGTGTACAGCAATCTTTAAGTCATACCACAGATTCTCAAATGGATTGAGGTCTGGGCTTTGACTAGGCCATTCCAAGACATTTAAATGTTTCTCCTTAAACAACTTGAGTGTTGCTTTAGCAGTATGCTTAGGGTCATTATCCTGCTGGAAGGTGAACCTCCTTCCCAATCTCAAATCTCTGGAAGACTGAAACAGGTTTCCCTCAAGAATTTCCCTGTATTTAGCGCCATCCATCATTACTTCAATTCTGACCAGTTTACCAGTCCCTGGCGATGAAAAACATCCCCAGAGCATGATGCTGCCACCACCATGCTTCACTGTGGGGATGGTGTTCTCGGGGTGATGAGAGGTGTTGGGTTTGCGCCACACATAGCATTTTCCTTGATGGCCAAAAAGTTCAATTTCAGTCTCATCTGACCAGAGTACCTTCTTCCATATGTTTTGGGATTCTCCCATATGGCTTTTGGCGAACAGCATGTGTTTGCTTATTTTTTTCTTCAAGCAATGTTTTTTTTTTGGCCACTCTTTCGTAAAGTCCAGCTCTGTGGAGTGTACGGCATAAAGTGGTCCTATGGACAGATACTCCAATCTCCGCTGTGGAGCTTTGCAGCTCCTTCAGGGTTATCTTTGGTCTCTTTGTTGCCTCTCTGATTAATGCCCTCCTTGTCTGGTCCGTGAGTTTTGGAGGGCAGCCCTCTCTTGGCAGGTTTGTTGTGGTGCCATTGTGGTGTCGAGACAACGATGCTGATATGCTGTGTTGACAAGGAATCCGCTGACACTGTACTTTGATTATAAAGGTTTATTATATCAAAAGATTTCAGCGTCAATTTACAGATTTCTGCAGAATCTGGAGAACAACTAACCCAATCGCAAATATGATTATTCTCCCTGTCCTTTGTTGAAAACCTGGTATATATCCTTTGTAACATAAGATGGGTGTTTTAGATAGACCAATCCCTGGCCTCTCACATATCCAAGTGTCCTCTATTTCAGGGGGACCTATAGTAATGCTTTCCAGATGTTTCAGCAAGGCAGAGTAAAGTTAATTTAACCAACAATATGAAAACCTCAGCCAAAGCTATAAATTGTTCAGATACTACACCATATTCTTTCCATTTTTTAATAATGGATTTAATGGTGCTCCGTGGGATGTTCAAAGTTTCTGATATTTGTTTATAACCCAACCCTGATCTGTACTTTTTCACAACTTTGTCACTGACCTGTTTGCAGAGCTCCTTGGTCTTCATGGTGCCACTTGCTTGGTGGTGCCTCTTGCTTAGTGGTGTTGCAGACTCTGGGGCCTTTCAAAACAGGTGTATATACACTGAGATCATGTGACAGATCATGTGACACTTAGTTTGCACACAGGTGGACTCTATTTAACTAATTATGTGACTTCTGAAGGTAATTGGTTGCACTAGATCTTATTTAGGGGCTTCATAGCAAAGGGGTGAATACATATGCACGCACCACTTTTCCATTATTTATTTTTTAGAATGTTTTGAAACAAGTTATTTTTTTTCATTTCACTTCACTAATTTGGACTATTACATGAAATCCAAATAAAAATCAATTTAAATTACAGGTGGTAATGCAACAAAATAGGAAAAACGCCAAGGGGGATGAATACTTTTGCAAGGCACTGTATGTTGATTGTTTTACCGTAGTTGCCTTTGTGAAATAAAACACATCTATAGTATTAAACCACAGCCATAATCATTAGCTAATATCTGCTAACATCACTCTGCCTTAAAATCCATCCTAGACTTACTGCAGGTCTAAAGGATACATATTGACCTGAATGCAGTAGGGAAGGAAAATTCCTCCCCTTTTACTTACGTAAATTAATCACACTCACATTGAATATAATCCATTTCAAATGCTTAACTTTGCACAAATAATTTGCGTAGCCCTGTTGAAAGTGTAAGAGTCAAAGAATGAGTAATTAAAGGTGACAAATCCGACACCTAATAAGAGACCTAATTAAGAAAATGAATAAGGTGTCAGCCCCCTCTCAGAGGCTGCACCAGCACAAGATTAATTGCCGCTGAGCTAATTTGATTTGTGACAAGGAAAGGGAAGACCTGGTAAGTCAGTTAAGAAAGACCAACTCAAGAGCATATGACATTAAAGGTAGACTCAGCTAAATAACATTGCCACGAGCAGCACCACAGATATTGAGATGAGCGAGATGCAAGACTTCGCTCTCACACAGTCACACAGTGCACAGATTCGCTTCACACTGTTACAGCGGGGTAGCCACGGGACCAAAACAGCAGAGAAGTTGAGCCTTGCGCTTCAATGCTCTTAGTTGTTGTGGAAATTGACCCACTATTCTGTTTACTTTGTACATCTACGTCATATCGCTGAGTCTACCTTTAATAAAACATGAATACTGAAGACTGAGAGAGAAAAAAGTGAGTCTCCATCTAAAAGTGAGCCTGGGGGTGGTAAGATGGTAAGACAATGATTAAGTGTGTGATTGCCTCCATGACAAAAGGTTAGTAAAATGACAGAGGGATCAGTTCTGTACAGGAGAGTGTATTTAACATCTGAGACCCACCTGAGAGCCGACTGTGTGATCTCCCGAGTGGCGCAGTGGTCTAGGGCACTGCATCGCAGTGCTAGCTGTGCCACTAGAGATCCTGGTTCGAATCCAGGCTCTGTCGTAGCCGGCCGCGACCGGGAGACCCCATGGGGCGATGCACAATTGGCCCAGGGTAGGGGAGGGAATGGCCGGCAGGAATGTAGCTCAGTTGGTAGAGCATGGTGTTTGTAACGGCAGGGTTGTGGGTTCGATTCCCATGGGGGGCCAGTATAATTTTTTTTTTTTTAATGTTTATGCACTCTGGATAAGAGCGTCTGCTAAATGACTAAAATGTAATCTGAGTCTGAGTTCCTACTGCTAGTCTGCAATGCATTCCAATGTCATGCTCCCAACAAGGGTTGAAAGTGCAACAACACCACACACTCTGAATTCCCTGTCAATACAAATACCACAAAGATCAGTTGTTAGTAGGGACATTCAACAGTTCTGAGGGAAAAGGTGTATAGAAATCTCTGTACTCAGCGTTTGGTTAGTTAAACCCAGCAGTCCAGTAGTGTGGTGACTGTGACTGTGACAGCCCTGGCAGAATAGAGTGACCGTGGAGGACATTAATCACTGCTTACTCAGCCCAGAGACCAGGGAGAGAGGCCTCTCTCTGAGGTATACAACCAGCCACAGCTGCAAAGGTCATTGACTCAGGCCTCACACTGGAAATACGCTCAGAGCTTAAGCATAACAGGTTTATCCACGCATGGGGGGAGGCCCACCCTGTCAGTATCTCTCTGGACCTGTCTAACGGAATCTCCCTGGTCCTCCCCCTCTCCCCCATGGTGATGTTCACTCAAAGGCAGGGTGGAGGACAGGAAGCTGAGAGTTCAGCATTACTAACAAACAGTCTGAAATCCCTCCCGAGGTGATCTCAAATTGATATCTCCACATCAGCTGGCTTTGTAGCCTCTTCACACACATACACACAAACATACACGCACGCCACATTTCAGAATTTCAGGAGCCCTAAAGGCCAATGTGAGTAAATATCCCTTGCAGACCTGGCCTCAATCTACTGCATGGCACACAATATTCTCACCCACAATGAGGTGATAGACAAGGAAAAGTGAATGCACAATCTACGTTGTACTTTCCTGGGTGATGGTTTCAGAGGGAACTGTTTCTGCACTTGTTTTTTTGTTGTTGCATTGTTTTAGTAATCAGGACAGGATACATGGGTGGTGGAGTATATTAAATATAGAGGAGATATAATAAAGAATACAAGGATGAGGTTTATACAGTTACAGTAGATCTACACTATGGACTGTTTATGCTGTTACAACGCCTAATGAGTAGAGATGTGTATTGGTCCCCTGATTATGATTCTGTGTTTCATATGTGGTTCCAGCCAAGCACAATGCAATCCATAAAAAATGCCCTCCTCCCTTTGGAACAAATTAACAGCTTTACAGATAGAATGACAGTATTCTCATCCAACATTAATAACAGTTACCTATTTGGAATAATGACACTCAAGAGAGAGCAGCAGTGCCTTGATAGAACATTTCCTCTCAAATAGAATAAAATCAATTGAGGAAAAAAGCAGTTTGCCCTTTTTTTATCTTTCAGAAATACATACAATTTACCATGATAGAGGACACTTATTTAATTGCCAAACCAATGACACAGTCAAAAAGCTGGTTTAATGTGCAGTAATAACCTATTAGCCTATGACTGTGTTCTCAACGCTCCCTTTGTTGCATTAAGTGTATTAATTATTGGCAATGTAATTATCGGCACATTGTTCCTCTGTAATTAAGCTGTCACTAATGAATCTTAAAACCTTCCCCAAAAGGTAATTGATTTCTCTGACTCGCTCTAACCTCTTTATTTGAAACCTTTTATAGCATTTGGTTTCCGGAGTCCCCCCGTCCCTCCCCCTGTCTGTAAACAGTAATGAATAGCCATCATCCAATTCATAGTGACACACACACAGACACACACACACACACACACACACAGAGTGGAAGTCCTGATAGTGACCTAGCTGGTAAAGGCTGCTCCCATCAGGACAAGGGTACAGTTGTAAGCCTGCCTGGCATACACTCATACTGTAATCACGCCAAAGGTTAAGAATAAGCTGTGTTCATACTCATTTGAGACAAATGAGAGGAGGGAGAGAGAGGCTGCAGTGTGTAGACTGACATATTCAAAAAGGTCCCCCCTTTCAACATCACTGACAACCCTTTTAACTATGTGTCTGGATAAAAACCCAGGCTTGATAATGCAGTGTGGAATTCAGTCTATGGAATTTAAATGAATTTCAAGCCTACTTCACTCTCGTATTTCGGAGTATGTTATACTCACTACCATGTCATAGTCTAGTAAAGCTTAACCATGTATTAGATCGTAGGTAGGTAGTTAGCTGTAGTTAGGTATTGTATTTATTGTAGGTTAGTATTGTTGTTATTGTAGCTTTCCGTGGGTAATTTGTGGGTTAGTTTCGAGGCATGAGGCTAGCTAGCTAGCGGGTAGCTATTGGTAACGATTAGCAACGCTGGAGAGCTGGTTCCAACGGTAATGTACTCCTACCCAACGTTTAACTTTTGCTTAACCATGTATTAGATCGTAGGTAGGTAGCTAGCTGTAGTTAGGTATTGAATTTATTGTAGGTTAGTATTGTGGTTGTAGTAGCTTTCCATAGGTAATTGTGGACTAGTATCGAGGCACGAGGCTAGCTAGCTAGCGGGTAGCTATTGGTAACGATTAGCAACGCTGGAGAGCTGGTTCCAACGTTTAATTATTATTATTATTATTATTATTATTATTATTATTATTATTTTTTTTTTTTTTATTTTTTTTTATTTATTTTTTTTTTTTTTTGCTGCGTTGTGAAGGGAACTCGACACGGACTTGAATTGTCTGTTTGGTGTGCTGACACACTCTTGGCAGTTTGTTGTGGCCAGGTGTTGATGCTAAGTTGTGTGTTAATGGATGCTAGCTTGCAGGTTGGCTACGGCGTCATAGCTAGGCTTCGTGGGTTGTTGTGGGTAGTTACTGTGTCTTGGCAGTGTCCTCGGCCGTGCCAGCTGTAGCACGAAGCTAGCTAGCTAGCCGTTCTTCAAACAGAGTCGACACAGTGGCCATTGCTAGCTACCCAACATGACCATTTGGCTGTACTGTAGTAGCTAACCACAATTTACTTGTCCTAGCTAGCCAACGTCTAATCATTGCTGCGTCATATAAGGAACTTGACACAGACACGAATGATCTGTTTAGTGTGATATCACAATATTGGTGGTTTGTTGTGACCAAGTGTTGGCGCTAAACGGTGTGTTATTGTTATTGGATGCTAGTCTGCTAGTTGGCTATGGAGTCATAGTTGGCTAGCTGAACAAAGTGGGTTGAGTCTACTCCTTTAAACATTGAACCGCTGTGGTTCACAACAATTCTGATTTCCAAAGGCGGAAGTTGGGAGAGTTTTTGTTCGGGTGGTTCAGTGAAACAATTTTAGTTTCCGAGCTAGAAGATTTGGTGAGGGAGGCCCTGCTCTCTCCACTCCCAGATGCTTAGCCCATTTCATTCCGATCTCCTCTGCATTTTTGTAGCCATTTGCTACAGCCTGTCAACTATGCCTCTGCCTATCCCTGTTCTCTCCTCTCTGCACAGGCTACACAAACGCACCACACCGCGTGGCTGCTGCCTCTCCAATTTGGTGGTCCCTGCACGCACCACCCACGTGGAGTTCCAGGTCGCAGGCAGCCTCTGGAACTGCCGTTCTGCTGCCAACAAAGCTGACTTCATCCCAGCCTATGCCAACCTCCAGTCCCTCGACTTCCTGGCGCTGACGGAAACATGGATCACCACTGAAAACACCGCTACTCCTACTGCTCTCTCCTCGTCTGACCATGTGTTCTCGCATACCCCGAGAGCATCTGGTCAGAGGGGTGGTGGTACAGGAATCCTCATCTCTCCCAAGTGGACATTCTCAATTTTTCCCCTAACCCATCTGTCTATCTCCTCATTTGAATTCCATGCTGTCACAGTCACTAGCCCATTTAAGCTTAATATCCTTGTCATCTATCGCCCTCCAGGTTCCCTTGGAGAGTTCATCAATGAGCTTGACGCCTTGATAAGTTCCTTCCCTGAGGATGGCTCACCCCTCACAGTTTTGGGGGATTTCAACCTCCCTATGTCCACATTTGACTCATTTCTCTCTGCCTCCTTCTTTCCACTCCTCTCCTCTTTTGACCTCACCCTCTCACCGTCCCCCCCTACTCACAAGGCAGGCAATACGCTTGACCTCATCTTCACTAGATGCTGCTCCTCTACTAATCTCACTGCAACTCCCCTCCAAGTCTCCGACCACTACTTTGTTTCCTTTTCTCTCTCACTCTCCTCCCACACTACTCACTCTGCCCCTACACAGATGGTAATGCGCCGCCGCAACCTTCGCTCTCTCTCTCCCACTACTCTCTCCTCTTCCATCCTATCATCTCTTCCCTCTGCTCAATCCTTCTCCCTCCAATCTCCTGATTCTGCCTCCTCAACCCTCCTCTCCTCCCTTTCTGCATCCTTTGACTCTCTGTGTCCCCTATCCTCACGGCCGGCTCGGTCCTCCCCTCCAGCTCCGTGGCTTGATGACTCATTGCGAGCTCACAGAACAGAGCTCCGGGCAGCGGAGCGGAAATGGAAGAAAACTAAATTCCCTGCCGACCTGGCATCTTTTCACTCCCTCCTCTCTACATTTTCTTCATCTGTTTCTGCTGCTAAGGCCACCTTCTACCACTCTAAATTCCAAGCATCTGCCTCTAACCCTAGGAAGCTCTTTGCCACATTTTCCTCCCTCCTGAATCCTCCCCCCCCCCTCCCCCCCTCCTCTCTCTCTGTGGATGACTTCGTCAACCACTTTGAAAAGAAGGTTGACGACATCCGATCCTTGTTTGTTAAGCCTAATGACACTGCTGGTCCTGCTCACACTGCCCTACCCTATGCTTTGACTTCTTTCTCCCCTCTCTCTCCAGATAAGATCCTGCGACTTGTGACTGCAGGCCGCCCAACAACCTGCCCGCTTGACCCCATCCCCTCCTCCCTTCTCCAGACCATCTCCGGTGACCTTCTCCCCTACCTCACCTCGCTGATCAACTCATCCTTGACCGCTGGCCATGTCCCTTCCGTCTTCAAGAGAGCGAGAGTTACTCCCCTTCTCAAAAAACCAACACTCGACCCCACTGATGTCAACAACTACAGACCAGTATCCCTTCTTTCTTTTCTTTCCAAAACTATTGAGCGTGCCGTCTTTAGCCAACTCTCTTGCTATCTCTCTCAGAATGACCTTCTTGATCCAAACCAATCAGGTTTCAGGACTGGTCATTCAACTGAGACTGCTCTTCTCTGTGTCACAGAGACTCTCCGCACTGCTAAAGCTAACTCTCTCTCCTCTGCTCTTGTCCTTCTAGATCTGTCTGCTGCCTTTGATACTGTGAACCATCAGATCCTCCTCTCCACCCTCTCCGAAATGGGCATCTCCGGCGCGGCTCACTCCTGGATTGCGTCCTACCTGACCGGTCGCTCCTACCAAGTGGCGTGGCGGGAAGCTGTCTCCGCACCACGTGCTCTCACCACTGGTGTCCCCCAGGGATCGGTTTTGGGCCCTCTCCTTTTCTCCCTATACACCAAGTCACTTGGCTCTGTCATATCCTCACATGGCCTTTCCTATCATTGCTACGCTGACGATACACAACTAATCTTCTCCTTTCCCCCTTCTGATCACCAGGTGGCGAATCGCATCTCTGCATGTCTGGCAGACATATCAGTATGGATGACGGATCACCACCTCAAGCTGAACCCTGGCAAGACGGAGCTGCTCTTCCTCCCCGGGAAGGACTGCCCGTTCCATGATCTCGCCATCACGGTAGACAACTCCGCTGTGTCCTCCTCCCAGAGTGCGAAGAGCCTAGGCGTGACCCTGGACAACACCCTGTCGTTCTCCGCCAACATCAAGGCGGTGACCCGCTCCTGCAGGTTCATGCTCTACAACATTCGGAGAGTGCGACCCTGCCTTACACAGGAAGCGGCGCAGGTCCTGGTCCAGGCACTTGTCATCTCCCGTCTGGACTACTGCAACTCGCTGTTGGCTGGGCTCCCTGCCTGTGCCATTAAACCCCTACAACTCATCCAGAATGCCGCAGCCCGTCTGGTGTTCAACCTTCCCAAGTTCTCTCACGTCACCCCCCTCCTCCGCACACTCCACTGGCTTCCAATTGAAGCTCGCATCCGCTACAAGACCATGGTGCTTGCCTTTGGAGCAGTGAGGGGAACGGCACCCCTGTACCTTCAGGCTCTGATCAGTCCCTACACCCAAACGAGGACATTGCGTTCATCCACCTCTGGCCTGCTGGCTCCCCTTCCTCTGCGGAAGCACAGCTCCCCCTCAGCCCAGTCAAAACTGTTCGCTGCTCTGGCACCCCAATGGTGGAACAAGCTCCCTCACGACGCCAGGACAGCGGAGTCACTCACCACCTTCCGGAGACATTTGAAACCCCACCTCTTTAAGGAATACCTGGGATAGGCTAAAGTATTCCTTCTAACCCCCCCCCCCCCCCAAATTGTAAAGTGGTTATCCCACTGGCTATAGGGTGAACGCACCAATTTGTGAGTCGCTCTGGCTAAGAGCGTCTGCTAAATGACGTTAATGTGCCCTTGAGCAAGGCACTTAACCCTAATTGCTCCTGTAAGTCGCTCTGGTTAAGAGCGTCTGCTAAATGACTAAAATGTAAAATGTAAATGTAAATGTCTACTCATACAGTACCATGCATTTAACAACTAGTTGTTGGTTCTATGGAAAGTCTTGTTTCTCTGTGCTGATGAGCTGTAGCACAGTTGTTTTGAATGAGTCTGGCCAAAATTAAGTTTGGGAAATGAGGCAGATGCTTAATGTTCTTTCTCTCCTCTCCTCTGTGAATTGCCTGACATTGGGTTATTGTGCCCAAACTAGTGACAGCTTTTTGTTTCTTTACTACAGTGCAGATAAGGACATGTACTGGAAGGCAAATGTCTGCTAAGTGAGCTGTCATTTTGTTGTGCTGGAACATTGGGGTCAGATCTGAAAACATCTCCTTTATTTGGACAAGCGTGTTACCATTTAGCACAGGGGTAGGCAACCCTGTTCTTGGAGTGCCACAGGGACCGCAGTATTTTGTTCCAGCTAGGCACCACACCTCACCAACTGTAACGAGTGTCAGTGTAATGCGGTGGATCGAAGTCAGGCGCAGGACACAGAACTCGAGGAAACGTACTTTACTGAACTTGAGTAAAGAAAACAACACAGCAATACCTTCACGCAGGAAGGAACTAACCCGCTCACCAAACGACACACGAAACGAACAACAACCACGCACAAGACACATTGGGAGCACCTGGGTTAAATAGGGTAGGCGTGGTTACACAAATGGGAAACAGGTGTGTGACATAGACAACAGGTGCAACATAGACACATATAACATAGATCGGCAGTAGCTAGTATTCCGGTGACGACGAACGCCGCAGCCTGCCCGAGCAAGGAGGAGGGGCAGCCTCAGCAGAATCCGTGACACCAACTGAGCTAATTGATCAGTGCAGTGATTGCCTAAATTCAACACACCTGGTCTTCCAGGTCTGTTAAATCAAAAACATGAAGTGCCTAGGGTACTCCAGGACCAGGGTTGCCTTCCCCTGGTATAGCACACTAGGAGAGAAAACATATATTTTTTGCCCTGTAGCTAACACTCTTCAAACATTTACATTCATTGTCACATTTGGCCCTGAGGTTTGTTTAAGTCCAGGGGCGTATGTCTCACACACTCCTCACACACGGCCAAGGTAACCCCGGGTTCCGGCGGGGCCGGAATGTGACGTAGCACAGACGCCCTTGCCATGTCAGTCCTAAAGACAGTCAAAGGTCAGGCAGCAGAGGAACAGCAGGCGTGGTACAGATGAAGCTGGAGAAGCAGTCCCAGCGATGCCCCTCTGCTGTCACATCACCAGGCAGCGTGTCCCCTGGGGTTCAGCCGACCGACCAGTCATCTCCAACCCCTGCACTCGGTCCACTCTGGCCATGCAGGACAGGAGGGAGGGGAAAGGTGCGACTCAGCGTATAGGTCTCTTGACTGCTGAGTGTGTCTGTCCAGAATGACCCCCCAGGCAGCTTGGCATTCTGAAGAGCAGAGCAGGTGGCTAGGGGTCTGGCCGAGGCCGGACTGAGGATGCTCGTGCTCTATCTCTCTCTCTCGTCCTCTCTCTTTTCATCTCTCTCTCTTTTAATTTCTCACTCTCTCTCTTCCTCTATATTTTCCTCTCTCTCTCTTTCTCTCGTCATCTCTCTTTTCGTGTCTCTCTCTCTCCTCTCTGTCTTCATCTCTCCCTCTCTCTTCCTCTCTTACTTCATCTCTTTCTGTCCACTCTCTCTTCCTCGTTCTCTCTCTCTTTCACAAACATTATGTATTTTTGTCCCTCTTTCCCCTCTCTCTTCCCTCTTCCTCTTTATCCATCTGTCTCTTTCTCTCCTTATTTCTTGCTCTACCATTTTTATGAATGTCACTTCTTAGGCACAGGGCCAAGGGAAATATACATTCATTATGGGCATTGTCACTGGGACACTTCTGTGTAACCATGAGGAAAATAGTGCTTATTACAGTTCAGACAATTACATTAAACCAAAGTTTAAACAACTTTATGGTCTGTTAAAGCTTTGTCTATTAAATTAAAATACAATCTTTGGGAAAGGGCTCCATTCTACAAAATGGCTATATTTAATTTACACAATTTAGTTTCAAGGTTTCAATTTTCAAGATTTTCTTGTCAGGTGCACAAATACAGTGAAATGCCTTTTTTGCAAGCTCTTTTCCCTACAATGCAGTAATCAATATCAATATACAGTGCCCACCGTAATTATTGGGACAGTGAAGTATTTTTTTGTGTTTTGGCTCTATACTCCAAAAGTTACAATTTGAAGGTAAGTTTAAGGTATTTTCATCCGTATCGGGTGAACCGTTTAGAAACAACAGCACTTTTTGTACATAGTCCCCCCATTTTAGGGGACCAAAAGTATTGGGACAAATTCACTTACACTGTATTAATTAAAGTAGCAAAAAGTTAAGTATTTGGTCCCATATTCATAGCACGCAGTGACTACATCAAGCTTGTGACTCTACACATGTGTTGGATGCATTTGCTGTTTGTTTTGTGCCCAATAGAAATTAATGGAAAATGATGTATCTTATCATTTTGGAGTCACTTTTATTGTAAATAAGAATAGAATATGTTTCAAAACACTTCTACATGAATGTGGATGCTACCATGATTACGGATAATCCTGAATGAATTGTGAATAATGATGAGTGAGAAAGTTACAGACGCACAAATATCATACACCCAAGACATGCTAACTTCTCACCATTACAATAACTGGTTAGCATTTTTGGGGGGTATGATATTTGTGCATCTGTAACACACAAGAAA
This sequence comes from Coregonus lavaretus, assembly GCF_964263955.1. Taxonomy (NCBI): domain Eukaryota; kingdom Metazoa; phylum Chordata; class Actinopteri; order Salmoniformes; family Salmonidae; genus Coregonus; species Coregonus lavaretus. The sequence goes on along the minus strand of NC_139999.1, from coordinate 21,430,775 downwards.
TATAAATAAGAAGAAAACGAGAAAGTAAAGCCCGTTTCCACTGGCACTTAGGGCCAAATTCGAGCTGGCTCTAATGGAATTCTCAAATTCAAGCTGGGTCGAGGGAAACCCGGGCTAGCGCAGCCCAGTTTTACAACTGGTACCAGCTCGATTAGAATTCAGGCTGGTGACGCTGTTACTATGCATCTACCAAGCTGATCACTGCTGGAGGCTGACACAATGTTTAGCTAGTTCGTCTGGGCTTGTTGCTGTTAGCTAGCACATGGACAAGCAGTAGTGCAGTAGTCAGGCATTACACGAATTACCACCATAGCTGAATCCTTCATTCATTTTTGTACTATACAATAAACTTTTATAAGAACAGTCAGCCCTCAAATGCTTGCTACCTAACATTAGCTAGCAAATCAGAGTTGAAACAAGCTAGCTAGCTAGCTAACGTGAGCTAGCAGGAATTTTAGCTGGCCAGGTCATATTGAAAGCTAGCTAGCTACATCATATCAAACCTGTCATCTGGTTTGTTTGGTTAGATAGCTAGCTATTAGCCAATGCCATGGCAAACGAGGTAGGAATTAAGCTAGCTAGCTAACCAGTTATGCTAGCGACAACACTAACCGTTTAGCTAGCTAGTTAACATCAGCAAGCTAAATACATGGCTCTGACTATGGCTGGCACTGGAAGGAGTATGGGTAACGTTAGTTACAGCATGTTCAGGGTAAATTAAATTCTTCAAAATCTTGCAAGCTAGCTAGAAACATTAGCGAAGTCAGCTGTAGTCACATATTGGCTACCTAGCAACATGTCATCATTTCTAATTTCTGGAGGCAGTGGAAACGCAATTTGAGCTAGTCCACCAAGCCCAGCCCAACCTGTGTTGACTTCAAAGTGCAAATGGAAATGGGTCTTAAGTAAGCTATATACAGGGTCAGTTCCAGGGTCAGTGCCAATACCATATTTACAATGTGCAGGGATACTGGAGAGGTAGGGGTAGATATGTATAGGGGAATTTGGTGAAGCAGCGTATATGATATTTGTATGTGAGTGTGTGTGTGTGTAGAGTCAGTACGAATGTGTGTGCTTGTTATGTGTGTGTGAGCAAATGAATTGTGTGTGTGTATGAGTGTGTATGAGTGTGTAGAGTCCTGAGAGTGTGCATAGAGTCAGTGCAAAAATAAACAATTACATCAAAGTGTCAATGCAGATAGTCTGTGTAGCCATTTTGTTAGCTATTTAGCATTCGTATGGCTTGGGGATAGAAGCTGTTCAGGAGCCTGTGGTGTCAGAATTGATGCTCCGGTACCGCTTGTCGTGCGGAAGCAGAAAGAACAGTCTATGGCTTGGGTGGCTGGAGTCTTTCATAATTTTCCGGCCCTTCCTTTCACACAGTCTAATATAGAGGACCTGGATGGCAGGGAGCTCAGCCACAGTGATGTACTGGGCTGTCCGCACCCCCCTCTGTAGTGCCATGCTATCGAGGGTGGTGCAGTTGCCATACCAATGTACTTAAGTATAACAACTTTAAAGTAGTGCTTAAGTAGTTTTTTGGGGTATCTGTACTACTACTTTATATTATTTACAACTTTTCCTTTTACTTCACTACATTCCTAAAGAAAATAATATACTTTTTACTCCATACATTTTTCCTGACACGCAAAAGTACTCGTCACATTTTGAATACTTAGCAGGACAGATTTTATTTTTCAATTCACACTTATCAAGAGAGCATCCCTGGTCATCCGTACTGCCTCTAATCTGGTGGACTCACTAAACACAAATACTTTGTTTGTAAATATGTCTGAGTGTTGGAGTGTGCCCCTGGCTATCCGTAAATAAAACAATTGTGCTGTCTGGTTTGCTTAATATAAGGAATTTAAAATTATTCATACTTTTACTTTTGATACTTAAGTATATTTTAGCAATTACATTTACTTTGACACTTACAGTGAGGGAAAAAAGTATTTGATCCCCTGCTGATTTTGTACGTTTTCCCACTGACAAAGAAATAATCAGTCTATAATTTTAATGGTAGGTTTATTTGAACAGTGAGAGACAGAATAACAACAAAACAATCCAGAAAAAAGCATGTCAAAAAAGTTATAAATTGATTTGCATTTTAATGAGGGAAATAAGTATTTGACCCCCTCTCAATCAGAAAGATTTCTGGCTCCCAGGTGTCTTTTATACAGGTAACGAGCTGAGATTAGGAGCACACTCTTAAAGGGAGTGCTCCTAATCTCAGCTTGTTACCTGTATAAAAGACACCTGTCCACAGAAGCAATCAATCAATCAGATTCCAAACTCTCCACCATGGCCAAGACCAAAGAGCTCTCCAAGGATGTCAGGGACAAGATTGTACACCTACACAAGGCTGGAATGGGCTACAAGACCATCGCCAAGCAGCTTGGTGAGAAGTTGACAACAGTTGGTGCGATTATTTGCAAATGGAAGAAACACAAAATAACTGTCAATCTCCCTCGGCCTGGGGCTCCATGCAAGATCTCACCTCGTGGAGTTGCAATGATCATGAGAACGGTGAGGAATCAGCCCAGAACTACACGGGAGGATCTTGTCAATGATCTCAAGGCAGCTGGGACCATAGTCACCAAGAAAACAATTGGTAACACACTATGCCGTGAAGGACTGAAATCCTGCAGCGCCCGCAACGTCCCCCTGCTCAAGAAAGCACATTTACAGGCCCGTCTGAAGTTTGCCAATGAACATCTGAATGATTCAGAGGAGAACTGGGTGAAAGTGTTGTGGTCAGATGAGACCAAAATCGATCTCTTTGGCATCAACTCAACTCGCCGTGTTTGGAGGAGGAGGAATGCTGCCTGTGACCCCAAGAACACCATCCCCACCGTCAAACATGGAGGTGGAAACATTATGCTTTGGGGGTGTTTTTCTGCTAAGGGGACAGGACAACTTCACCGCATCAAAGGGACGATGGACGGCGCCATGTACTGTCAAATCTTGGGTGAGAACCTCCTTCCCTCAGCCAGGGCATTGAAAATGGGTCGTGGATGGGTATTCCAGCATGACAATGACCCAAAAACACACGGCCAAGGCAACAAAGGAGTGGCTCAAGAAGAAGCACATTAAGGTCCTGGAGTGGCCTAGCCAGTCTCCAGACCTTAATCCCATAGAAAATCTGTGGAGGGAGCTGAAGGTTCGAGTTGCCAAACGTCAGGCTCGAAACCTTAATGACTTGGAGAAGATCTGCAAAGAGGAGTGGGACAAAATCCCTCCTGAGATGTGTGCAAACCTGGTGGCCAACTACAAGAAACGTCTGACCTCTGTGATTGCCAACAAGGGTTTTGCCACCAAGTACTAAGTCATGTTTTGCAGAGGGGTCAAATACTTATTTACCTCATTAAAATGCAAATCAATTTATAACATTTTTGACATGCGTTTTTCAGGATTTTTTTGTTGTTATTCTGTCTCTCATTGTTCAAATAAACCTACCATTAAAATGTTTGACTGATCATGTCTTTGTCAGTGGGCAAACGTACTAAATCAGCAGGGGATCAAATACTTTTTTCCCTCACTGTAAGTATATTTAAAACCAAATACTTTTAGACTTTTACTCAAGTAGTATTTTACTGGGTGACTTTCACTTTTACTTGAGTCATTTTCTATGAAGGTATCTTTATTTTTACTCAAGTATGACAATTGGATACTTTTTCCACCGCCTCGATTCAGTCTTATGTAGAAAAAATTGAAAAGGTGTTTTTACATTTGATAAAAGTAGAGACTCAGTGCTACAAAATGGTATATCGTACACTGCATTTGAGGAACAATGGGAAAGTAATTTTGCTTTGAAAGTTGATAAACTTGTAACCCCACTTTTAAGAAAATGGCCCTTGAATGTTTTGATACACCTACCGGAGAGCTCTTCTTTGTCTACACCTATTCAGCATCATTCACACCCTCTTAAGCCTTTGCCCCACCTATGTCTTGATAATAAGGAAAAACTCCAGGTAAAAATACACTTTATCTAGTCCTTGATGGTAGACAACACACCTCCTTCAACATGCATACCGCAAACAGACCAAACTCATCTTGTCTCCTCTTCTTATCTTTGGTTGACCCGAAAAAACAAACATAGCGGCGCACACAAACTACCCATTGTCGGTTTACTTTAGATGTGTGTTTTACTCAATTATTTTGATCAATGGTGAGCTCACCCGTGATGTGATGAATTGTAAATAGTAATTTCTATTACAGTGGGGGGGGGGAAGTATTTAGTCAGCCACCAATTGTGCAAGTTCTCCCACTTAAAAAGATGAGAGAGGCCTGTAATTTTCATCATATGTACACGTCAACTATGACAGACAAAATGAGGAAAAGAAAATCCAGAAAATCACATTGTAGGATTTTTAATACATTTATTTGCAAATTATGGTGGAAAATAAGTATTTGGTCACCTACAAACAAGCAAGATTTCTGGCTCTCACAGACTTGTAACTTCTTCTTTAAGAGGCTCCTCTGTCCTCCACTTGTTATCTGTATTAATGGCACCTGTTTGAACTTGTTATCAGTATAAAAGACACCTGTCCACAACCTCAAACAGTCACACTCCAAACTCCACTATGGCCAAGACCAAAGAGCTGTCAAAGGACACCAGAAACAAAATTGTAGACCTGCACCAGGCTGGGAAGACTGAATCTGCAATAGGTAAGCAGCTTGGTTTGAAGAAATCAACTGTGGGAGCAATTATTAGGAAATGGAAGACATACAAGACCACTGATAATCTCCCTCGATCTGGGGCTCCACGCAAGATCTCACCCCGTGGGGTCAAAATGATCACAAGAACGGTGAGCAAAAATCCCAGAACCACACAGGGGACCTCGTGAATGACCTGCAGAGAGCTGGGACCAAAGTAACAAAGCCTACCATCAGTAACACACTACGCCGCCAGGGACTCAAATCCTGCAGTGCCAGACGTGTCCCCCTGCTTAAGCCAGTACATGTCCAGGCCCGTCTGAAGTTTGCTAGAGTGCATTTGGATGATCCAGAAGAGGATTGGGAGAATGTCATATGGTCAGATGAAACCAAAATATAACTTTTTGGTAAAAACTCAACTCGTCGTGTTTGGAGGACAAAGAATGCTGAGTTGCATCCAAAGAACACCATACCTACTGTGAAGCATGGGGGTGGAAACATCATGCTTTGGGGCTGTTTTTCTGCAAAGGGACCAGGACGACTGGTCCGTGTAAAGGAAATAATTAATGGGGCCATGTATCGTGAGACTTTGAGTGAAAACCTCCTTCCATCAGCAAGGGCATTGAAGATGAAACGTGGCTGGGTCTTTCAGCATGACAATGATCCCAAACACACCGCCCGGGCAACGAAGGAGTGGCTTCTTAAGAAGCATTTCAAGGTCCTGGAGTGGCCTAGCCAGTCTCCAGATCTCAACCCCATAGAAAATCTTTGTAGGGAGTTGAAAGTCCGTGTTGCACAGCGACAGCCCCAAAACATCACTGCTCTAGAGGAGATCTGCATGGAGGAATGGGCCAAAATACCAGCAACAGTGTGTGAAAACCTTGTGAAGACTAACAGAAAACGTTTGACCTGTGTCATTGCCAACAAAGGGTATATAACAAAGTATTGAGAAACTTTTATTATTGACCAAATACTTATTTTCCACCATAATTTGCAAATAAATTCATTAGAAATCCTACAATGTGATTTTCTGGAATTTTTTTTCAAATGTTGTCTGTCATAGTTGACATGTACCTATGATGAAAATTACAGGCCTCTCTCATCTTTTTAAGTGGGAGAATTTGCACAATTGGTGGCTGACTAAATACTTTTTTCCCCCACTGTATCTAATTCACATTATGGTTTCTGTCAGCTGAGAGTTAGTTAAATATGACCACTAGACCACTTTCGTCAGTTAGCGCTAGGACTAATGTAGCCTACATTTTCCAGTTTTTGTGATTGTGTTATGCTGTCGCCACTTCTCTGAATATCTGGACATTGCATCCAAAAATAAACTGGTCACATTCAGGACATGACGTTGTAAGGACTGTGTTTGTGCAAAATGTTTCTGTGAAGAAACAGTGTTGCCAGCTCAAACGCTGACTGTTGCATCAATCGAAACTGGACGTTCTAAATAAGCATTCTAATGACACCGGTTTGAGCGTGCGCTGTAGGGACCACTGTAGAATGATCACATTGTGTGTTGGTACACGTCAAAGGGTTAAGTCTGGGAAAACTCCAGGGCTGGATGGCATACCAGTTGAGGTATACCAAACCTTTTTTGATGTACTCAGAGGACCGTTATTAACATGTTTTAACTACTCCTATAAAAATGGTAGATTATCAGACACTCAACAAGAAGGTCTGATTTCGGATATTATTAATCCTAATCAGAAAGGCTTTTTACATGGATGATACATTAGAGATAAAATAAGACAAGTACTGGAAACAATATAAAAAATATGGGAAACCAGGCCTGGTATTCATAGCTGACTTTGAAAAGGCTTTTGATAAAGTATGACATGAATTTATATATAAATGCCTGGAATATTTTAATTTTGGAGAATCTCTTATACAATGGGTTAAAGTTATGTATAGTAACCCTAGGTGTAAAATAGTGAATAATGGCTACTTCTCAAAAAGTATTAAACTGTCAAGAGTAGTAAAACAAGGCTGTCCACTATCGGCATATCTACGTATGTGCCCTTGATGATGGACGTTGGACGTAGGTGAAGGAGGAGGTCGTCGCGTAAGCTTGGCGTCGGGTAAACTTGGCTTTATACATAGCTTGGGCTTTGTCGAGTAAGTCTTAAACTATGTATTTAGATTGTAGTTAGGTATTGTAGGTAGTTATCGTGGGTTGTTGTATGTAATTATTGTAGGTTAGTATTGTATTCGGCTGTGCCCGGTGTAGCACGAATCTAGCTAGCTAACCCACCACCTGGACTAGCTGGCGAGTAGCTATTAGCAACGGTATAGTTGTTTCACGCCTGAGAGTGCCTGTAATTACGCCAGCTGGCTGCCTACAATAATTACATACAATAATTGCCTACCATTCAGCTGTTTTCTAACCTCATTGTCTGAACCGTTAACGTTAGGTAGCAAGTGGCTACTGTGCTTGAAATGTCGCTAGCTTGTTGCTACCTGGATAGCTACTAGTAAACAATAGCTGGAACGACCGAGCGAACAGACGCGAACTGGCTGAGTCAATTCAGTGGCTAGCTTTGCACTTGTCTAGCTAACAGTAGCTGCTAGGGGTAAGTCATAACCTACATTTGTGTTTTGTTTTTTACATATTGATAGCCCGAGTCGTTCAAGGAATTCGGGACATGGGTGACTAGTTAACGTTAGTTTGGCTCTCTCTGTGTGTTCGTGCCGTGAAAGGAGGGGTTCTTCTTTGTCTGAAAGCAATGGCTAGCTAGTTTGCTAACTATTCTAGCTAACTAACTGGCTGAATAAGTTGACGACGGACTCGCTCAAGCTGTCGGGACTAACCCACAACGTTAGACACGGACACGAACGATCTGCTTGCGTGTTGATACACTGGTGGTTTGTTGTGGCCGAGTATTGGCGCTAAACCGTGTTGTCGGAGTCCGGCATGCTAGCTGGCTGTGGCGTCTTATGACTAGGTGCCCGGACGATTTTCACAGAATAATACTGCACCTAGTTAGCTAGCTGAATAAACTAAGTTAGTCTATTCGTAGAAAACATTGAACCGCTGTAGTTTACAACAATTATAGTTTCTGAGGTGGAAGTTGGGAGAGTTATATTTGGGAGTTGTGGTGAGGGAGGCCCCGCTCTCTCCTTTCCCAGATGTTTAGTTCATTTCATTCCAATCTCCTCTGCATTATTGTAGCCATCTGCTGCAGCCTGTCAACTATGCCTCTGCCTATCCCTGTTCTCTCCTCTCCGCACAGGCTACACAAACGCCTCACACCGCGTGGCTGCTGCCTCTCTAACCTGGTGGTCCCTGCACGCACCACCCACGTGGAGTTCCAGGTCTCAGGCAGCCTCTGGAACTGCCGTTCTGCTGCCAACAAGGCAGAGTTCATCTCAGCCTATGCTACCCTCCAGTCCCTCGACTTCTTGGCGCTGACGGAAACATGGATTACCACTGAAAACACTGCTACTCCTACTGCTCTCTCCTCGTCTGACCATGTGTTCTCGCATACCCCGAGAGCATCTGGTCAGCGGGGTGGTGGCACAGGAATCCTCATCTCTCCCAAGTGGACATTCTCAATTTTTCCCCTGACCCATCTGTCTATCTCCTCATTTGAATTCCATGCTGTCACAGTCACTAGCCCATTTAAGCTTAATATCCTTGTCATCTATCGCCCTCCAGGTTCCCTTGGAGAGTTCATCAATGAGCTTGATGCCTTGATAAGTTCCTTTCCTGAGGATGGCTCACCCCTCACAGTTCTGGGGGATTTCAACCTCCCTACGTCTACATTTGACTCATTTCTCTCTGCCTCCTTCTTTCCACTCCTCTCCTCTTTTGACCTCACCCTCTCACCGTTCCCCCCTACTCACAAGGCAGGCAATACGCTTGACCTCATCTTTACTAGATGCTGTTCTTCTACTAATCTCACTGCAACTCCCCTCCATGTCTCCGACCACTACTTTGTATCCTTTTCTCTCTCCCTCTCCTCCAACACTACTCACTCTGTGTCACGGTTTCGGCCGAGGCTGCTCCTCCTCCTGGTTCGGGCAGGCTTCGGCGGTCGTCGTCCCCGGAGTACTAGCTGCCACCGATCTATGTTTCATGTTCGTTTGGTTTTGTCTTGATGTTGTACACCTGTGTCTAGTTAGTCCTCGTTAGTGTCCTATTTAAGTCTCGTTGTGTGTGTCTGTGTTTGTGTGTGATTGCTCTTCTGTTTTGGTGTTTGAGCTACGTACTTCCCTCCAGTGTTTGGAGAGGTTTTCGCACATGTTAGTGCGCCGTTTATTTGACGCCTGTGTGCGCCGTTATTTCGCCTCCGGGCTTATTGTGCTCATTTACTCCGTGAATATCTCACTAAAGTATTTTGGACTGAGCTTCTGCGTCCTGCGCTTGATTCCTGCACCACACCCACCTTCAGCACCCCTTGACAGAATTACACACCTTAATGGAATCAGCAGGATCAACAGTCACGCCAGAGTCGCTCGAGGAGCATGTCCGCGGCCAGGATGACCAGATACGACAACTGGGGACCGCTCTACAGGACGTCATCAACACCCTGCACCGATGGGAGGCCAGCGGGGTACCCACACCTCCACCTACCCTGCCAACCCCATCGGCCGGTCCACCAGTCCCAGGTCCGGAACCCAGGGGGATTCGGCTCTCGCTCCCGAGGGCGTATGACGGAACATCTGCCGGGTGTCAGGGTTTCCTCCTGAAGGTGGAACTCTACCTGGCCACTGTACACCCGGTGCCCTCGGGACACGAGAGCGTTTCCGCCCTCATCTCCTGTCTCACGGGCAAGGCATTGGAATGGGCCAACGCCGAGTGGAGGAAGATGGACGCCATCACCATCTCCTACGCCGAGTTCTCCCGTCGCTTCAAGGCCGTGTTCGACCATCCACCTGAGGGCAAAGCGGCGGGGGAGCGTCTAGTCCACCTGAGACAGGGGAGGAGGAGCGCACAGGCGTTTGCGCTGGAGTTCCGGACTCTAGCGGCGGACGCAGGGTGGAATGAACGGGCCCTCATCGACCATTTTCGATGTAGCCTACGGGAGGACGTTCAACGTGAGTTGGCCTGCAGGGATACCAATCTCACCTTCGACCAGTTGGTCGATATGTCCATCCGTCTGGACACCCTGCTGGCCACCCGTGGACGTCCCGAGGGGGGTCCGTCCATTCCGCCCTCCGGCACCTCCGAGCAGAGCCCTATGGAGCTCGGGGGTGCCGGCGCTAGAGAAAGGAGGAGGAGGAGCCCGAGGGGGCCTGTCTCCTGCACCAAGTGCGGTCGTGGAGGGCACACTGCGGCCAGGTGCTGGGGAGGGTTCTCCGGGGGAGAAGACAACAGGCCACGCACTGGGGAGCCCTCCCAGGTGAGTAGACGCCCCACTTACCCAGAGCTCTCTGTTGCGCACTTTTGTATACCTGTTTGTTTTCCACAGGTTGCACCTCATTCCCAGCATAAGGCGCTAGTAGATTCAGGCGCAGCTGGGAATTTTGTTGATCGGAAGTTTTGTTTAGATTTAGGGATCCCTCTCCTACCTGTTGACAAACCTTTTCCCGTTCATGCCTTAGATAGCCGCCCGTTGGGGTCGGGGTTGATTAGGGAGATCACAGCACCACTTAGGATGTGTGCGCAGGGGGGTCATGAAGAGACTATACAGCTGTATCTGATCGACTCTCCTGCGTACCCAGTGGTGCTGGGTATTCCCTGGTTAAGCACCCATAACCCTGCTATTTCGTGGCAACAGAGGGCTCTCGATGGGTGGTCTGCTCAGTGCGAGGGGCGATGTCTGGGTGTTTCCGTGGGGGGCGACTTCGGTGGAAAGTCCAAACCAAGTGCCCGCACTGCACATTCCGCCTGAATATGGGGATTTAGATCTCGTGTTTAGTAAGACTAGGGCGACGCAGTTGCCTCCTCATAGACAGGGGGATTGTACGATTGATCTCCAGGCAGGAGCAGCGCTCCCACGGAGCCACGTGTATCCTTTGTCTCAAGAGGAGAGAAAAGCTATGGAGACTTACATAGCCGAATCTTTGAGACAGGGATACATTCGGCCCTCCACTTCTCCCGCCTCCTCGAGCTTCTTTTTTGTGAAGAAAAAAGATGGAGGGTTGCGCCCGTGCATTGATTACCGTGGTCTCAATCAGATTACTGTGAAATACAGTTATCCACTCCCTCTGATTGCGACCATGACGGAGTCATTGCATGGAGCGCGGTTTTTCACAAAACTGGATCTCAGGAGCGCGTATAACTTGGTGCGCATTAGGGAGGGCGACGAATGGAAAACAGTGTTTAGTACCACGTCAGGTCATTTCGAGTATCTCGTCATGCCATATGGGTTGATGAATGCTCCATCAGTCTTCCAATCCTTCGTAAATGACATTTTCCGGGATATGCAGGGGCAAGGGGTGGTCGTGTACATTGATGACATTCTGGTGTACTCGTCTACCCGAGCCGAGCATATAACCCTGGTGTGTCGTGTATTGAGGAGGCTGTTGGAGCACGACCTATATGTCAAGGCAGAGACATTTCTGTTTTTCCAGGAGTCGGTCTCCTTTTTGGGTTATCGGTTGTCCGCGTCAGGGGTGAGAATGGAGGTGGATCGTGTGTCCGCTGTGCGTAATTGGCAAACCCCAACCACTGTCAAAGAGGTGCAGCAGTTCTTGGGTTTTGCGAATTACTACCGGAGGTTTATCCGGGGTTTTGGACAGGTGGCAGCTCCCATCACGTCCCTTCTGAAAGGGGGTCCGGTGCGCCTGCAGTGGTCAGCTGATGCGGACAGGGCCTTTAGGAAACTGAAGGACCTGTTTACGTCGGCTCCGGTGCTGGCGCATCCGGATCCCGCATTACCCTTTCAGGTTGAGGTGGACGCGTCTGAGGCTGGTATAGAGGCCGTTCTCTCTCAACGGTCCGGCACGCCACCTAAACTCCGCCCCTGTGCTTTTTACTCAAAAAAGCTCAGCCCGGCGGAGCATAATTATGACGTCGGGGACAGGGAGCTGTTAGCCGTAGTTCAGGCCCTTAAGGTGTGGAGGCATTGGCTTGAGGGGGCTCAACACCCTTTCCTCATTTTGACTGACCATCGGAACCTGGAGTACATCCGGGCAGCGAGGAGACTGAACCCTCGCCAGGCTCGATGGAGTATGTTTCTCACCAGGTTCGTATTTAAAGTCACGTACATCCCTGGGTCCCAGAATGGTAAGGCAGATGCGCTGTCCCGGTTGTATGACACGGAGGAGAGGTCCGTTGAGCCTACTCCCATACTACCGGAGTCTTGTCTTGTGGCACCGGTGGTGTGGGAGGTTGATGCCGAAATCGAGCGAGCGTTGCGTACCGACCCCAGCCCTCCAGTGTCCTGAGGGTCGGAAGTACGTTCCGCTCGAGATTCGGGATCGACTCATTTACTGGGCTCACACGTCACCCTCCTCTGGACATCCGGGTATTGGCCGGACAGTGCATTGTCTTAGCACTAAATACTGGTGGCCCACGTTAGCCAGGGATGTGAGGGTTTATGTCTCCTCCTGCTCGGTGTGCGCCCAGTGTAAGGCGCCCAGACACCTGCCCAGGGGTAAGTTACAACCCCTGCCCGTTCCACAACGACCATGGGTCCCACCTCTCGGTGGATTTTGTGACAGACCTTCCCCTCTCTCAGGGGAATACCACCATCCTGGTCGTTGTGGACCCGTTCTCTAAGGCCTGTCGTCTTCTCCCTATGTCGGGTCTGCCTACTGCCCTACAAACCGCAGAGGCCCTATTTACCCACGTCTTCCGGCATTACGGGGTACCCGAGGATATAGTGTCTGATCGAGGCCCCCAGTTTACCTCCCGAGTTTGGAGAGCGTTCATGGAGCGTTTGGGGGTCTCGGTTAGCCTTACCTCAGGGTACCACCCGGAGAGTAACGGGCAGGTAGAACGTGTCAACCAGGATGTGGGTAGGTTTCTGAGGTCGTATTGCCAGGACCGGCCTGAGGAGTGGGCTCGATACATTCCCTGGGCCGAGATGGCCCAGAACTCTCTCCGCCACTCCTCTACCAACCTAACCCCCTTCCAATGTGTGTTAGGTTACCAGCCGGTTCTGGCACCTTGGCAGCAGAGCCAGATCGAGGCCCCTGCGGTGGATGATTGGATGAGGCGCTCGGAGGAGACGTGGAACGCTGCCCACGTCCACCTGCAGCGGGCCGTCCGTCGTCACAAGGCGAGCGCCGATCTCCACCGCAGTGAGGGGCCGGTGTACGCACCCGGAGATCGAGTCTGGCTCTCTACCAGAAACCTACCCCTCCGCCTGCCCTGCCGGAAGCTGGGTCGGCGGTTTGTGGGGCCTTTTAAAGTCCTGAGAAGATTGAACGAGGTGTGTTATAGGTTACATCTACCTGTTGAATATAAGAATATTAACCCCTCGTTCCATGTGTCTCTTCTCAGGCCGGTGGTAGCTGGTCCACTCCAGGAAGGTGAGATAGGAGAGACTCCTCCGCCCCCACTGGACATCGAGGGGGTCCATCTTGGACTCAAGGCGCCGGATGGGGGGTCTCCAGTATCTCGTGGAGTGGGAGGGGTACGGCCCGGAGGAGTGGTGCTGGGTGCCGCGGAGGGACATCCTAGACCCATCTCTCCTGTCGGAGTTCCACCGGGACCATCCCGCGCGCCCTGCTCCGCGTCCTCCTGGTCGTCCCCGAGGCCGGGGTCGGCGCACGGCTGGAGCCGCGCGTCAAGGGGGGGGGTACTGTCACGGTTTCGGCCGAGGCTGCTCCTCCTCCTGGTTCGGGCAGGCTTCGGCGGTCGTCGTCCCCGGAGTACTAGCTGCCACCGATCTATGTTTCATGTTCGTTTGGTTTTGTCTTGATGTTGTACACCTGTGTCTAGTTAGTCCTCGTTAGTGTCCTATTTAAGTCTCGTTGTGTGTGTCTGTGTTTGTGTGTGATTGCTCTTCTGTTTTGGTGTTTGAGCTACGTACTTCCCTCCAGTGTTTGGAGAGGTTTTCGCACATGTTAGTGCGCCGTTTATTTGACGCCTGTGTGCGCCGTTATTTAGCCTCCGGGCTTATTGGGCTCATTTACTCCGTGAATATCTCACTAAAGTCTTTTGGACTGAGCTTCTGCGTCCTGCGCTTGATTCCTGCACCACACCCACCTTCAGCACCCCTTGACACTCTGCCCCTACACAGATGGTAATGCGCCGTCGCAACCTTCGCTCTCTCTCTCCCGCTACTCTCTCCTCTTCCATCCTATCATCTCTTCCCTCTGCTCAATCCTTCTCCCTCCAATCTCCTGATTCTGCCTCCTCAACCCTCCTCTCCTCCCTTTCTGCATCCTTTGACTCTCTATGTCCCCTATACTCCCGGCCGGCTCGGTCCTCCCCTCCAGCTCCGTGGCTTGATGACTCATTGCGAGCTCACAGAACAGAGCTCCGGGCAGCTGAGTGGAAATGGAAGAAAACTAGACTCCCTGCGGACCTGGCATCTTTTCACTCCCTCCTCTCTACATTTTCTTCATCTGTTTCTGCTGCTAAGGCCACTTTCTACCACTCTAAATTCCAAGCATCTGCCTCTAACCCTAGGAAGCTCTTTGCCACATTCTCCTCCCTGCTGAATCCTCCTCCCCCCCCCCCCCCCCCCCCACACTGCTGGTCCTGCTCACACTGCCCTACCCTATGCTTTGACTTCTTTCTCCCCTCTCTCTCCAGATAAAATCTTGCGACTTGTGATGGCAGGCCGCCCAACAACCTGCCCGCTTGACCCTGTCCCCTCCTCTCTTCTCCAGACCATCTCCGGTGACCTTCTCCCTTACCTCACCTCGCTGATCAACTCATCCTTGACCGCTGGCTATGTCCCTTCCGTCTTCAATAGAGCGAGAGTTGCACCCCTTCTCAAAAAACCAACACTCGATCCCTCTGATGTCAACAACTACAGACCAGTATCCCTTCTTTCTTTTCTCTCCAAAACTATTGAGCGTGCCGTCTTTAGCCAACTCTCTTGCTATCTCTCTCAGAATGACCTTCTTGATCCAAACCAGTCAGGTTTCAAGACTGGTCATTCAACTGAGACTGCTCTTCTCTGTGTCACGGAGGCTCTCCGCACTGCTAAAGCTAACTCTCTCTCCTCTGCTCTTATCCTTCTAGACCTGTCTGCTGCCTTTGATACTGTGAACCATCAGATCCTCCTCTCCACCCTCTCCGAGCTGGGCATCTCCGGCGCGGCTCACTCTTGGATTGCGTCCTACCTGACCGGTCGCTCCTACCAAGTGGCGTGGCGAGAAGCTGTCTCCGCACCACATGCTCTCACCACTGGTGTCCCCCAGGGCTCAGTTCTAGGCCCTGGCACTGTCATATCCTCACATGGCCTCTCCTATCATTGCTACGCTGACGACACACAACTAATCTTCTCCTTTCCCCCTTCTGATAACCAGGTGGCGAATCGCATCTCTGCATGTCTGGCAGACATATCAGTATGGATGACGGATCACCACCTCAAGCTGAACCTTGGCAAGACGGAGCTGCTCTTCCTCCCGGGGAAGGACTGCCTGTTCCATGATCTCGCCATCACGGTTGACAACTCCGTTGTGTCCTCTTCCCAGAGTGCGAAGAGCCTTGGCGTGACCCTGGACAACACCCTGTCGTTCTCCGCTAACATCAAGGCGGTGACCCGATCCTGTAGGTTCATGCTCTACAACATTCGGAGAGTACGACCCTGCCTTACACAGGAAGCGGCACAGGTCCTAATCCAGGCACTTGTCATCTCCCGTCTGGATTACTGCAACTCGCTGTTGGCTGGGCTCCCTGCCTGTGCCATTAAATCCCTACAACTCATCCAGAATGCCGCAGCCCGTCTGGTGTTCAACCTTCCCAAGTTCTCTCACGTCACCCCGCTCCTCCGCACACTCCACTGGCTTCCAGTTGAAGCTCGCATCTGCTACAAGACCATGGTGCTTGCCTACGGAGCTGTGAGGGGAACGGCACCTCCGTACCTTCAGGCTCTGATCAGTCCCTACACCCAAACGAGGGCATTGCGTTCATCCACCTCTGGCCTGCTGGCTCCCCTACCTCTGCGGAAGCATAGTTCCCGCTCAGCCCAGTCAAAACTGTTCGCTGCTCTGGCACCCCAATGGTGGAACAAGCTCCCTCACGACGCCAGGACAGCGGAGTCACTCACCACCTTCCGGAGACATTTGAAACCCCACCTCTTTAAGGAATACCTGGGATAGGATAAAGTAATCCTTCTACCCCCCCTTACCCCAACCCCCCCCCCCCCCCCCCAAAAAAAAAAAAACATTTTAAAAAAAACATTGTAAAGTGGTTATCCCACTGGTGAATGCACCTATTTGTAAGTCGCTCTGGATAAGAGTGTCTGCTAAATGACGTAAATGTAAATGTAAAATGTATGTATTATGGCCATCGAAATGTTAGCTGTTAAAATCAGATCCAACAATAATATCAAGGGGCTAGAAATCAAGGGCTTAAAAACAAAGGTGTCATTGTACTCAGATGATTCATGTTTTCTTTTAAATCCACAATTTGGATACCTCCACTGCCTCATAGAGGATCTAGATACTTTTTCTAACCTCTCTGGATTACAACCAAATTATGATGTGTACTATATTACGTATTGGATCACTAAAAAATACAACTTCTACATTACCATGTAGTTTACCAATAAAATGGTCTAACGGTGATGTGGAAATACTCTGTATTCATATCCCAAAGTAAATAAAAAATCTCACTACAATACATTTTAATAGAAAGTTAGCATAAACAGATAAGATCTTGTTACCATGGAAAGGAAAATACCTGTCTATTTGTGGAAAAATCACCCTGATTAACTCATTAGTCACATCCCAGTTTACCTACTTGCTTACGGCCTTGCCTACACCTAGCGACTTGTTTTTTAAATTATATGACCAAAAATGTTTAAATTTTATTTGGAACGGCATACCAGACAAAATTAAACAGGACTATTTATATAATGAATATGAATTCGGAGGGCAGAAATGATTAAATATTAATGCATTAGACCTCTCACTAAAGGCTTCTGTCATACAATAGTTATACTTAAATCCAAACTGGTTCTCTAGCAGATTAGTAAGAATGTCTCACCCCATGTTCAAGAATGGCCTCTTTGCCTTTATTCAGATTACAACCTCTCACTTTCGGTTATTTGAAAATGAAATAATCTCCAAAATATCGCTATTTTTAAAACAAGCCATAAAAAGTTGGTTGCAATTTCAATTTAATCCACCAGAAAAGACAGGACAAATAATACAACAAATATTATGGTTAAAAAATCAAATATAGTAATTGATAAAAAACAAACATTTGTTAAATTGTATTTTTTATCGAAAGGTATAATCTTTGTAAATTATATCATAAATAGGACTGCTGGAGTTATGTCACACATGCACCTAACAAAAATATATGGAAATGTCCGCTCTACCCAAAATTACAACCAACTAATTGCAGCATTACCGCAAAAATGGAAGAGGCAAGTGGAAGTGGGAAAAAGTAAGGAACTTGTCTGTCGGCCCTGCATTAAAGACCAAAATTGGTTAAAGAAAAGTGTGATAAATAAAAAAGTATACCAGTTTCATTTAAGGACCAGAAAATGGACAGCTGTGCCATATAGACTGCAAAATAGTTGGGAAGAGAGTTTCGATGTACCCATTCCATGGCAAATGGTTTATGAACTGATACGCAAAACAACGCCGGATTCAAAACTTATAATTTTTCAATTTAAATTATTATACAAAATTCTTGCAACCAATAGAAGTGGGGAGAACAAGTATTTGATACACTGCCGATTTTGCAGGTTTTCCTACTTACAAAGCATGTAGAGGTCTGTAATTTTTATCATAGGTACACTTCAACTGTGAGAGACGGAATCTAAAACAAAAATCCCCAAAATTACATTGTATGATTTTTAAGTAATGAATTTGCATTTTATTGCATGACATAAGTATTTGATACATCAGAAAAGCAGAACTTAATATTTGGTACAGAAACCTTTGTTTGCAATTACAGAGATCATACGTTTCCTGTAGGTCTTGTCCTGGTTTGCACACACTGCAGCAGGGATTTTGGCCCACTCCTCCATACAGACCTTCTCCAGATCCTTCAGGTTTGGGGGCTGTCACTGGGCAATACGGACTTTCAGTGCCCTCCAAAGATTTTCTATTGGGTTCAGGTCTGGAGACTGGCTAGGCCACTCCAGGACCTTGA
This sequence comes from Coregonus lavaretus, assembly GCF_964263955.1. Lineage (NCBI taxonomy): Eukaryota > Metazoa > Chordata > Actinopteri > Salmoniformes > Salmonidae > Coregonus > Coregonus lavaretus. Next base: position 21,412,933 of record NC_139999.1, on the reverse strand, counting down.
GATGCTTCTTACGGAGCCACTCCTTAGTTGCCCTGGCTGTGTGTTTCGGGTCGTTGTCATGCTGGAAGACCCAGCCACGACCCATCTTCAATGCTCTTTCTCAGGGAAGGAGGTTGTTGGCCAAGATCTCGCGATACATGGCCCCATCCATCCCCCCCTCAATACGGTGCAGTCGTCCTGTCCCCTTTGCAGAAAAGCATCCCCAAGGAATGATGTTTCCACCTCCATGCTTCACGATTGAGATGGTGTTCTTGGGGTTGTACTCATCCTTCTTCTTCCTCCAAACACCGCGAGTGGAGTTTAGACCAAAAAGCTCTATTTTTGTCTCATCAGACCACATGACCTTCTCCCATTCCTCCTCTGGATCATCCAGATGGTCATTGGCAAACTTCAGACGGGTCTGGACATGCGCTGGCTTGAGCAGGGGGACCTTGCGTGCGCTACAGGATTTTAATCCATGACGGCGTAGTGTGTTATTAATGGTTTTCTTTGAGACTGTGGTCCCAGCTCTCTTCAGTTGTAGTTCTGGGCTGATCCCTTACCTTCCTCATGATCATTGATGCCCCACGAGGTGAGATCTTGCATGGAGCCCCAGACCGAGGGTGATTGACCGTCATCTTGAACTTCTTCCATTTTCTAATAATTGCGCCAACAGTTGTTGCCTTCTCACCAAGCTGCTTGCCTATTGTCCTGTAGCCCATTCCAGCCTTGTGCAGGTCTACAATTCTATCCCTGATGTCCTTACACAGCTCTCTGGTCTTGGCAATTGTGGAGAGGTTGGAGTCTGTTTGATTGAGTGTCTGGACAGGTGTCTTTTATACAGGTAACGAGTTCAAACAGGTGCAGTTAATATAGGTAATGAGTGGAGAACAGGAGGGCTTCTTAAAGAAAAACTAACAGGTCTGTGAGAGCCGGAATTCTTACTGGTTGGTAGGTGATCAAATACTTATGTCATGCAATAAAATGCAAATTAATTACTTTAAAATTATACAATGTTATTTTCTGGATTTTTGTTTTAGATTCCGTCTCTCACAGTTGAAGTGTACCTATGATAAAAATTACAGACCTCTACATGCTTTGTAAGTAGGAAAACCTGCAAAATCGGCAGTGTATCAAATACTTGTTCTCCCCACTGTATATATGGGGGATACAACCACCAATCATTAGATCATTTGTTTTGGTACTGTCCATATGTAGCTTGATTTTGGTCGCAGGTTCAGGAACGGCTGAAGAATTGCAATATTTACCTGGAGCTAACTCTGCAAAATTCACCTGTGTCAAATGCCATGAACTAAATGCTGTGAAGAAGAGGATCCTTACTTTACTTGAGGAAATTAAACATCTGGATGAGCGTCTAATTTTGAATGAGGACGCCTCATGTTTAACCGCAATTGTTGATGCCTCTTTTCAGAGAGACGACTGTAATGGAACTTTTATGGATCTTGAGCATTTCCCCACCTTAAGGCCTTCTGAACCTAGCCAAAAGTCGGATGCTATCAGGAGGAGGAAGAGACCCGCACATCAGCATTCCTTTTTTCTCTTGCAGCGTCGTGTTATTAAACTCTCAAATCGTTTTGAGCCACTGTCCCCGTTGTCTTCCTCAGGGCGTTCGGACACCGGGTACGCAAATGCTGTAGCTTCTACACTGACGACGACCTCCACTTTGGGCTACACTATGGGCTCTTGTGTTCAGGGTGCCGGGTGGCTGGCGACTCCCCCCCGGCAATCAGGATCTACGCGGCCTTCTCCCCAGCCGATTTCTGCGGCTGATCAGAGATATGGTAGCGGGGGGATCAGACCGTCGCTCATCATTGGAAGCTCAATGGTAAGGAACATCTCCTTGCCAGGGATTAGAACCCTATGCTATCTGGGTGCGAAAGTAAAGGATATCACTACGCTACTTCCTGAAGCCATAAGCCAAAATCCACAGACGGATACTGTTATAGTAGATGTGGGATTTAATGACACTAAATTGGCCAGCTCTGAACTGCTTAAAAGTGACTTCATGGAACTAATTGCAAAACTGAAATAACTAAACAAGCGTCCCATTATATCGGGTCCCATACCAACGATGAGACGTGGATACGGTAGATTCAGTAGGTTGCTATCACTTCAGGTCTGGCTAAAGAGTTATTGTAACTCTGTCAATGTTGTCTTTATTGATAACTTTGACGCTTTTTGGAAAGAGAAAAGATTCTACAAAGAAGACGGAATTCATCCAAACTATCTCAGGCTTATACATTGCAAGGCCGTTTTAAGGCTGCTCTGAGAGATTGACTGGGATATAACCAGGTTATCTACCCAGGTTATCCCAAACATCATCACACATCAAACTGTTTCCGATGTTAAATACTCTAGTCAAGTCAAGGAAATCTGCATTATCCCTGTCTTAATATCAATGGGATTTAAACAGCCACCAAATACATGCAGCCGCAGGCCCATCGGGGCAAGCTTTGATAACCTAATTTCTATTCCTATGAAATCTCCTGACTTACTTAATGATAAAGTTTATAACAACCTGGTTAGGGTAAATATGGACACCCCTGCTGTTTTTAAGTCTCGCAAAGGGCTGGGTTTCTTACATTTAAATGTGCGAAGTATGATGTCAAAGACTAACTTTATTAATATCTGGATGCATGACACGAACACAGACATTCTTGTTTTATCAAAGACTTGGTTAAATGATTCGATCATGGATAAGGACATTGACATTGCTAATTACAACATATTTAGATGTGATAGGAAGAGAAAAGGTGGAGGGGTGGCGATGTACAGTACCAGTCAAAAGTTTGGACACACATACTCATTCTAGGGTTTTTCTTTATTTTTACTATTTTCTACATTGTAGAATAATAGTGAAGACATCAAAACTATGAAATAACACATATGGAATTATGTAGTAACCAAAAAAGTGTTAAACAAATCAAAATATATTTCATATTTTAGATTCTTCAAAGTAGCCACCCTTTGCCTTGATGACAGCTTTGCACACTCTTGGCATTCTCTCAACCAGCTTCTGTCATGAACCCTGCGTCCTGAGTCGGTTCCTGCCTGTGTTGCCAGTTTTCTGCCCTGAATCTCCTGTTCCTGAAGGTTCTTGAACGCTCCCGGCCTGGTTGCCGTGCGACGTTGCTAGGCGGGAGATCTCCCGATTATCCGCACCTGCATCTCATCAGCGATTTGCACACCTGGTCCTGATCATCACCCTTCATAAGCTCTGACCTGACATCCATTCCCTGCCGGATCGTTAGCCATGAACAGTATGTTTGTCAGCGTATCAGCCTTTGAGTTTCTAGCGTTAGTTTTGTTGTTTTGCACCTTGTTGGCTTGCCGTGTACTTACCTCAGTTTGTTTCTATCTACAGTCAATCTCCCGGAACCTTCACCCAACCCCTGCCTGGTTGTCGGCGGCTGCCGAGCCATTATTGGATCTGCCACTGCACCTCCACCAACTCATCTCCGCCGCCCGCTCTGTCCCCTGGATTATTCTGCATCGTTTTTTTTGAATCTGTTAATAAATACTCACCTTCGTTTCAACTCACCTTGTCCTGGTCTGCTTCTGGGTTCTGGCTTAGAAAACCGTGACAGCTTCATGAGGTTGTCACCTGGAATGCATTTCAATAAACAGGTGTGCCTTGTTAAAAGTTAATTTGTTAAATTTCTTTCCTCCTTAATGCACCAATCAGCTGTGTTGTGATGAGGCTGCCTCCTCTCCTTGTTCGGGCAGACTTCGGTGTTCGTCGTCACCGGCCTTCTTGTCACTGCCGCTCCTCATCTCATCATTCCATTGGTTTTGTCTTGTTTATTACACACACCTGGTTCATATCCCCTCATCAGTACCTGTATAAGTGTTCCCTCTGCCCCCTCGTCTTTGTGTGTGATTGTTTATTGTGAGGCGAGTGAAGCTCGGTGGAGCTCCTTGTATTTTGTATCGCCGGGTAAATTTTCCCCGTGTTGCCTTGTTGGTTCCAACCATGGAGTCAGCAGGAGAGGAGCACATACCTGGAGTCTTGGCAAGGGTCCGGGAGCATTCGACGATGCTAGCTTGCTTGGGAGAAGCGATGGATCCGGTTCTCCAGGTCATCCAACACCTGGAGAGGACCCGATCAGTCGGGACCAGCTGGGCGACCGGATCCAGCCACCCACACCCCAGCACCCAGAGGGATCCATATATCCCGACCACGGGAGTTCGACGGGACAGCTGCTCTCTGCCAGGGATACCTCCTACAACTGGAGCGGGAGAAGGTGTCCGCCCTCGTCTCCTGGCTCTCAGGGAAAGCCCTGGAGTGGACCAACGCGGTCTGGAGTGAAGGAGGAGCCGCTTTGGACAACTACAGGGAGTTTGCACGCCTCTTTCGGGCCGTCTTCGATCACCCGCCCGAAGGTAGAGAAGCGGGTGAGTGGCTGGTCTGAGGCAGGGGACGAGGACCACGCAGGACTTCGCCCTGGAGTTTCGGACTCTAGCGTCTGGGTCCGGGTGGAATGAGCGGGCCCTCATCGAACACTTCCGGTGCCATCTACGATAGGACGTCCGAAAGGAGCTAGCCTGCTGTGACACCATGTTGTCCTTCAATCAACTGGTGGACATGGCCATCCGGTTGGACAACCTGCTGGCTGCTAGAGGACGTCCTGGAAGGGGCCTGCCCGTTCCACCCACCCCAACCCTGATCACAAGCTGATGGAGCTGGGTGGAGCGGTGATCCGGGAGAGCGAAGGATGACAACGCCAGTGTCACTCTAGTGGAACGAGAGGACATTCTCATGCACGCTGTCGTTGCCGTTCTTTTAGGTCCGGAGGCGGCAGGCAGGGCACTCTCGCGTCACCCTAGGTATCGAACACCCATACTCATTCAGAGCCCTCTGCTGCGCACTGTACCCTACCCATCCACTTTCCTGACTACACAGTAGTTCCCCAGTGTAAGGCGCTGGTCGATTCAGGCGCAGCAGGGAACTTTGTGGACAGGTCATTTGCACATAGTCTAGGCATTACATTGGTTCCCCTATCCATTCCACTCCCCATCAGAGCAATTGACAGTCGACCACTAGGGTCCGGGTTCGTTAGGTAAGTTACAGCACCAGTCACTATGGTTACACACAAGACCCATAGCGAGCAAGACAACTTTTTTATTATTGAGTCTCCTGATTTCCCTGTTGTGTTAGGTCTTCCCTGGTTAGCACTACACAACCCCACCTTTTCATGGCCGCAGAGGGTTCTCACGGGGTGGTCGCAAGAGTGTCAGGGTAGGTGTGTAGGTGTTTCCATTTGTGCAACCACGGTGGAAAGTCCAGACACTACCTCCACCGTTAGCATTCCCCCCGAATACCTCGATTTGGAGCATGCTTTTTCCAAAACGCAGGCGACCAAATTACCACCTCATCGGGCGGGGGATTGCGCGATAAACCTCCGGGTAGACGCTGTGCCTCCCAGGAGTCATTTGTATCCCCTGTCGCAGGCTGAAACCAAGGCGATGGAGACATATGTCTCCGAGTCCCTGCGTCAGGGGTTCATACGTCCCTCCACTTCGCCCGCCTCCTCGAGTTTCTTTTTTTCTTTGCACTGATTACTTTGCACTACCCCTCATTCCATCTATGATCGAGTCAATGCATGGGGCGCGCTTCTTCACAAAATTAGATCTCCAGAGTGCGTGTCCAAGAGGGGGACGAGTGGAAGACAGCATTCAGCACAACCACGGGGCATTACGAACACCTGGTAATGCCGTACGGTTTGATGAATGCTCCATCAGTCTTCCAGTCCATTGTGAACGAGGTGTTTCGGGACATGCTTGGTCGCGGTGTAGTGGTCTACATCAATGACATTCTGGTGTATTCCGCGACATGCGCCAAGCATGTGTCCCTGGTTTGCAAAGTGCTGGCCCGACTGTTGGAACATGACCTTTATGCCAAGGCAGAAAAGTGTCTGTTTTTCCAACAGTCCGTCTCCTTCCTCGGATACCGCATTACCACCTCAGGTGTGGAGATGGAGGGAGATCGCATTTCAGCCGTGCGTAATTGGCTGACTCCAACCACGGTTAAGGAGGTGCAGCTCTTTATTGGGTTTACCAACTACTATCGGAGGTTTATCCGGGGCTTTGGCAAAGTCGCAGCTCCCATCACATCTCTGTTGAAGGGTGGGCCGTCCCGGCTCCGCTGGTCTGATGAGGCTAACAGGGGCTTCAGTAACCTGAGGGTTCTGTTCACCTCAGCCCCGGTACTGGCCCATCCCGATCCATCACTACCGTTCGTAGTGGAGGTGGATGTGTCCGAGGTAGGGATAGGCGCTGTCCTATCTCAACGCTCGGGCACGCCATCCAAGCTCCGCCCCTGTGTCTTCTTCTCCAAGAAGCTCAGCCCGGCGGAGCAGAACTACGACGTTGGTGATCGGGAGCTGTTGGCTGTTGGCTGTTGTCCGAGCCCTGACTGTGTGGAGGCACTGGCTCGAGGGGGCGAAACACCAATTTCCTCTTCTGGACGGACCACTATAACCTGGAGTACATCCGGGCAGCGAGGAGGCTGAACCCTCGCCAGGCAAGGTGGGCCCTATTCTTCAACCGGTTTGATTTGACTCTATCATACATTCCGGGTATGAAGAACGTGAAGGCAGACACACTGTCACGGATGTACGACACAGAGTAGAGGCCCATAGACAACACCCCCATACTCCCGGCCTCCTGTATTGTGGCGCCGTTAATATGGTCGATGGAGGCGGACATAGAGCGGGCGTTACGCACCGAGCCATCTCCACCTCAGTGTCCAGCTGGGCTGCAGTACGTGCTGTCTCTTGTCCGTGACCGTCTGATCTATTGGGCACACACGTCCCCCTCCTCTGGTCACCCAGGTATCGGTTGTATAGTGCACTGCCTGACCGGAAAGTACTGGTGGCCTACCTTGGCTAAGGACGTGAGGGTGTATGTCTCCTCCTGCTCGGTGTGCGCCCATAGTAAGGCACCTAGGCACCTCCCAGCGGGTAAGTTACAGCCCTTACCAGTTCCACAACGGCCATGGTCACACTTGTGTATTGAGTTCCTTACTGATCTTCCCCTCTCTCAAGGTAACACCACCATCCTGGTCGTTGTGGACTGCTTTTCCAAAGCCTGCCGCCTACTTCCTCTGCCCGGTCTCCCCACGGCCCTGCAGACTGTGGAGGCCCTGTTTACACACGTCTTCTGGCACTACGGGGTGCCAGAGGAAATAGTGTCTGACCGGGGTCCCCAGTTCAAATCCAGGGTCTGGAAGGCGTTCATGTAATGTCTGGGTGTCTCGATCAGCCTGACCTCTGGTTTTCACCCCGAGTCTAATGGGCAGGTGGAACGGGTGAATCAGGATGTGGGTAGGTTCCTGCGGTCCTACTGCCAGGACCGGCCGGGGGAGTGGTCGGTGTTCTTGCCATGGGACAAATATGCCCAGAACTCTCTCCGCCACTCCTCCACTAACCTAACGGCATTTCAATGTGTTTTGGGCTATCAGCCGGTTCTGGCACCGTGGCATCAGAGCCAGAATGAGGCTTCTGCGGCGGAATGCTGCTCACGTCCACCTCCAACGCGCCGTGCGTCGCCAGAAGGCCAACGCTGACTGCCACTGCAGTGAGGCCCCTGTCTTTTTTTAAATTCTTTTTTTTAGGGGGTAGATCAGCTTTAATATTGCAGATAGATTGTAACTTCCATCAATGTAATTGTCTGCATCACTTCCAATACCCCATATGTTTTTATTTCTCGCATATATATATATATATATATGCATACACATACATATATATAAATACATATACATACATATATATACATAGCATTTTTTAAAATATATTTCCCTTTATTACTTTCCAACCCCACCACCCCTTCCCTAATTGGAGTAAACTAGTGAACAACAATGCTTAGGCCTCTACTTCCAGCTAATACATGCTATATACATTTCATTTACAATAATTCAATTTTTATTTTTATTTTTCTCCTGAACTTCCTCTACCCTCAAACTCTCTGATCATTTTCATGATGTCCATCCGGTTTGTTTCTATATGCCATATCTTTAAAGAAAGTATCACTGCCTCCTTCTCACAAATGATCCAAAAAATATAAAAATTAAATAAAGTTGGTTCAACACAGTGGCGGGTCATTTTGACCCTAGGACAACGGGAGGGTTAAAGAAAAAATAAGCAAACACGTTTGGTGTTCGCCAAAAGGCATGTGGGAGACTCCCCAAACATATGGAAGAAGGTACTCTGGTCAGATGAGACTAAAATTGAGCTTTTTGGCCATCAAGGAAAACTCTATGTCTGGCACAAGCCACCATCAAAGCGATAGGCATGTTGTGTAAAGTAAATCAAACACCATCAAAGTGATAGGCATGTTGTGTAAAGTAAATCAAATGATACAACCCCCCCCCCCAAATCAATTTTAATTCCAGGTTGTAAGGCACAGAATAGGAGAAATGCCAAGGGGGGTGAATACTTTCGCAAGCCACTGTATACTGAAATCTGACATCATTATTGAAAAAAAAACGAGATAGGTCATGCTTTTAATCAACATTTTATGTCCGCCGGTTTTTTGTTTAAAATAAATATTGCTTTAATAGACCTGGGTCAGTCAGTAACTGCTCATCTCTCTCCCAGCAGTTAGTCAACTTGATAGAGGACCAGACAACCCCCAGTGGATCCTTGAACTCTCTGGAGCAACTGTCTACTTCTGATGTATTGGAACAACTACTTATGATTGATGTAAAATAATCTACTGGGCCTGATATGCTTGATCCCTTCTTATTACGACTTTCTGCTCCATTGATTGCGGAAGCATTAACACACATTTATAACTTGACAATTATATAGAGTACTATCCCTAGAGTTTGGAAGGCGGCCCATGTGCTTCCTCTACATAACGGTGGCGACCCAAGTGATCTAAATAATTATATTCCCATTTCCAAACTCTCTTGCCTAGCATAAATCCTGGAATCATTGATTAATACTCAGCTTAGATCCCTTTTAACTGCTACATATTTTCTGAATGTAAAACAGTCAGGGTTCAGACCAGATCATAGTACCATCTCTGCTACTTCTATGGTTTTAATTATGTCATAAATTGTTTAGATAAAAAGGCACACTGTGCTGCCCTCTTCATTGACCTGTCCAAGGCATTCGACACTGTGGATCACACCTTACTTATTCAGAAACGCTCTGCGATTGGCTTAGATCGTACTGCTTGTAGCTGGTTTGAGAATTATTTAAAACAGAACACAGTGTGTACTTACTGATGGTGTTAAATCAGGATTTCTAGACATAACAAATGGTGTCCCACAGGGTTCGATTCTTGGTCCAGTTCTTTTCACTATTTATATTAACAGCATTGGTCTATCTGTACAAAACTGTAACTTTCATCTGTACGCAGATGACACTGTTGTAAACGCTACTGCCCCTACGGCAGCTCAGGCTCTGTTGACTCTTCAATCTGCTTTTACTACCTTGCAGAAAGCGTTGGTTGACCTGAATTTGGTACTACATTTTTCCAAATCATGAAATAATGTAACTGATGATTTGTGCATAAGTACGTTAGATGGTGCCCCCATTGATCATGTCCCTGCCTATAAATACCTGGGCATCTTTTAAAAAGCATGTTGACGAGTTAGTCAAGAAATTAAGAATTAAATTAGGCTTCTTCTATAGGCTTCTTCTATAGGAATAGGGCTTGCCTTTCATCTATTTATTCCTGTTATAGATTATGGTGATATCACTGCATCCTCACCACTGCATCCTTTATCATAAAGTTGGTTGGACCTCGCTAAAATCTGCCTTTTACTACCAGGCCCCTATCACGTGGAATAATCTCCAAGTAACGTTTCATTTGGATGTGTTGTTGTCTCTTGGTCAGTTCATGAGAAAGGCTAGGGATTTTTACATTGATAAATGTGTTTGTTTTATTTGATGTTTATTGTGTATATAATATTTGCTATTTATTTAATTTTGTGTTTTAATTTGTGTATAATTGTCTTTTCTGTATTGTTCCCAGGGCATTTTTGCAAATGAGACCTAGGTCTCAATGTTTTTTTAGAATTAGGCTGTAACGTAACAAAGTGTGGAAAAAGTTGAGGGGTCTGAATGCACTGTATATATACAGTACTAGTCAACAGTTTGGACACACCTACTCATTCCAGGGTTTTTCTTAATTTTTACTATTTTCTACATTGAAATAACACATATGGAATCATTTAGTAACAAAAAAAGTGTTAAACAAATCAAAATATATTTGAGATTCTTCAAATAGCCACCCTTTGCCTTGATTACAGCATTGCACACTCTTGGCATTCTCTTAACCAGCTTCACCTGCAATACTTTTCCAACAGTCTTGAAGGAGTTCCCACATATGCTGAGCACTTGTTGGCTGCTTTTCCAACTCATCCCAAACCATCTCAATTGGGTTGAGGTCAGGTGATTGTGGAGGCCAGGTCATCTGATGCAGCACTCCATCACTCTCCTTCTTGTTCAAATAGCCCTTACACAGCCTGGAGGTGTGTTGGGTCCCACTAAGCCCAAACCAGATGGGATGGCGTATCGCTGCAGAATGCTGTGGTAGCCATGCTGGTTAAGTGTGCCCTGAATTCTAAAGAAATCACTGACTGTGTCACCAGCAAAGCATCCCCCACACCATCACACCTCCTCCTCCATGCTTCATGGTGGGAACCAAACATGCAGAGATCATCCGTTCACCTACTCTGCGTCTCACAAAGACACGGCGGTTGGAACCAAAAATCTCAAATTTGGACTCATCAGACAAATGGACAGTCCATTGGTCCTCCCTTAACGTTTACAAAATGTCAGTTACCCCCTTATGGCAAATTCCTAACTTATTTTAGTTCTGCACCACCCTTCTTTTCCAACGTCCAGCTGTCACACAATGTCCACTCCAAAAGGTCATGAATGCTTTTTTCTAAATGAAGCCTCTCATTCTATCATTCTATTGGCTGCGTGGCCTAGGCCCCTTCTTAAAAAAGAACTAATGTAATGCATACAATGTGTCCATAATAAGCACATGGGCCACAGGTTGAGAGCATTTTTGAAAGAGCACATACATTCATTTAAAACCCAGCATATACTACATGGCTATATTCCTTATTTAAGCATGTATCTGGATTATAAAATATCAAACATATTTATTATATTTTACCTTTGGCATCTCCCTACATTTGCCTTAATGATACATAAAATAATTCTATATAATCCCTATATAATACTTTACTTAGTCCCAACAATACAAAGATTAATTGTAAAAATGAATATAAGCGTTTACTTATTCCTAACCTTGCCATATGTGGTTACATTTTACGTGCATATATTTAAACCAATATATCTTCCTCATTACTTGACCCATCCTGATGAGGACCCAGAGCCCAGTCAGGTATTGATTACAAGTCTAGAAGTTTTTCCTCTAAATTAACCTCCACATTTTTCTATTGGGCTTTGTAACCATGGCAAGCCCATCCACCCCCAGGAACAACTCCATACAAACATTCAGAATTCCCAAATGGACAGTCCATTGGTCCTCCCTTAACATTTACAAAATTTCCCATATTCATTTACATGCTGTCCTGGAGCTCCCTGAACTGGGTGTATTTCTTTGGCTGAACTAGTAACAATGATCTGTACAGTCATTTGTTTTACTGTGGTTTGGATCAACAAATGATATTAACAGAGGTAGTATACAGCAAAATACCATTCCCATTACTACAAGTGCTATGCCTATCATGATTGCCATCTTTGTAAACATTGCTCCCCACTTCTGTTTAGTTGTAGCATTTCCCATATATGTATTAGTATCCTAACACTTCAAAATATGCAACTTTATCTGAACAATAATATCTAGGACATGTTAAGAATGGTGTCAATATATTTAGCTTACATAACCTTTTTCACCCACATCACAAGTATTATAACAATCAAAATAATCAATATCAATATCTAATCCATTAATTGCAATGTCAACATCACTAGGCATTAATATTAATAACTTATTCAGATCAATCAGTCCACTTATAATTTATAATCATAATCAAATTAATTACCCAAAACAACTTTAGAATGACAATTCTTAATTAGTCACCTTGGTTCCATCACTCAAAGTTAAAACTCTCACCTTGGCACATATTGACACTGGCGAAATGTATATTTATATTATCATAATTTTAGCATTAACTTCCTCATAACAAGAATTACAACAGATCAGTATCTTAATGCATTCCTAGTCTCAATTACTATACATTTAGCAGTGTATAATACCTCCTTATTCAACATACTACCTCAACTAACACTCCCTTCCTCTACCGGCACTCAATCTTCTGGCGTCTTCATTATGTTCTTCAGGTAGCTTCATAGTTCATCTTGGATTGCCCATGGCAATGTCCCAATTCCAATGTCACACCTGAGCCTCCCCACCTCCACCATCATTCTGTTTTGTCCATTTGCAAACCAGTATACCCAAACTACGAAGAACGTTGCATTTGCATAGACCTCTCTCCTCCTGCTCACTCCACATGGACTCCTGTCACATTCTTGAGAGAAAAGGCACAAAAGAGAAGGCAATTGATTGCTTTGATTTGATGCTGGATTCAGGTCTCCTGGCAGAGGTGGTGTCAGACAGGAACGTCTTCAACGCCTTTGTTGTTCCTCTTCAGCCGGGTAGAGGGTTTTTATTGAGGTTTACACCGTTCTGGACCGAATTATCTCTGCTTATGCATTACGACACCATCCATAGTAACCTCAGGAAAGGACAGATCATAACAGTTTAGTTGAGTTAATTTCCAATCCAAAACATCCCTATTAACATTGTCTACATGACAAATCATGATGTTTCATCACTCATTCTTAATACCCATTTCTATCTAATGCCTGATAGATGTTCTCCCAAACTACATAACCCAATTGTTTTACTTTAACATTCCTATATTTTTGCTCATACTCCATTTGATATTACTCTGGCGTTTCCATTTTCCTTGTTCCTATTCTAACACTTCTCTCCTCATCCTGGTTGATCATAAAATTGTTTATATTTAGGATTTCCTAAACATTACAAACATTCTGCTGGCCAATATGGTCTTTCCGAGTTCCTTATATGACAAAAGTTGTAGTTGAATCATAACACAGTCCTAGTAACTGTGAAGATTTTGAACTACTGTTAATTCTTTAAACGGAGATGTGGTGCATATTATACTATTTTCTTTATTTAATTGTAATATAATATATTGTACTCATCTATATCAATCATTGTTTAACGGCTCCTTCAATTCCCTTTCTTCTGTATTTGGTATAGCTCTAACATGTACAGGGTTTAGTGCACTTTCCCAAGGAATAACTACTCCAATAACACTTCCCCCTGGAGATCTAACACCAAATACTACATCAAATTGTTTATCTAAGTCTTGGACTGTTCTCCTTATGTCTATGATTCACCTGTCTCTTTCTTTCATTATCTTAAGGTCACACTACCCCATGTGACTTCCCCATACTCTTTGTGCTGGTTCCTCACACACCAATAATATTTTAACCGTTGTATTTTAATAGTGATCCCTTCCTGCATTTTAGTTATGGTTCCTGCCTGTGCAAGAATATACATTCTAATCCTGTCTATATCACTTCTATGTCTTGTTCTTCTGCTCTTTATTATTATCAGTACTCCATTCCCCATATTCTCAGAGAACTAGTCAAGTGCAGAGAAATCATAATAAGGATATCTGGTGCGTCTTGGAGGTCTGGAATCTCTCGGTGGTCTGGAATCTCTCTGCGGTCTGGAAGGTCTTGAAAGTCTCTTAATCATCAGTTCCCTCACTCTGGTACAATGGTTTAGATGATACCCGATCACGCTCCCCTCTATCCGTACCGCTGTTGGTGTAACCTGGACAACGATGTATGGTCACTTTAGCTGTTAACCTTCCTCCGTCACTAGGGTCTCCGGATCAGCCAGAGTCCCTCTCAATCTATCGACATCGGTCTGCGAAGAGTGTCCTTCTACCAGCCTACCCATAGGGAAGCTCGGAGTTACTGCTGCAAAGACATACAAGCACAGACACACACAAAAGACAACAATGCTACCCAATGGCTGAGGTTGGAACACTCCTATAGTGAGAAACATGGATCTAAGTATCTGTCTCCACCATTTTTACCATCATTAAGGTAGCCAACAACACCTGGTACAGGCTCCTCCACAAAAGGTCTTTCCAGCTCTTTCTTCTGTAGTATTTTGCCATGACATAGTCTCCAGGGCGCAGAGAATGCTCAGACTCTCCAACTCAGTTGGGCAGAGTTATCTTCACCCATGAAAAGAACATCTTAAGAGCATTGTTAGGTTAGGTGAGACACAGTATGCTACTTATGTCCTCTCATCCGTCAAGAGAAGCCTTGAGATTATGAAGCACATTTCATTCCAGCTCATTTCATAGACAGACCTCCTCTACACCCTGCCTCCTATCACAAAAACAAAAAAGATTTAACCTAACCCATAACACATTATTACTACTACTCATATCCTTAATACAATTTGCATATCTTACCACAAAAACATTAAAACCATTAAACCATTAAAACTCCTGTAAACCCAAAAAGTATTAAAACACCTTTAAAACCCCTGTAAGCCCAAAAAAACAAAAAACAAAATCGTTAACACCTTCCCCCCTTTGGACACATGCATCACATCGTGATTCATGTGTTCAAAAAACAAAAGAACAACAACACTGCTTGTTAAACCAAAAATAATAACTTAACTTAAAATGACAACCCTTGATGATATCTTAACCCAATTGCATTTGATAACATTATTCAAGGATATCTCTCCCTCAAGACTAACTCTCCCACTTCATCTTTGTCCTGTTTGGGATGATATATAGGATTAATGCCAAACAATATACTTATTTTACAATTCCTTATTATAAACAACCCCTAATTCAGCATTCCTCCAAGGGTTACAGTGTGGATGATCAGGCTACACCATAAAGCCAGGACAGACTGCAGAGGTCATTGAAATCATTCAATGAATTGTTTCATCCAATAGTATACTACTCTTAACAACCATCAAGACATTTAATAAATGCTGTATCCCGAGTGTACAGTAAGTCCTTAGTACAGCTCTTTTCAAAATAAATCACACATATTTACTTATCCCAGTAAATAAAATCCCAAATTACATGTGTATGCCCCTTTAAGATATTTCACTTCCATCCCGTCAAAAAACCCAAAATAGAAATAAAAATCCTATACAGCTAACATTTCATACTAAGTAGTTTGTTTGTGGTTATTCGAACATCATATAGTAAAACAAACAAAAAAAGGCCAGGCCTTATTTATAGTCTCAGACATTATTTCAAAGAAAAGAGAATCACTCCCCCCTTTTCTCTGGAAGAAAAAGTACAAATTTAGTTGGTTTCCATTTTGATACCTCTTAATCAGTCCACACAATCTAAATTCGAAATTCTCACTCTCTTGCCACATCTCCTGATCCCTCCTTTCCGACAACCCTCCAGAACATCACTTGTGACTGCTCCCTTCTCCGGTGAAGTCCACAATTCAGCGCCCATAAAACGAAATAAAATCCCATAAGGTTTAAACCCCTAGGCTTTTCCTTAGCCGCACTGCTACCACTCAATCACTCCAACATGCTTTGTGACATCGAAAACTCAAATATGCTATCCCTTGCCTCGTTGGTTGTACTGTCCCACATGCCTGTGACCCCCCTTTTACCAAAATAGTTTACTAATGTGATGTTTGTTTCCCCATTACCTTCTGTGGACGTACCCCTTCCTTAACTATTATTAGTCCCTCTGATCTGCATTTAATCTGGACCCCTATTCTACACAGTGTATCTCTTCCTACTAAATTAACTGGAATTTGTTCTGTCACTAATATATGTACACATGTAGCTTTTTCCTGCTTCTTATTCTACTGGAACTGTCATATGTATTAACTACGTTTGTCATGAAAATTCTACTGGCTGTGCATCTTTGCCTGACATGGGGTTGGTGAGAGGCATAATTTGGATTTACACATGAGTAAGTTGCTCCAGTATCTATCATCATTGGGGTGCCTCTATTCTTCACCTGAACCTTTAGCATAGGTTCTTCATCAGCCTGCATAGCCTGCATCAGCCTGCACTAGCTGACCCTCCCCTTTAGGATTCTCTGGGAACCCCTAGTATCCATTATTTTTCTGGGTTTTTTATTGTCCTTCTGTGTTTTAAATTTGCTTTTTCCAGATAATAATAATAATATGCCATTTAGCAGACGCTTTTATCCAAAGCAACTTACAGTCATGCGTGCATACATTTTTGTGTATGGGTGGTCCCAGGGATCGAACCCACTACGCTGACGTTACAAGCGCCGTGCTCTACCAGCTGAGCTACAGAGGACCACAGATGAGTGTATAGTGCCTTTTACTAATAATGTTATAATTGTAGCCTATTGCATTACTTTAGTTAAAATATAAGTTTGTTTATTCAACAAATCTAGAACCCACTATAAATTGGTGCTATTCCCTCAGCATAATAGCCAAAGCTCCTTGCATCCCCTGGTTCACGTAACAAAAATAAATTATCGTTCTAGAATTCACCAACTATTCGCATACATCACTGGTGTCACGCAAACTATAGAATAAAGTAATAACAATTAGAATTTGTCACATAAATGTTTTCCATCCAACTATTCAAACTTGCTTCAAATATCTCTTTCAGCTCGATACAGTCAAGCAAGTACGACTCTCTTTTACCCGAGAACTAGATCATGGCATTAGGAAAGTCTATTCACAACCCAACAATAACTAATAGTATATTTATATTCATATTAATAAAATACCTTACATTCATTCCAGTCTACCTAAACAATTCAAATTATGGCCATAACTCTATCGCAATTGCCAGTCCGCTATTCAAATGTATGTAACTGTCCTTTCTGATTAGACTATAGTCACTCCTCCTTCTTTCCCGTTTGAATAAGTGAGTCCTTCAGTCTGAAAAGACGCAGGCTGCTAAATCGTCCAGTCTTATCCTGACTGTTCCGTCAATCTAAACAACCCACAACCATAGTTGAACTATACTTTTAAAAAACCTAGACTCTAATCAGCGATGCAGAATCTATGCTTTATTGAAATGACAAGTTAATCCTCCTTTATTCCAATGATAATGGTCAGTAGTTTTTGTATCTGGCACATACCACACTTTATCAGAAAACAGCTTTGAAGGACACAGATCTCACACACTCAACGTAAACAACTTAGCAGTCAACGAGTCAAACCCACATTCATTGATTTGGAAACAGATCTAATAACCTAACCAAATGAATTATATTTTCTCCCTAATATACTAAAATTCCTTGACTATATCACCTCTGCTTCTGAAATAATAGATAACTTATTATAATGCTTAATTCTACCACATGCCCTATGTACTTTCTCTCATCCCCACGTACGTCTACGTGTTTGGGCGTGCAAGTCAACACCTATCATTTTATCCAATCCCTCGTAATAAATTACACTCCCATAAAATTCATTCTATTCTAATATATTCACATCTACCAAACCATTCATGTTTCTAATGATTCTTTATTGCCACAAATCAATTAATCACAATCTAGTTTCAGCGGAATGAACAACAAATTACCCAAATCCTTCCTCTCAGTCATAGAATCCTCCCAGAATAATATAGGCTGGTCACTATTCACTGATCTTACAAAATAATATGACAGGCATTGTTGTACGAAACTCCAAGATATAATTTACAAGAATAGCTTATTATTCCACCGTATATATAATTATCATACACACCTCTATATCTCATCATTCAAACTTCAGAGTGCGATTAATTTACACCATTATATCACTCAGCCATATGTGTGTTCCTACCCCTATGAACATTCACACACCATTCACTCTTCCTCTCTTGGTGTGAGACCGGGTGCGTCCTTCCTACCAGGCTACACTCAAGTAACGGTCCAGGAAAGGTGCGCCAACCTTTCTCTACCAAACACCGAAACTTCAAACGACCTCAAACACAGCTTCTCTCCTCAACACAGAAAATAAGCTGTTATCTGCAGGATTTCTTATTATTCTCATTCATACAGATGAGTAGCCACTTGTGCCCAAATGAATCAGACAGTTGAATGACTCACAGTAGCCCAAGCAAACCACCCATCCACATGAGATGATCAGACCTACTCGAGCTAACACTTTCTCTATATTTTGAAGCCTCAGTAGCTGTTTAACCCGTTCACCAACTCAGGATGACCGGTGTTAACTCCAATTATGTCACCTACTCCGGATGACCTATCTTTTTTACCTGATCGACCCTTTCTGATTCACTTCCCTGACACAAGAAAGACGATTTTATACAGGATGTCTATATATTGCCCCCTAGGTGATACACATCCTCAACACACCTGGACTTCTACCTATCTTACGCTTTCCTAAGCGACCTGTAAATTCGGCCCTCTTTCTCTGATACACTTCCACGACACAGAGAAAGAGCGTTATTGCACAGGATTCCTGCATACCTAAGCAGCCTATAAACGATACACTTCCTCGACACGTTTATAGCGGTATTCGCAGGACTTTCTAACATGTTATTGTCTGATCGCTCAACCAGATGGACAACCGTCAACCAGATGGACAACCGTCCGTGCCGAAATGACCCAGACAAAGCGATCAGCAGGATGAATCAAATGAATCAAATGAATCAAATGAATCAAATCAATTGAACAGACGGTTCAGACAAACAACAGAGTGACATCGACATATATTCTTCAATTCAAAAGCTCCCAGTCTCTAATTTTCTGGTTCTTAAATTTGGAGATACCTACTTGGTTTTCTGCAATTGAGGCCGTGCCCCGGATCGAACCACACAAACTTTATACTATATAAGTAAGAACTTGGCTTACCTATTAAAAGCGGCCGCTTTTGTTTGTATGGTCCGTCCAAGCCGTTTCACAACTGCAGATGTACACCGTCTCTGGCCCCTGTTTCCAACTCCTGGCTGGCTCGCCAAATATGTCGTAGAAATATTTGACTCAAAAGTAGTCAACTCAAACATCTCTCTCAAGAAACTGGAGCCTGTGAATCCAAAAATTAGACTTTTATTATCTAATAACGAAAGCCGAGCAGTTCCATGGAACAACTGCCTTCCTTTGGCTTAGAGCTCCTTTTTATACACACAAATGCACAAACATACTTCCATGGCATATTCAGTTACCCCCTTATGGCAAATTCCTAACTTATTTTAGTTCTGCACCACCCTTCTTTTCCAACGTCCAGCTGTCACACAATGTCCACTCCAAAAGGTCATGAATGCTTTTTTCTATCTGAAGCCTCTCATTCTATCATTCTATTGGCTGCGTGGCGTAGGCCCCTTCTTAAAAAATAACTAATGAAATGCATACAATGTGTCCATAATAAGCACATGGGCCACAGGTTGAGAGCTTTTTTGAAAGAGCACATACATTCATTTAAAACCCAGCATATACTACATGGCTATATTCCTTATTTAAGCATGTATCTGGATTATAAAATATCAAACATATTTATTATATTTTACCTTTGGCATCTCCCTACATTTGCCTTAATGATACATAAAATAATTCTATAGAAGTAATTACATTTACATTTTAGTCATTTAGCAGACGCTCTTATCCAGAGCGACTTACAGTTTGTGAGTGCATACATTTTCATACTGGGAAACGAACCCACAACCCTGGTGTTGCAAGCACCATGCTCTACCAACTGAGCTACAGGGGAATTAATGACATGCGACATACGCCTAGCTTCTTGAAACTGATCACATTTTAAGTCCTTAGTGAATTGGACACTGAGGAACTTGAAGCTCTCGACCCGCTCCGCTGCAGCACCAAACTGCCAGGTCACTGATCTCCTCCCTGTAGGCTGTCTCATTGACGCCTGAGATCAGGCCTACAACCGTCGTGTCATCAGCAAACTTAATAATGGTGTTGGAGTCGTGTGTGGCAACGCTGTCGTGGGTGAACAGGGATTAAAGGAGGGGACTAAGCACACATCCCTGTGGGGCCCCCATGTTGAGGGTCAGCGTGGCGATGTTGCCTACCCTTACCACCTTACCAGGATCCAGTTACAGAGGGAGGTGTTCAGTCCCAGGGTCCCAAGCTTGGTGATGAGCCACAAGGTCTTCAGTTCAGTGATTCCAAACCTTATTGCTGGGTAAATAAGTCTGAGGCCTTGATTCAATCAGATAGTGTTAACCAGGTTGGCAGACATCCACATAGTGGATCTTTTGGCGGTGTTGGAGGTGTAACTGCGGTATGAGCTGACAAATAGGTGTGGCTGCTCTTGTGTGTCACAAAGCACTCCCTTCCTTATTACCCCTACGACTCTAGAAGTTCAAAACAGTAATAAAAAGTGTAGGCTAATGCATGAAATCAAGATGGCTCTGACAGACATGGTCGGCCTGTTTCTAGCTCTCTGGGAAAAAGAAAGATGGAGGTGTATGTTTCATGATTAACTACTCATGGTGTGGTTGTGGTAACGTACAGGAACTCAAGCGCTTTTGTTCTCCCGATATGGAATACCTCACCATCAAATGCCGACCGCATTACTTCCTGAGATAATTTTCTTCAGTCATCGTCACTGCCGTGTATATTCCCCCCCAAGCCAACACCGCGACGGCTCTCAAGGAACTACACTGGACTTTGTGCAAACTTGAAACTGCATATCCTGAGGCCGCATTTATTGTTGCTGGGGACTTTAATAAAGGAAATCTGAGGAAATCGCTGCTGAACTTTTATCAACACATCTCCTGTGCTACTCACGCATCGAGCACTCTGGATAATTGCTACTCCCCCTTCCAGGACGGCTACAAGGCCCTACCCCACCCTCTCTTTGGCAAATCAGATCACGCCTCCATTTTGCTCCACCCCTCCTATAGGCAGGAACTTAAACAGGAAGTACCCATGGTAAGGACTGTTCAACGTTGGTCAGACCAATTGGAATCTATGCTTCAAGAGTGTTTTGATCTCGCGGACTGGAAAATGTTCCCGGTTGCTTCTGAGAATAGTATTGACGTCCTCAAGTCGTGTCTTCAGAGCATGTGCAGACCAGCTGGCTGGAGTGTTTACAGACATATTCAATCTCTCTATCCCAGTCTGTTGTCCACACTTGCTTCAAGATGTCCACCATTGTTCCTGAACTCAAGAAAGTGAAGGTAATTGAACTAAATGACTATTGCCTCATAGCACTCACTTCTGTCATCATGAAGTGCTTTGAGAGGCTAGTTAAGGACCATATCACCTCCACCTTAACCGACACCCTAGACCCACTACAATTTGCATACCACCCCAACAGATCCACGGACAACGCAATCGCCATCGCACTGCACACTACCCTATCCCACCTGGATAAGAGGAATACTAATGTAAGAATGCTGTTCATCGACTACAGCTCAGCCTTCAACACCATAGTGCCATCCAAGCTCATCACTAAGCTCGGGGCCCTGGGACTGAACCCCGCCCTGTGCAACTGGGTCCTGGACTTCCTGATGTACCAACCCCAGGTGGTGAAGGTAGGCAACAACACCTCCACCACACTGATCCTCAACACAGGGACCCCACAGGGGTGTGTGCTTAGTCCCCTACTGTACTCCCTGTTCACCCACGACTGCGTGGCCATGCATGTCTCCAACTCAATCATCAAGTTTGCACTCGACACAACAGGGGTAGGCCTGATTACCAACAACGACAAGACAGCCTACATGGAGGAGGTGAGAGCCCTGGTGGAGTGGTGCCAGGAAAATAACCTCTCTCTTAACGTCAACAAAACTAAGGAGCTGATCGTGGACTTCAGGAGACAGCAGAGAGAGCACGCCCCCATCCACATCGACAGGGTGGAGAGGTTGAAAAGCTTCAAGTTCTTAGGCGTGCAAATCACTGACGACTTGAAATTGCCCATTCACACAGACAGTGTGGTGAAGAAGGCGCAGATGCACCATTGAGAGCATCCTGTTGGGCTTTATCACTGCCTGGTACGCCAAAAGTAATTGTACATTTTTTTGTGCTTAGCAGGACAGAAAGTTGTCAAATTCACGCACTTATCAAGATTACTTCCCTGGTCATCCCTACTGCCTCTGATCTGGTGGACTCACTAAACACAAATTATTTGTTTGTAAATTATGTCTGAGTGTTTGACTGTGCCCCTGGCTATCCGTAAAATAAAAAAACAAGACAATTGTGCTGTCTGGTTTGCTTAATATAAGACATTTGAAATGATTCATACTTTTACTTTTGATACTTAAGTGTATTTGAAACCAAATACTTTTACTCAAGTAGTATTTTAGTGGGTGACTTTCACTTTTGCTTGAGTCATTTTCTATTAAGGTATCTTTACTTTCACTCAAGTATGACATTTGGGTACTTTTTCCACCACTGACAATGACTATTTCAGCCTTTTGGATTTGAAATGATACAATGGTGATAAGGTTAAAGTGCAGACTGTCAGCTTTAATTTGAGGTTATATTCCTCCATATCGGGAGAACCGTTTAGAAATTACAGCACTTTTTGTACATAGTCCTCCCATTTTAGGTGACCAAAAGTATTCGAACAAATTAACTTATGTGTGTTAAAGTAGTCAAAAGTTTAGTATTTGGTCCCTTTTTCCTAGCACGCAATGATTACATCAAGCTTGTGACTCTATAAACTTGTTGAATGCATTTGCTGTTTGTTTTGGTTGTGTTACAGATTATTTTGTGCCCAATAGAAATTAATGGTAAATAGTGTATTGTGTCATTTTGTTTTTACATTTACATTTACATTCAAGTCATTTAGCAGATGCTCTTATCCAGAGCGACTTACAAATTGGTGCATTCAACTTATGATAGCCAGTGGGACAAGCACCCTATATATATATATATATGGGGGGGGGTGGGGGAGGGATGGTTAGAAGGATTACTTTTATACTATTCCAGGTATTCCTTAAAGAGGTAGGGTTTCAAGTGTCTCCGGAAGGTGGTCAGTGACTCCGCTGTCCTGGCGTCGTGTGGGAGCTTGTTCCACCATTGGGGTGCCAGAGCAGTGAATAGTTTTGACTGGGCTGAGCGGGAGCTGTGCTTCCGTAGAGGTAGGGGGGCCAGCAGGCCAGAGATGGATGAACATAGTGCCCTCGTTTGGGTGTAGGGTCTGATCAGAGCCTGAAGGTAAGGAGGTGCCGTTCCCCTCACAGCTCCGTAGGCAAGCACCATGGTTTTATAGTAGATGCGAGCTTCAACTGGAAGCTAGTGGAGTGTGCGGAGGAGCGGGGTGACATGAGAGAACTTGGGAAGGTTGAACACCAGACGGGCTGCAGCGTTTAAGTTGTAGGGGTTTAATGGCACAGGCAGGGAGCCCAGCCAACAGCGAGTTGCAGTAATCCAGATGGGAGATGACAAGTGCCTGGATTAGGACCTGTGCCGCTTTCTGTGTAAGGTAGGGTCGTACTCTGCGAATGTTGTATAGCATGAACCTGCAGGATTGGGTCACCGCTTTGATGTTAGCGGAGAACGACAGGGTGTTGTCCAGGGTCACGCCAAGGTTCTTTGCACTCTGGGAGGAGGACACAATGGAGTTGTCAACCGTGATGGCGAGATCATGAAGTGGGCAGTCCTTCCCGGGAGGAAGAGCAGCTCAGTCTTGCCGAGGTTCAGCTTGAGGTGGTGATCCGACATCCACACTGATATGTCTGCCAGACATGCAGAGATGCCATTTGCCACCTGGTTATCAGAAGGGGGAAAGGAGAAAATGAATCGTGTGTAGTCTGCGTAGCAATGATAGGAGAGACAATGTGAGGATATGACAGAGCAAAGTGACTTAGTGTATAGAGAGAATAGGAGAGGGCCTAGAACTGAGCCCTGGGGGACACCAGTGGTGAGAGCATGTGGTGCGGAGACAGATTCTCGCCACGCCACCTGGTAGGAGCGACCTGTCATGTAGGATGCAATCCAAGAGTGAGCAGCGCCGGAGATGCCCAACTCAGAGAGGGTGGAGAGGAGGATCTGATGGTTCACAGTATCAAAGGCAGCAGATAGGTCTAGAAGGATAAGAGCAGAGGGGAGAGAGTTAGCTTTAGCAGTGTGGAGACACAGAGAAGAGCAGTCTCAGTTGAATGACCAGTCTTGAAACCTGACTGGTTTGGATCAAGAAGGTCATTCTGAGAGTTTGTGTCAATTTTAATGTAAATAAGAATATAATATGTTTCACTTATTAATGTGGATGCTACCATGATTACGGATAGTCCTGAATGAATTGTGAATAATGATGAGTGAGAAAGTTACAGACACAAAAATATCATACCCCCAAGACATGCTAACCTCTCACCATTACAAGAACATGGGAGGTTATCATTTTTGGGGGGGTATGATATTTGTATATGTGGTCCTCTGTAGCTCAGCTGGTAGAGCACGGCGCTTGTAACGCCAAGGTAGTGGGTTCGATCCCCGGGACCACCCATACACAAAAAAATGTATGCACGCATGACTGTAAGTCGCTTTGGATAAAAGCGTCTGCTAAATGGCATATTATTTATTTATATTTATGCCTCTGTAACTTTCTCACTCATCATTATTCAGGATTCATTCAGGATTATCCGTAATCATGGTAGCATCCACATTAATGTACACTGAATAAAAATATAAACGCAACATGCAACAATTCCAAAGATTTTACTGAGTTCCAGTTTATATAAGGAAATCAGTCAATTGAAATAAATTAATTAGGCCCTAATCTATGGATTTCACATGACTGGGAATAAATATATGTGTCTGTTGGTCAAATATACCTTTAATAAAAAGGTAGGGGCGTGGATCAGAATACCAGTCAGTATCTGGTCTGACCACCATTTGCCTCATGCGGTGCGACCATCTCCACTTAGAGTTGATCAGGCTGTTGATTGTGGCCTGTGGAATGTTGTCCCACTCCTCTTCAATGGCTGTGCGAAGTTTCTGGATATTGGCGGGAACTGGAACACGCTGTCATAGACATCGAGCCAGAGCATCCCATACATGCTCAATGGGTGACATGTCTGGTGAATATGCAGGCCATGGAAGAACTGGAAAATGTTCAGCTTCCAGGAATTGTGTACCGATCCTTGCGACATGTGGCTGTGCATTATAATGCTGAAACATGAGGTGATGGCGGCGGATGAATGGCACGACAATGGGCCTCAGGATCTTGTTACGGTATCTCTGTGCATTCAAATTGCCATCGATAAAATGCAATTGTGTTCATTGTCCGTAGCTTATACCTGCCCATTCCATAACCCAACCGACCACTATGGGGCACTCTGTTCACAACGTTGACATTAGCAAACCGCTCGCCCACACAGAGCCATACCCATTGTCTGCCATCTGCCCAGTACAGTTGAAGCCGGGATTCATCCATGAAGAGCATACTTCTCCAGCATGCCAGTGGCCATCGCTTTGCCCACTGAAGTTGGTTACCTTGCCGAACTGCAGTCAGGTCAAGACCCTGGTGAGGACGACGAGCACACAGATAGGATTCCCTGAGACATTTTCTCACAGTTTGTGAAGAAATATTTCGGTTGTGAAAACCCACAGTTTTATCAGCTGTCCAGGAGGCTGGTCTCAGATGATCCTGCAGGTGAAGAAGCCGGCTGTGGAGGTCCTGAGCTGACATGGTTACACGTGGTCTGCGGTTGTGAGACCGGTTGGACATACTGCCAAATTCTCGAAACCGAAGTTGGAGTTATGGTAGAAAAATCACATTAAATTATCTGGAAACAGCTCTGGTGGACATTCCTGCAGTCAGCATGCCAATTGCACGCTCTCTCAAAACTTGAGACATCTGTGGCATTGTGTTGTGTGACAAAACTGCACATTTTAGAATGGCCTTTTATTGTCCCCAGCACCATGAAACATGGGACTAACACATTACATGTTGCGTTTATATTTTTGTTCAGTGTAGAAGTGTTTAAAAACATATACACTGGAGTTGCTTACCAAGATGACGTTGAATGTTCCTGAGTGGCCTAGTTATCATTTTGACTTAAATTGGTTTGAAAATCTATGGCAAGACTTGAAAATGGCTGTCTAGCAGGGATCAACAAACAACTGGACAGAGCTTGAATAATTATTTTGACAATAATGGGCAAATACTGTACAATCCAGGTGTGCAAAGCTCTTAGAGACAATCCCAGAAAGGCTCACATCTGTAATCGCTGCCAAAGTTGATTCTAACATCAGTGCCGTTTAAGATGAGGGCCGTTTTTTTATGAGCATGGTTTTATTTATTTTTCAGCATATTGGAGTACATTTACATTTAAGTCATTTAGCAGACGCTCTTATCCAGAGCGACTTACAATTTAGTGAGTGCATAATTTTTTTTATACTGGCCCCCCGTGGGAATCAAACCCACAACCCTGGCGTTGCAAGTGCCATGCTTTACCAACTGAGCTACAGTTCATATTCCATTCACCCAGCTCAATTTAATATCGACAGGTTTAGGCTACTACATGATACTCAAATTTCCCATATACCCATCATGAGCTTGCTACAACCTAGCCTATGAATGAAAGTTTACAACGTGGGTGAATAGGTCGAGATAAATGTTTTAGTAATGAAGGTGACAGAGAGTGACACATTAAATACCACCTTGCACACTCTTGCCTGCATCTAGCTGATCTAGGGTGTAAACATGAATCCAAACAGTTGGAAATGAGAGTTTCTGTTGGACAAATGCAGGTATGTTTATCCCTGTTTCGTTCCATTTGCTTCCGTTTAAGAAACATTTTTTCAACAGAATCGGCGGAATGAATACAACCCTGATCATCCGGCCGAAAACACAGTTCACTTTCATAGCAGCCACATACAGACAGCATGATCACCTTGCTCATTGTATAATTCCTCCTCGCATCTACGTGCTCTCCTACTTTCCCTTCGACCAGGCGAAAAAACCATTCCAAGCCAAACCTTCATACCATAACCGCTAACTGCTACACACAGCCTACAACGTCATCAGTTCATGCTGTAAGAGATCTGATAGGTTGGAGGTCGTCCTCCGGCAGTTGTCATAATTACTATTACGTGGTCCTCTGTAGCTCAATTGGTAGAGCACGGCGCTTGTAACGCCAGGGTAGTGGGTTCAATCCCCGGGACCACCCATACGTAAAAATGTATGCACACATGACTGTAAGTCGCTTTGGATAAAAGTGTCTGCTAAATGGCATATTATTATTATTACTGTGTAAGTCTATGGAAGGGGGTGAGAAACATGAGCCTCCTAGGTTTTGTATTGAAGTCAATGTACCCAGAGGACGGAAACTAACTGTCCTCCGGCTACACCATGGTGCTACCCCATAGAGTGCTGTTGAGGACCTTCATTGCAAAACAGTGTGTTTTAGTCAATTATTTGGTGACGTGGATATATTTAGCATAGTTTTATCTAAAAATATTACCTTTTTTAATGTTTCACTATTTTTGTTTTTATTAAATTCACTGAGGAGTATGGTCCTCCCCTTCCTCCTCTGAAGAGTCTCCACCGTCTAACATGTATAGACTCAGGAGGTTGAATACTTATATAATCAAGAGTGTTTAAAAAATATTGTTCTTCCACTTTGACATTACAGAGTATTATGTGTAGATTGTTGACAAAAAAAAAAGACAATTAAATCAATTTTAGTCCCACTTTGTAACACAACAAAATGTGGAAAAAGTCAACGGCTGTGAATACTTTTTGAAGGCACTGTATAGCCTGTGATTCTAATCGAGTTGTAGACAATAGAACATCACACATTCGAGTGTTTGAATCTGTAGCACGGTTGCATGAACTTTTAACGTGGCTGCATTGGATTTGTCGGATTCTAAAGTCGAGTGGTTTCGTTACATCCGATGGCAGTGTCCGCGATAAGCTAATGCAAGAAGCCGCTTGTGGATTTGACAGCTCTAACGCAATTCCACCGCCAAAACCGCCAAAACAACTGCTACGCAGGTGTCGGCTAGTGCGGATGTAGTGGGGTAATATTTGATATACAGTTGAAGTCGGAAGTTTTGTTTTAGAAATAGTGATATTTGGGAGATTATTTCCTTTTCAAATAACTGAAAGTGTGAGGTTGTAATCTGAATAAAGGGGAAAAGGCCATTCTTGAACATTGGGTGAGAACATGAATCATCAGCGTACAATGACACTTTTGTTTTTAAGCCCTGGATTTCTAATCCTTTGATATTATTGTTGGATCTGATTTTAATAGCTAAAATCTCGATGGCCGTAATAAATATATATGCCAATAGTGGACAACCTTGTTTCACTCCTCTTGACAGTTTAAAACTTTCTGAGAAATAGCCATTATTTACTATTTTACACCTAGGGTTACTATACATGATTTTAACCCATTTTTATAAGAGATTCTCCAAAATTGAAATGCTCCAGGCATTTATGTATAAACCCCAGTCGTACTAAATGCCTTTTCAAAGTCTGCTATGAATAGCAGGCCAAGTTTCCCAGATTTTTCATAGTGTTCTATTGTTCCATGTAAAAAACCTGTCTGATTAGAATGAATAATGTCCGACAATACCTTTTTAATTCTATGCGCTATACATTTTGCTACAATTTTTGCATCACAACACTGAAGTGTAAGGGGCCTCCAATTTTTTAAATGGACTGGATCTTTGTATTTTCCACTTGTATCCTGTTTCAGTAATAATGAAATCAGACCTTCTTCTTGACTGTCTGATACTCTAACATTTACATAGGAGTGGTTAAAACATGCTAATAATGGTCCTCTGAGGATATCAAAAAAGGTTTGGTATACCTCGACTGGTATGCCATCCAACCCTGGAGTTGGATGGCAATCCCGGACTTAGTCTTTAATTGCATCCAGAAGTTCCTCCTCTGTAATTTCACCTTCACATGAGTCTTTCTGTATGGCTGTTAATTTTACATTATCAATAGAAAAAAAAATCTCTACAATTAGCTTCAGTTAGAGGAGATGGAGGTGACTGAAATGAAAACATATGCTTAAAGTACTTTGTTTCCTCCTTCAAAATATAATTTGGTGACTCATGGGTGACTCCGTCATTTGTAACCAGTTTCAGTCCATTCTTTTTGGTAGCATTCCTATGCTGAAGATTAAAAAATAATTTGGTGCATTTTTCCCCATATTCCATCCAGTTTGCTTTATTTTTATAATATATTACACTTGATCTTTCTTGAATAAGTTTCTCCATTCTTTTAGTTTTTCCTCTAATTTATTCTGAGCCTCTATGTTACAGTTGTTATTGCTATCTATCTGTTCTGTTAGACCTTCTATTTCCTTTGTTAGAATGGACTCTTTTGACCTAAATTGCTTTTGTTTTCGAGATGAGTACTGAATTGCATGGCCTCCAAAGGCACATTTAAAGGTGTCCCGTACAATAAGTGGATTTGCTGTACCTATGTTATGTCGGAAAAAATCAGTTATGAATTCCTCTGTCCTAGTTAAAAACAAGTTATCATCCAATAGGCTTTGATTACATTTCCAATATCCTCGCCCATGTGGAAATTCAGTAAGAGTACTGTATATGCCAATTATATGATGGTCCGACCGCATTCTGTCCCCTATCAACACTTTTAAAACTTTTGGTGCCAACGAGAATGACATAAGAAAGAAGTCAAGATGACTAGCTTGATTGAGTCTCCGCCATGTATATATCACTAGATCAGGATATGTATCTACTAGTTCTAATGTATCCATGACATTCATGATTTCCTTAAGAGCATGAGGGTGATTGTTTGTAGTGTGATTTCCTTTACGGTCCATTGAGCTATTTAAAACAGTATTATAATCTCCCACCATAATAATAGAGTCTTGAATTGCTTGCAGGGTTGATAATTTATTATATATATTGTCAAAGAAGTGTGGATCATCATTATTTGGTCCGTAAAGGTTAATGAGCCATATCTGTTTATGGTCCAATAACATATTTTAAATAATCCATCTACCTTGCGTTTCTGTTTGGACAATTTGCACATTCGGATCAAAATTACTGTTAATTAATATCATCACCCCTTTTGAGTTTCTTTGCCCATGGGAGAAGTATATTCCGTCCCCCAATTCCTTTTTCCACACAACTTCATCTAGAATTGTTGAATGAGTTTCCTGTAAACAATAGATTTACATCATTTAGCAGACGCTCTTATCCAGAGCGACTTACAAGTGCATACATACAGTGGGGAAAAAAAGTATTTAGTCAGCCACCAATTGTGCAAGTTCTCCCACTTAAAAAGATGAGAGAGGCCTGTAATTTTCCTCATAGGTACACGTCAACTATGACAGACAAAATGAGAAAAAGAATTCCAGAAAATCACATTGTAGGATTTTTAATGAATTTATTTGCAAATTATGGTGGAAAATAAGTATTTGGTCAATAACAAAAGTTTCTCAATACTTTGTTATATACCCTTTGTTGGCAATGACACAGGTCAAACGTTTTCTGTAAGTCTTCACAAGGTTTTCACACACTGTTGCTGGTATTTTGGCCCATTCCTCCATGCAGATCTCCTCTAGAGCAGTGATGTTTTGGGGCTGTCGCTGGGCAACACGGACTTTCAACTCCCTCCAAAGATTTTCTATGGGGTTGAGATCTGGAGACTGGCTAGGCCACTCCAGGACCTTGAAATGCTTCTTACGAAGCCACTCCTTCGTTGCCCGGGCGGTGTGTTTGGGATCATTGTCATGCTGAAAGACCCAGCCACGTTTCATCTTCAATGCCCTTGCTGATGGAAGGAGGTTTTCACTCAAAATCTCACGATACATGGCCCCATTCATTCTTTCATTAACACGGATCGTCCTGGTTCCTTTGCAGGAAAACAGCCCCAAAGCATGATGTTTCCACCCCCATGCTTCACAGTAGGTATGGTGTTCTTTGGATGCAACTCAGCATTCTTTGTCCTACAAACACGACGAGTTGAGTTTTTACCAAAAAGTTATATTTTGGTTTCATCTGACCATATGACATTCTCCCAATCCTCTTCTGGATCATCCAAATTCACTCTAGCAAACTTCAGACGGGCCTGGACATGTACTGGCTTAAGCAGGGGGACACATCTGGCACTGCAGGATTTGAGTCCCTGGCGGTGTAGTGTGTTACTGATGGTAGGCTTTGTTACTTTGGTCCCAGCTCTCTGCAGGTCATTCACTAGGTCCCCCCGTGTGGTTCTGGGATTTTTGCTCACCATTCTTGTGATCATTTTGACCCCACGGGGTGAGATCTTGCGTGGAGCCCCAGATTGAGGGAGATTATCAGTGGTCTTGTATGTCTTCCATTTCCTAATAATTGCTCCCACAGTTGATTTCTTCAAACCAAGCTGCTTACCTATTGCAGATTCAGTCTTCCCAGCCTGGTGCAGGTCTACAATTTTGTTTCTGGTATCCTTTGACAGCTCTTTGGTCTTGGCCATAGTGGAGTTTGGAGTGTGACTGTTTGAGGTTGTGGACAGGTGTCTTTTATACTGATAACAAGTTCAAACAGGTGCCATTAATATAGGTAATGAGTGGAGGACAGAGGAGCCTCTTAAAGAAGAAGTTACAGGTCTGTGAGAGCCAGAAATATTGCTTGTTTGTAGGTGACCAAATACTTATTTTCCACCATAATTTGCAAATAAATTCATAAAAAATCCTACAATGTGATTTTCTGGATTTTGTTTTCTCAATTTGTCTGTCATAGTTGACGTGTACCTATGATGAAAATTACAGGCCTCTCATCTTTTTAAGTGGGAGAACTTGCACAATTGGTGGCTGACTAAATACTTTTTTCCCCCACTGTATATATATATTTTTTTCATACTGGCCCCCCGTGGGAATCGAACCCACAACCCTGCCGTTGCAAACGCCATGCTCTACCAACTGAGCTACCTCCCTCCCCTACCCTGGGCCAATTGTGCGCCGCCCCATTGGTCTCCCGGTTGCGGCCGGCTACTATTCGAACCAGGATCTCTAGTGGCACAGCTAGCACTGCGATGCAGTGCCTTAGACCACTGCACCACTCGGGAGGTTGATAGATATTATATTCCTTCTCTTTGAGCCATGTAAATATTGTTCTTCTTTTGTTATTATCTGCTAAGCCATTACAATTATAACTGGCTATACTTATTTCACCATATACCATAATGAGATACAAGTTTCAAAACTATTTATCATTATATGTGTTTGTAAATTTACCAATAAAAAATACCATAGTGATTGAGTCTCCATATAGCTGTACCATGATATTTGCATTGCTACTAAGTAACCCTCCAATTGTTCTCCACTAATTCCCCCGCTAAAGCCCCTCCCCGTCCCAAGTTGGGCCGTCATCCCAGTGATCGGCATACCACCCCCGTCCCTCCGGATCCCTAGGGCCCCGAGAGGCCAGGACCCATCCATCGAAAACAGCACACAGTGCCATCCACAAAACAGAAGCAGGTCAACCGCCAAAAGCATTTCCAATGCTCTCACCTCAATATATATATATACAGTATATAGCTATTTAAAAATATATATCTATTAAAATATCTTGCATATCTTATTTTCCAGCATTATCAATTAATATGCGTAATAATGTTGCCAGTTCATGCGTAGGATTTTAACCTATAACCAGGATTGCCATTGTATTACATTACATTTTTGACAAGCAATTATTATTTTAGCAAACAATTATTGTGGTTCATCCTATATTCTCGCTAGCATCCTTACCCCCCTTGCAACAGATGTGGGATAAACACACACGCACATACTCTAACACACTCAACCCCTTTCCTCCACAATCAACCATAAAATCCGATGCTCAACGGTTGTTACATCCCAGAGCCCAACTTAAGAAAGGACCTGATTTACGAATGCATATACGAATGCATATACAGTTACAGCTGTTTGAGAAAGCATGCAAGATTGAGCAAAAATTGACAATAATGTGAGATTTGATTAATCTATGTCTGATCCTAGTTGATGGAGATCAGATCCACCCTTTTCATCTGAGACACAAACACTCTGGTCCCCCGTTGTAACCATTTTCCCCAAGCATCTCCGTGCAGTCAGACCTTTGATTATTTTGTGCCACCTGGGCCACAATGATAAGCCCCCTCTCTGATTGTCCGAGTGTGACCCCCTCCCCATGGGTTACTGCAGCCAGTGTTGCCAGCACTGCCACTACCTGGGTGGGGGTACCCCACCGGAATCCCCACCGGCTAGGTACAAGGTCGTCAAGGTTCTCATTAGCAGCTTTGAGAATTTCCTTTTATATTATGCTCTCCCATCAGCGGGCTCTGGCTTTGTAGGACCAACCCTGCCAGGCAGGCTCAGAATCTTGAGGGGGCGGTGCTGCTCAAGTAGGTCTCTGATCGCATTTATTTTTCTGTTTTGGCTGCATATAGTCAACTCACAACAGGTCCATAAAACAGATGGGGACTTCTCTTTGGTGTATGGGTTGCTCAGGTGGGTGTCTAGGATATAGGGTTGGGGATCGTTCCATCATGATAGGACAATTAAAAAATATATATTAGATGTATACTATATTTTAAAATGTATATCCCTCATCTGCACAAAATTGAAAGCTCTCTCTCACAACCCCTGCTCACAGACACACGTTGGTTCTGGGACATGCAACCATTTCCTTTCTCAATCACTTAAAGCCACACTTATTCAAACACAAAAACGCACACCACACCTTCCATCACAATTCATCCACACATACCCACATACTGTGCCTTCTATGTCTTCTGTTTGCTATGTTTTTATCTCCACTATGTTGATTGAGTACTTGTGTTCTAATTTAGTTATATTTGAAGATGTATTCTTTTGCTTGTTATCTTTTCTTGTAATACCGTCTTTTCCCTTTATAAAATACTATACCTACTGTAAATGTGCTTTATTATTACAATCCCTACCATGGCTAGTATTGGGTGTTCCATTATTCGACTCCTCTATTAGAACTTTCAGAATAGCCATGGAGTAGTCTTTGTGTCGCGGAACATTTGGTTGTCAATATACAGTTTATCGACAACAAGAGCAACACGCTTCCCTTTTGATCTATTTTCCTTGAAGATTGGGTACAGAACTTTGCACTGTTCTGCAATCTCCCTCGGGAACTGATCATTCATGCCTATTTTCGTGCCAGCAAGTCTTTTAACTAGGCTTTTTACCATTAATTTATCCTTAAAAAAAGCTAATTTGGCAACGATTGGAGGCTCATATCTCTGTCCTCTTTGTCCGAAACGGTGTACACGTTCGAGTTGGATTTTGTCGACAGCCTCAAGTGGAATTTGAAGCGCTGTAAGAAAGAAGTCCTTCACAATTTTTTCTGTAATCTCTCCCTCTTTTTCCTGGATACCCGTAAGTACTAGATTTTCTCTGAAAAAAGCTAGTTTGTATGTCTAGTAAGGTTTCTCTCAGAAAGTTGTTCTCCTTTTTAAGTTCCTTAACGTCCGTTTCCATCCTAGTGACTGTCCCTTTTAGTTTTTTTGTATCGCTCTCCATTATCGCAGCTTTTCCGTCACTCATTTCAAGACTCGCCTTCAACTCTTTTACAAGCTATTTGCTATTAGGAGGAACTGCCCCCAATGAAATTGCAAGGATTTCATAGCATACATTATAACAGCGCAAAGTAAATTGACCGTCCTGGGGCACTCAAATATGTATCCGATCAGTCAGAACTTCTGGGTATGCTCTAGTCTCCTCCTCCCAATGAGTCTCTCAAGCCAGACGGCTTACTTCCGCACATGAGATCTGCTCTATCAGGTACAGATGGCGCTAAAGCAAATAACTAAATGTAATTAACTTGTAAATAAATAATCATAACAGTCATGGGAGCCTGGGACCTGATAAACCGGACAACTACATCAAACGACAGTCGCGTGATGTATTGTTGTCCCTACCTTCTTGCCTTTATGCTGTTGTCTGTGCCCAATAATGTTTGTACCATGTTTTGTGCTGCTACCATGTTGTGCTGCTGCCATGTTGTTTTGCTACCATGTTGTTGTCATGTGGTGTTGCTACCATGCTGTGTTGTCATGTGTTGCTGTCATGCTCTGTTGTTGTCTTAGGTCTCTGTGTAGTGTTGTGGTGTCTCTCTTGTCGTGATGTGTTTTGTCCTATGTTTTTATTTTTAATCCCAGCCCCCGTCCCCAGAGGAGGCCTTTTACCTTTTGGTAGGCCGTCATTGTAAATAAGAATGTGTTCTTAACTGACTTGCCTAGTTAAATAAAGGTTAAATAAAAAATAAAATAAAGAAGGACAGAGGGATACACTGGCAAGAACCTTCTCATCGCGGCTTTGGTAGGGCAAAAAGCATGGCCAATTGTATTGTTTCTCCCTGATGTTGTTTATAAGTTTCTACTGTAGGTGACAGGACGAATGTTGTGTGGACTAAAACAGCATAAAACCGGGTGTATCAAAAAGCATGATCAAATGAATTAGCCAACTACAGTAACTGAGAAATACAGTACCTTTTGATAAGCAGCTAGCTAGCTATAGCTAGCTGGTAGCTTGCTAGCTAGTTAGCTCCAATGCCAATTTCAAGTCTTTCTAAACTAATATCTGACTAACTCAGAAATATGAAGTTATTTCAGAATGAAAGTTAACTGCCTAGCGTATCATGCTTTGTGGCATTAAGTTAGCTAGCTATCCCAAGTTAGATAACGTGTTTTCACCTATTGCATATGCATGCTTGTGGCATTCTCTCTGGTGCACTCTTTCTTTCGTGAGCTGGTTGCTCGCTCTAAATAGTATAATCTAATCTGTTCAAAACAGTGGCAGCATGTGCAGCATTGGTCATTCGGTTTTTGACATGCAAAAATCAAATAGGTGTATTTATGCTGTTGTTTAACTGCACAGATCGCTTTATATATCTTCTCAAAGAAACTACAGGTAGTTCGAAAACTTCGCATCATATCTCTGTCATGCTTCGTTGACAACTCCAACCACCTCACACCCCAGGTATTCAGCCAATCAGCGGCCGCAGCTGGAATTGATCATCCAACCTTCCTCCAATGGACAGGATACAGGATAAGAGAGATCCAGACATTGAATCCATTTATACCAGATCTGACTTGTTTGTATTCAAAATCAATCGTTGACCAATCCACAGAACGAAACAAAAGTAGTAAAACTAAGATATCCAATCAAATCAAACCAGCCAACATCCTCTAGGAAGGGGTCACATCTACAGTATGTGTGATTACATCTGGGTCCAAGGTCTTGCTGCACACCCCCCTGCCAGACGCCGTGAACAGGGGAGAGCCAAGACACAAGATATGGCACTTAATTAAAGCTAACGTCATCAAGGGATTATTTTTTTTTTGCTTCCTTTATTTGGTTACATTAAAAATAATGGCACAATTTAATAGGAGTGGGCAGAAAAATACAGTTGATCTCATTCTATCGAGGAACAGGCCTTGGCCCACCAGACACCTCAGAGTGATTATGTGACATCACAGTGACAGCATGGTGACTCACAGCTCTATGATTTAAGTGTAGCAGGTGGGTGTCATGGTCATGGACCCTGGTGGTGTTGACATGCTGCTGTGTGATGATGTCTAGCTCTGATTCAATTAGACGGTAGGCCTCTTTAGCAGACCACACATCCATAGGCCAGGCCAATGATCTCAACAAGTCACCATCACCAGCCCTAATACATCCAAAGTGATGTGTGATGACATCCTGCGTCAGCTGAAGATGAGGTGGGACGGCATTAGAGAGACGCCATGAGACCATGCCTTAGCGAGACACTTTAGACAATAAAGACAGACTTAGTATGCCTTAATCAATGAGGGAAAGTGAGAGAAAAGGAAAGAGCAAGGCTTTTATGGGGTAAATACAAACGTCCATTACAATAAAAACACAATCAATAAAACCTGTTAAAGACAGGCCCAAGCAATATAAAGACATTTTCTGCCTCTTGTTGCCAGCATAGAATTTCTTCCCTCTCTCCTCTCTCTCTCTCTTCCCTCTCTCTCCTTCACATGCCTTCTCCTCTATTTCACACAGTGTATATAATTGCATTAATGCAATTTGGTTTGGAGGTGGATGCTGAGAATAATTGGGTCCAACCCAGAGAAAACATCTAATGATTTATCTGTGCCAGTGGCTATAGTGAAATGCTAGTAATTTCAATGTTATTGAACTCATTTCCTATGATGAGGGTCTTTGCACATAATTTTTGTGTCAACACAGAGGAGGGATGACCATGAGGCTAGTGTGATGATGTAACTCATGCACATACAACCATATTACACACACGCCTCTATGGCTACCGTGGTCCTTCTTAACCACTGCACACACCTAAATATATAAATACCATGTCAATCCGTGTCTTTTTAACTGGATTTGATCGTTTGGAAACAAAAT
Source organism: Coregonus lavaretus (assembly GCF_964263955.1). NCBI lineage: Eukaryota > Metazoa > Chordata > Actinopteri > Salmoniformes > Salmonidae > Coregonus > Coregonus lavaretus. Next base: position 21,375,628 of record NC_139999.1, on the reverse strand, counting down.
CCTTGAGACAAAAATAACTGGCAGAAAATGTTATTTGCGTGAGTAAAATCATTGATTATTCTTGGCTAAAAAGTTAAACCTCACGCATAAATAACGATACCATATGATACCATATTGGTTCACTTCCTGGAATACAGTTGTGACACTCTGGCTCCATGGACTTTGATATTTGAGCCAGGGTTGTTCATTTTCATTTGTTTGGGGGTATTTCTATGTTGGGGTGTCTAGGTTGTTGATTTCTATGTTTGGTGATTGTGCTTGATTAGTCATATGACTCCCAATCGGAGGTAACGAGTGTCAGCTGTCGGCTCGTTATCTCTGATTGGGAGCCATATTTATACTGTGTGGTTTCTCCTTGGTTTTGTGGGTTTTTGTTCCATGTTTCTGTCAGTGTTACAGAGGACTTCACTATCGTCATTTGTTGTTTTTCGTGGTTGCTTTATTAAATAAAAGTCATCATGTTCACTCCACGCGCTGCGTATTGGTCCGCTTCTTCAGACGATCGTGACAGAAAAACCCACCATAAAAGGACCAAGCAGCGCGTCCAGGAGCAAAGGGTCTGGACATGGATGGAACTGTTGGACGGTAAAGGGTCCTGGACTTGGGAGGAGATCCTGGATGGTATGGATCGCCGACCATGGAACGAGACGGTGGAGAGGCGACGGCGAGAGGAGCAACGGCATCGGCAGGGCCATCGTCGGAAGGACGAGAGGCAACCCCAAAAAGTTTTTGGGGGGGGGCACATGGCTTGGGCGACTGAGCAGCAGGAGGCTGCCACAAGGCAGATTCAGAAGGCTACCAGGTTAAGGGGGCTGACGGAGGCAGAGAAGGGACGGATTCAGGAGGCTACCAGGTTAAGGGGGCTACTGGGAAAAGCAGGGAAGGAAGGTGTAGAGGCACGGCGAGAGGTACTGGGGTGTGTAACCAGTCCGGTCCGGCCCGTTCCTAATCCCGAGGTACAGTCAGTAGTGTGTGTCCCCAGTACGGTACGGCCTGTTCCGGCCCCTCGCACTAAGTGTACGGTGCGCGTCGCCAGCCCAGCCCGGCCTGTTCCTGAGCCTCATACGAAGCCTACGGTGCGCGTCGCCAGCCCAGCCCGGCCTGTTCCGGCCACTCGCACCAGGGATACGGTGCGCTTCGCCAGCCCGGCCCGGCCTGTTCCGGCCACTCGCACCAGGGATACGGTGCGCGTCGCCAGCTCAGCCCGGCCTGTTCCTACTCCACGCACCAGGGATACGGTGCGCTTCGCCAGCCCGGCCCGGCCTGTTCCGGCCACTCGCACCAGGGATACGGTGCGCGTCGCCAGCCCAGCCCGGCCTGTTCCTACTCCACGCACCAGGGATACGGTGCGCTTCGCCAGCCCGGCCCGGCCTGTTCCGGCCTCTCGCACCAGAGATACGGTGCGCGTCGCCAGCCCAGCCCGGCCTGTTCCTGCTCTCCGCACTAGGCCTTATGTGCGTCCCCAGGGTCCAGCATGCCCTGTTGCTGCTCTCCGCACTAGGCCTTATGTGCGTCCCCAGGGCCAAGCATGCCCTGTTGCTGCTTCCCGCACTAGCCCTGAGATGCGTGTCCTCAGCCCGGTACCTCCAGTTCCGGCACCACGCATCAGGCCTACGGTGCGTCCCCAGGGCCAAGCATGCCCTGTTGCTTCTCCCCGCACTAGCCCTGAGATGCGTGTCCTCAGCCCGGTACCTCCAGTTCCGGCACCACGCACCAGGCCTACGGTGCGCCTCAGACGGCCAGAGTCTGCCGTCTGCCCAACGGGGCCTGAACTGTCCGTCTGCCCAACGCCGTCTGAACTGCCCGTCTGCCCAACGGCGCCTGAACTGCCCGTCTGCCCAACGCCGTCTGAACTGTCCGTCTGCCCAACGCCGTCTGAACTGCCCGTCTGTACTGAGCCTGCAAAGCCGCCCGTCTGCCATGAGCCTTCAGAGCCGTCCGCCAGACAGGATCAGCCAGAGCCTTCCGCCAGACAGGATCAGCCAGAGCCTTCCGCCAGACAGGATCAGCCAGAGCCTTCCGCCAGACAGGATCAGCCAGAGCCTTCCGCCAGACAGGAGCAGCCAGAGCCTTCCGTCAGACCGGATCAGCCAGAGCCTTCCGCCAGACGGGATCAGCCAGAGCCTTCCGCCAGACGGGATCAGCCAGAGCCTTCCGCCTGCCATGAGCAGCCAGATCCGTCAGCCAGCCATGAGCAGCCAGATCCGTCAGCCAGCCATGAGCAGCCAGATCCGTCAGCCAGCCATGAGCCGTCCAGCCAGGATCCGCCAGAGCCGTCCAGCCAGGATCCGCCAGAGCCGTCCAGCCAGGATCCGCCAGAGCCAGCCAGCCAGGATCCGCCATTTAGTCAGGTACTGTCCCTTAGCCCGGTGCTGCCCCTTAGTCCGGTGCTGCCCCTTAGCCCGGTGCTGCCCCTTATCCCGGTGCTGCCCCTTATCCCGGTGCTGCCCCTTAGTCCGGTGCTGCCCCTTAGTCCGGTGTTGCCCCTTAGTCCAGGTGGGGTTAGTTGGAGGGTGGTCATGGGGAGGAGGCTACTGAAGCAGGTTGTGACTGTGGTGGGGTGGGGATCACGACCGGGGCCAGAGCCGCCACCGTGGACAGACGCCCACCCAGACCCTCCCCTAGTCCTTATGTTGGTGCGCCCGGAGTTCGCACCTTTAGGGGGGGGTACTGTGACACTCTGGCTCCATGGACTTTGATATTTGAGCCAGGGTTGTTCATTTTCATTTGTTTGGGGGTATTTCTATGTTGGGGTGTCTAGGTTGTTGATTTCTATGTTTGGTGATTGTGCTTGATTAGTCATATGACTCCCAATCGGAGGTAACGAGTGTCAGCTGTCGGCTCGTTATCTCTGATTGGGAGCCATATTTATACTGTGTGGTTTCTCCTTGGTTTTGTGGGTTTTTGTTCCATGTTTCTGTCAGTGTTACAGAGGACTTCACTATCGTCATTTGTTGTTTTTCGTGGTTGCTTTATTAAATAAAAGTCATCATGTTCACTCCACGCGCTGCGTATTGGTCCGCTTCTTCAGACGATCGTGACAACAGTCGTGGTCAAAAGTTTTGAGAATGACACATATTGTAAAATGTAAAATGTAAAATGTAAATGTAAATATTAATTTTCACAAAGTCTGCTGTCTCAGTTTTTATGATGGCAATTTGCATATACTCCAGAATGTTATGAAGAGTGATCAGATGAATTGCAATTAATTGCAAAGTCCCTCTTTGCCGTGAAAATGAACTTAATCCCCAAAAAACATTTCCACTGCATTTAAGCCCTGCCACAAAAGGACCAGCTGACATCATGTCAGTGATTCTCTCGTTAACACAGGTGAGAGTGTTGACGAGGACAAGGCTGGAGATCACTCTGTCATACTGATTGAGTTAGAATAACAGACTGGAAGCTTTAAAAGGAGGGTGGTGCTTGAAATCATTGTTAACCATGGTTACCTGCAAGGAAACACGTGCCGTCATCATTGCTTTGCACAAGAAGGCCTTCACAGGCAAGGATATTGCTGCTAGTAAGATTGCACCTAAATCAACCATTTATTGGATCATCAAGAACTTCAAGGAGAGAGGTTCAATTGTTGTGAAGAAGGCTTCAGGGCGCCCAAGAAAGTCCAGCAAGCGCCAGGACCGTCTCCTAAAGTTGATTCAGCTGCGGGATCGGGGCACCAACAGTGCAGAGCTTGCTCAGGAATGGCAGCAGGCAGGTGTGAGTGCATCTGCACGCACAGTGAGGCGAATAATTTTGGAGGATGGCCTGGTGTCAAGAAGGGCAGCAAAGAAGCAACTTCTCTCCAGGAAAAACATCAGGGACAGACTGATATTCTGCAAAAGGTACAGGGATTGGACTGCTGAGGACTGGGGTAAAGTCATTTTCTCTGATGAATTCCCTTTCCAATTGTTTGGGGCATCTGGAAAAAAGCTTGTCCGGAAAAGACAAGGTGAGCGCTACCATCAGTCCTGTGTCATGACAACAGTAAAGCATCCTGAAACCATTCATGTGTGGGGTTGTGTCTCAGCCAAGGGAGTGGGGTCACTCATAATTTTGCCTAAGACCACAGCCATGAATAAAGAATGGTACCAACACATCCTCTGAGAGCAACTTCTCCCAACCATCCAAGAAGAGTTTGGTGACGAACAATGCCTTTTCCAGCATGATGGAGCACCTTGCCATAAGGCAAAAGTGATAACTAAGTGGCTCGGTGAACAAAACATCGACATTTTGGGTCCATGGCCAGGAAACTCCCCAGACCTTAATCCCATTGAGAACTTGTGGTCAATCCTCAAGAGGCGGGTGGACAAACAAAAACCCACATATTCTGACAAACTCCAAGCATTGATTATGCAAGAATGGGCTGCCATCAGTCAGGATGTGGCCCAGAAGTTAATTGACAGCATGCCAGGGCGGATTGCAGAGGTCTTGAAAAAGAATGGTCAACACTGCAAATATTGACTCTTTGCATAAACGTAATGTAATTGTCAATAAAAGCCTTTGACACTTATGGAATGCTTGTAATTATACTTCAGTATACCATAGTAACATCTGACAAAAATATCTAAAAACACCGAAACAGCAAACTTTGTGAAGACCAATACTTGTGTCATTCTCAAAACTTTTGACCACGACTGTAGAGTAATTCACATGATTAATCATGGACCAGAGCAAACAGCCAGACAGTTCAAAGGGTTTGCCAAGTTCAGCCCAGAGTGACTGTCTGTTTTCATCAATGCGGTTTTGGGAATAGGGCACACGTACACAGGGACAAGAGCTCACGTGACTCCCAGGGACATCATGCCAAATTCATCTATATAATCAGGGAACCTACTGCTTATGGGGATACGGTGGTCCTTAGATAGGGGGTTGCTGCTTTGTTGTGACATGAAGGAAAGAAGAGATTGCATCGATTCCTGAGTAGAGGAGTTTGGTCAGAGATAATGTGAGTCAGAGAATAGCATTCTGAAGAGACATGATTTGTGTGTGCGCTTGTGCATGTTTGTATGCATGTGGGAGCGTGTGGGAGCATTTGTGTGTGTGTGTGTGTGTGTGTGTGTGTGTGTGTGTGTGTGTGTGCATGAGTGTGGGTGTGAGTGGCGTCCAGCTTTGGCTCAAAGCAGAAGTTGAAACCTGGCTGCTGAATAATGTCACAGTATCTGTCGGCCTGGGGATGAGAGCCCTGCAGCCAAAGACATAAAAAGCCAGGGAAATACTACCAGAATATGATATACAGTATATGACCACCGCATGAGAGCAGGAGGAGTGAGTGTGTGTGTGTGTCTGTGAGTGAGTGAGTGAGTGAGTGAGTGAGTGAGTGAGTGAGTGAGTGAGTGAGTGAGTGAGTGAGTGAGTGAGTGAGTGAGTGAGTGAGTGAGTGAGTGAGTGAGTGAGTGAGTGAGTGAGTGTTATTTTAATTAATCACAAGCAGCTGAGGTGGTACAAACCTACAAATTGACATGTTACTGTTGGTGCCTGAGGCAGACAGGATGGAATATTCTGCCATGACAGTCTCTCTACTTTTACTGTCTGTCTGTCTGTCTGTGTCTGTCTGTCTGTCTGTCTGTCTGTCTGTCTGTCTGTCTGTCTGTCTGTCTGTCTGTCTGTCTGTCTGTCTGTCTGTCTGTCTGTCTGTCTGTCTGTCTGTCTGTCTGTCTGTCTGTCTGTCTGTCTGTCTACCTCTTCCTTTGTATCTGTTCTGTCTCTCCCTCCCTTCGCTTCTCTACATCCCTCTCTCTCTCCATTCCCTCCTCTCTGTCTCCCTCCCTCCCTCTCACCCTCCCTCGGCTTCTCTCCATCGCTCTCTCTCCATTCCCTCCCTCCCTCCCTCCACTTCTCTCTGTCCATCTCTCTCTCCATTCCCTCCTCTCTCTCTCTCTCTGTCCCTCTCCCTCTCCGTCCCTCTCTCTCTCCTTTCCCTCCTCTTCTTCTCTCTCTCTTTACCACCATCTGTTCCTTTGTTTTTCTCTCATACGTGCTGTTGCTATTTGCCACTCTGGCAGGTTGAAGCATAGTGGCACACATACAGTTTCAGAGAGAAAAGCAGACAAAGGGAGACCAGGAAGTGCAGTGGAAGACATAGAGGTAGAGAGCAGGACACAAAGAGATTGCGTGAGTGAAACAAAAAGTAGGAGACAGGACTGGAGAGTCATAAAGGGAGTAATGAATGATAAAGAAGGAGGGAAGCCTTTGATAACAGCAGCAGAGAGGAAGCCTTGGTCCTACCCCCTCTCCCGGCCAGAATCATTGCTCCAAAATCCCCCAAAGTAGATCCTCTTACAGCCCATCAATTATTCAGCCTATCTCTTTTGTAGAACTACTCCTGTTTACAAGGCCTGCACGGCCATTTGTAAATGTTTGTTTCTCTGCAGATCCCCTTCCCCACCCGACATATGTTGATTGCACAGTTATTTACCCTGTCCTGTCCTGCCCTGTCCTGTTCTACTTACACCTGTTCAGACTGGCCACCTGACAGGGTATCTGTCAGGCAGTGAGGCGGGCAGGCCCAGGTTGGTGAGGGTTCAGGGTGCCAGTCACTGCCCACAGAGTCAGAGAGAGGGCCAGACAGGAGGGTCAGGGCCTGGGTTAGGGGGTTGCATCTGCCTGCCATCCCCAATGGCCATGCCACAACACCCAGGTGAGTGAATGACACTGACAGAGAGACCAGAATACTACTGTATATAACTTTAGACTAGAACAGGGGTTACCATTGTGTTCAGTATACTCTACAATACTAATAAGCTCTCAGAATGAACAATGTACCTGAACTGTAGTTTAGCTGACTAGGAATGTTCCCATAAGTTTCCAAAATAATAGTACAACAGATTTTTGCACGTTGGTACCTCCTCTAATCTGCATAGTCACTCTCTCTCTATTTCACCTACCGCCTGAATGTACAAGGACAGCCTTTTCTCCGCCCCACGCATTAGTGTGGAGATATTTGCCAAGAAAATAAACCATTAATTTGGTAAATAAGGAAGAGGAATCATGCATTCTGGGTATTAATTATGAATAATGCATGCTACTTGTGCGTTGTTGTCACTGGTAAAAACATTAAAAGACTTGCTAGTAAACCATTTTCCTGGCAGTTTATTTAGCTATTTATCTGTATTCTTGCCCTGGGTTGTCCTGATGTTTTGCTTTCTCATGTCATGTCACGCGCTGCATGTTTGACTGTGATGGAGTATGGCAGTAAATCCTATTTCCACAAATTAGACATGTACTTTAAATAGCACTGGAAGCATGCTAAATTTTCAGGCGGTGAACTGCAGGCCATGTACTGTACAGTGCATACTGGCAAGCAAGCACAAGTTGTGTTGATTGTTGTGTACCGTAGGTGTCACGACTTCCTCCGAAGCTGCCTCCTCTCCTTGTTCGGGCAGGCTTCGGCGTTCGTCGTCACCGGCCTTCTAGCCACTGCCGCTCCTCATCTCATCATTCCATTTGTTTTGTCTTGTTTATTACACATACCTGGTTCATATCCCCTCATCAGTGCCTGTATAAGTGTTCCCTCTGCCCCCTTGTCTTGGTGTGTGATTTTTATTGTAGAGGATATTATAGCTCAGTGGAGCTAGATTATATTGTGTATTGCAGGGACATTCACCCATGTGCCTTGTTTTCCCCAGTGCGCCGTTTTACCGCACTGGTGTGTATTACACATTGCTGCATACCGCTGTTTACTTTCCTGCGCCTGACTCCGTCCTAAATCACCCGCTACAGTAGGTTTGTGTTTTTCAGCTCATTTAAATTAACACAGTTCATTGTGCAAAATGATCATATCATAGTCTTTCAATCTAAATTCACCTTATCTGTCATAAACCAATTGTATTTATTTTTTCACCTTTATTTAACCAGGTAAGCCAGTTGAGAACAAGTTCTCATTTACAACTGCGACATGGCCAAAATAAAGCAAAGCAGTGCGATAAAAACAACAACAACACAGAGTTAAATATGGAATAAACAAAACGTACAGTCAATAACACAATATAAAATATATATACAGTGTGTGCAAATGTAGTAAGTTATGGAGGTAAGGCAATAAATAGGCCATAGTGCAAAATAATTACAATTTAGTATTAACACTGGAGTGATAGATGTGCAGAAGATGATGTGCAAATACCTCCCGAGTGTCGCAGTGGTCTAAGGCACTGCATCGCAGTGCTAGCTGTGCCACTAGAGATCCTGGTTCGAATCCAGGCTCTGTCGTAGCCGGCCGCGACCGGGAGACCCATGGGGCGGCGCACAATTCGTCCAGGGTAGGGGAGGGAATGGCCGGTATGGATGTAGCTCAGTTGGTAGAGCATGGCATTTGCAATGCCAGGGTTGTGGGTTCGATTCCCATGGGGGGCCAGTATGAAAATATATATATAACAAAAAAGATGTATGCACTCACTAACTGTAAGTCGCTCTGGATAAGAGCGTCTGCTAAATGACGTAAATGTAAATAGAGATACTGGGGTGCAAATGAGCAAAATAAATAACAATATGGGGATGAGGTAGTTGCGTGGGCTAATTACAGATGGGCTGTGTACAGGTGCAGTGATCGGTAACCTGCTCTGACAACTGATGCTTAAAGTTAGTGAGGGAGATAAGAGTCTCCAGCTTCAGAGATTTTTGCAGTTTGTTCCAGTCATTGACAGCAGAGAACTGAAAGGAATGGCAGCCAAAGGAGGTGTTGGCTTTGGGGATGACCAGTGAGATATACCTGCTGGAGCGCATACTACTCTATGCTATAAGGCTTGAATAGGCATCTTCTGTTTTTAGTATGGTGTGCTGAATCTGTCACTCTGGTAAAACTCAGCAGTTTGACTTACAGCGCTTATCATAAACATGAAAGAATAGTGAATACAAATAGTGTTGAGCTGTGATTGACTTGACTTTACAGGTGTATCATTTTCACTATCATGTTTAATCAAATTTTATTTGTCACATACTTTGTAAACAACAGGTTTAGACTAACAGTGATATGCTTACTTACGGGCCCTTCCCAACAATGCAGAGAGAAATATAGAAAAATAATAGAAAGATAACACGAGGAATAAATACACAATGAGTAATGATAACTTGGCTATATACACGGGGTACCAGTACCAAGTCAATGTGCAGGGGTATGAGGTAATTGAGGTAGATATGTACAGTACGTATAGATAGGGGATAAAGTGACTAGGCAACAGGATAGATAATAAGCAGTAGCAGCAGCATATGTGATGAGTCCAAAGAGTTAGTGCAAAGGGGGGTCAATGCAGATAGTCCGGGAAGCTACACTGACCAAAAATATAAACGCAACATGCAACAATTTCAAAGATTTGACTGAGTTACAGTTCATATAAGGAAATCTGTCAATTTAAGTAAATTCATTTCGCCCTAATCTATGGATTTCACATGACTGGGAATACAGATATGAATCTGTTGGTCACAGATACCTTTAAAAAAAAGGTAGGGAAATGGATCAGAAAACCAGTCAGTATCAGGTGTGACCACCATTTGCCTCATGTGGCTCAACACATCTCCTTCGCATAGAGTTGATCAGGCTGTTGATTGTGGCCTGTGGAATGTTGCCCCACTCCTCTTCAATGGCTGTGCGAAATTGAGGGATATTGGCGGGAACGGGAACACGCTGTCATACACATTTACATTTTAGTCATTTAGCAGACGCTCTTATCCAGAGCGACTTACAGTTAGTGAGTGCATATATTTTTCATACTGGCCCCCCGTGGGAAATGAACCCACAACCCATGCTCTACCAACTGAGCTACAGGGCACATTGATGCAGAGCATCCCAAACATACTCAATGGGTGACATGTCTGGTGAGTATGCAGGCCATGGAAGAACTGGGACATTTTCAGCTTCCAGGTATTGTGTACAGATCCTTGCGACATTGGGCCGTGCATTATCATGCTGAAACATGAGGTGATGGCGGTGGATGAATGGCACAACAATGGGCCTCAGGATCTCATCACTGAATGTCTGTGCATTCAAATTGCCATCTATAAAATGCAATTGTGTTCGTTGTCCGTAGCTTATGCCTGCCCGTTCCAAAACCCCACCGCCACTATGGGGCACTCTGTTCACAACGTGAGGATGACGAGCACGCAGATGAGCTTCCCAGAGATGGTTTCTGATAGTTTGTGCAGAAATTCTTTGGTTGTGCAAACCCACAGTTTCGGGGTGGCTGGTCTCAGAAGATCCCACAGGTGAAGAAGCCGGATGTGGCGGTCCTGGGCTGGTGTGGTTACACGTGGTCCGCGGTTGCGAGGCCGGTTGGACGTACTGCCAAATTATCTAAAACGACTTTGGAGGCTGCTTATGGTAGAGAAATCAACATTCAATTATCTCTGGTGGACATTCCTGCAGTCTGCATACCAATTGCATGCTCCCTCAAAACTTGAGACATCTGTGGCATTGTGTTGTGTGACAAAACTGCACATTTTAGAGTGGCCTTTTATTGTCCCCAGCACAAGGTGCACCTGTGTAATGATCATGCTGTTTAATCAGCTTTTTGATATGCCACACCTGTCAGGTGGGTGGATTATCTTGGCAAATGAGAAATGCTCACTAAAAGGGATGTAAACAAATTTGGGCACAACATTTTAGAGAAATAAGCTTTTTGTGCATATGGAAAATTTCTGGGATCTTTTATTTCAGCTCATGACACATGGGACCAAAACTTTACATGTTCCGTTAATTTTTTTGTTCAGTGTATATAGTTAACTATTTAGCAGACTTATGGCTTAGGGGTAGAAGCTGTTCAGGGTCCTGTTGGTTCCAGACTTGGTGCATCGGTACTGCTTGCCGTGCAGTAGCAGAGAGAACAGTTGAGGGAAAGGTTGTTGTCCTGGCACCACACTGCCAGGTCACTTACCTCCTCCCTATAGACTGTCTCAAACCTAATGATGGTGTTGGAGTCGTGCACAGTCGTGGGTGAACAGGGTGTTCAGGAGGGGACTAAGCACCCACCCCTGAGGGGCCCCTGTGTTGAGGGTCAGCATGGCAGATGTGTTGTTGCCTACCCTCACCACCTGGGGGCAGCCCGTCAGGAAGTCCAGGATCCAGTTGCAGAGGGAGGTGTTCAGTCCCAGGGTCCTGAGCTTAGTGATGAGTTTGGAGGACACTATGATGGTGAATGCTGAGCTGTAGTCAATTAACAGCATTCTCTCATAGGTGTTCCTCTTGTGCAGGTGGGAGAAAGCAGTGTGGAGTGCAATAGAGATTGCGTCATATGTGGATCTGTTAGGGCGGAATGCGAATTGGAGTGGGTCCACGGTGTTTGAGGAATACAGTTTGTTTTCCAGTGACCGCACATTCACCAACAGAACAGAGGGCAATTGCGGTCTATTTGTTCGCCGACGTAAACTCGTTAGGGGGCCGCCTCGCCTGACTCTTTTTCGCCGCCGCTTCCTCTTTCGAGTCCCGGGGATTAGGGCCTGGTCCGGAGTAAGCAGAACGCCTAGAGCTGCCGACTCGTTGAAGTAAAAATCTTCATCCAAATCGAGGTTACTGATCGCTGTTCTGATGCAGAGACATTATGTACAAAAAAAAAGTTCAGATCAGCATATTAAAATTCACACACACACACACACACACACACACACATCCTGTTCATACCCCATCTGAATTACAAATCACTTACATTGCCTGCTTAGTTTTATTCTCTGTATCCCTCCCTGGCACACACAAACATCACTGTAATAACAAATGCTCTCTGGCTGCTTAAATCCTATTGGACACGCTGACAGTGGCCAGTTAATATTCATGTAGCTCCTTTGCCCCTTATCCGCCACACACGCCTGCTGCAGGGTTCCGCTTTATCGGTGCTGGTCACATTGGCACCTCCTCTGGCAGCGCCAATGCTCCCAGGCTTTGGCCGTGCTAATGTAGCAGGCTGCTCCAACAATGGCCCAGGTCAATGGAGCCTCCAGTCGCTAATTGTTTTGGAGCAGAGTTTGAAGACGTAACAGCGAGAGGCTCTGGGAGCAGACAGATAGTGGAGAGGAACTTAATGAATCCTCAGTCACTCCAGTGTCAATATCAGCACCACACCGGCCACCACCGCCCTGCAAATTAATTATTAAAGCTCCTGATTTTTTGGCATTTTGCAACGTTTGATTGAATTCAAATGTCCTGTGTTGCTGTTTATTTGGTGTTTAAGAGAGTGTGACTAACATAATTAATGATCACGCCATCAACTGAACGCTAACCGAGTGGGTTAGCCAATAAAATCATGTCATACTATCATAATATGTCCCTCAAGGAAATGTAATTACATTACATGAATGAACCACGCTCTCATTTAAAGAAACACACATGATGAATAATGTATTGGAAATGAGGGTGGAAATAGCATGGACATTGCTCTACAAAGTCTGTTTGAATGAATGTCATGATACTCACTGTTATACAGTAAATGATACTGGTCCCTTGTGATACTGGTCTCTACATTATACCAAGTAAAATGCTAGAAAGGTTTGTTGTCCATCCATGATAATCCCATTTCAGAGAGCTGAGCTGAATAGTCACATACATTTCACTGCCTATGACAGAATCAGTTGTTCATCAGAAGATTAGCATTCTCACTGAACATGAATACGCCCCACATTTCCAGGATTTGGCTGGAGGGGTAATACAAATTGGACTTGACAATAGATGAGTGAAAAGCCAAAGTAGCTGTGTTTCCTGGGTTGATTTTCCCCCTCAGGTTGTGATTGTGTAAATTGCTGGGGAGTGGGATGATGGACCGGCAGAGCTGCACGGTTTGCCAATTCAAGTGGACTCTCGGGATCCACTGAGCTTGGAACATAAATAATAGCATACTTAAAATACACCTCACAGTCTCTCTCTCTCTCTCTCTCTCTCTCTCTCTCTCTCTCTCTCTCTCTCTCTCTCTCTCTCTCTCTCTCTCTCTCTCTCTCGTCTCTCTCTCTCTCTCTCTCTCTCTCTCTCTCTCTCTCTCTCTCTCTCTCTCTCTCTCTCTCTCTCTCTCTCTCTCTCTCTCTCTCTCTCTCTCTCTCTCTCTCTCCGCTTTCTCTCTCTATCATTTATTCTCTCATTAGCATGTTAATCTGTAGTTAGTCCTGTCCTCAGGGCCACCAGCATCATAAGCTACCCAGAGATGAAAGGGACCAATCGCCATGGGCCATTTATCCTCCAATCAAACATTCAGGTCAGACACCTATAGACAGAGAGACACACCCCCTCCCAGGGACACCTCATTAGCACCTGTATGACAGAATATTACATATGGAATATGACAACAACAACAACAACAAAAACACTTTCTTCTATAGTATGACAAGGCTTTTTTTTTTTTTTACTATTAAATGTCTTATCATGTAGTCTCTCAATAACCCACCTGGATGTATAAAGGTTGTTGAATGTGGCCAATGCTGCTGCCCTCTCATCCTGCACAGGCTTGTGTTCAGGTGATGGCTGTTGGCTTGAAGGAGGGCAGAGTTCCTCTATTTCCTGTAGAGGTGTCTCTTCTCCACAGCAGTGGTAATTGTATACATGGTGTGCTGTGCAGTTTCTCAGTGAAATAATGGTGACCTGAGATGGGCTGTGACAGTCAGCCAGGTCTCATCTCTTCCTCTCCAAGCCTGACTGGAGCTGCAGTGTCAGGCCCCGGCCACCAGGGAGCAGCGCCGTGCAAATTGTCCTCAAATATTGATTCTGCTTCAGGATGGACCCAGGCGCCTGGCTCATCTACAGGCCATAGCCCACTAAACCTCCCTCCAGAGAGCAGGGGAGAGGAGGAGAGGAAGAGAGAGAGAATGAGGGGGAGGGAGGAGGTAAAGAGAGCCATCGTCTGGCTTACTTTTGCACAGTAGACACAAGACCTCAAGCTCACAAATCTACACTCACTTCAATTGTTTTTAGCACTGTTTTCTGTATGTGCCTAAAAATACATGTCAGTGGTCCTGAGAGAGGGCTAGTGCTATTCAGGCCTGGGTAATGAGAGAGTGGAGCTTCCACTAGCCCTGCTGTCCCCAGCTCCCTTTGGCCTAGGGCTCAGCATTGGAAATGCACCAGCTCAAATAGATTTATCGTAGCTCTCAAAGCAGCCAGTCTGAAGGGCCTGTCCTCGCACCCTGAGAAGAGCAGCCATCACTGGTCTGGCCCCGGGTCTGATCAAATAGAGAGAGAGAGAGAGAGAGAGAGAGAGAGAGAGAGAGAGAGAGAGAGAGAGAGAGAGAGAGAGAGAGAGAGAGAGAGAGAGAGAGAAGAGAGAGAGAGAGAGAGGCAGGGCACCAAAGGTTGAGAGGGTTGTTTATGCACCATTATACTAAACACACAGTAATGATAGAGGCCTGTGGGGAAAAAAACATGTTGGATGAAAATGCCAAACCAAACAGCTTGCTGTAAAGTAAAGCATTGCCATAGATATTGTTCAAAATGTGTTAGTTAGATATTAAAAACATGTTGTTTCCTTGTCAAACAGAAACACGACACAAGCAGAGCCATGTTTTAATGGTTTATGGGTGCTCTATTTTACAGTTTACGTAAGAGATGTCAAGGGTATCATTGACTTTCAGCTTTCAAGTGTTTCTGGACAGAACTAGAGAAATGAGAAGCACATGTTGCTAGTCCACAGTTAGTGACAAGCACTATCAAAGGCTCTTTAAGGTTAATTAAATCAAATGACACATTGAATTTATTTTATGGCTAACTAGAAAGTAACATTCTGATCTAGAGAGTCGGTGACCAATTGATGTCCAGATTACTTGCTTCTTATCAATGAATTAAAGTATAGGTTGTTACAGTGGCTTGCGAAAGTATTCACCTGCATTTTTCCTATTTTGTTACCTTACAACCTGGAATTAAAATTTATTTTTTGGGGTTTGTATCATTTGATTTACACAACATGCCTACCACTTTGAAGATGTAAAATATTTTTTATTGTGAAACAAACAAGCGTTTTCAAGGGATTGTTAAATAAATGTTAACTATTTGATTGTAATATCATCACCACTTGAAGAACATAGTCAGAACTACAAACGTCTGATTAAAACGTCTGATTATTCCATGCAAAACAATTGCACACATACAGCTCTCTATCATCAAAGTTATACAACAATAACTGCATGCTTTTCATCAATTGATCATGTAATTTCAGATAGCCAACATGAGGGCAGGCTCACGATATCTCTCAATATTGGCCACCATTAATTGGATATTTGAGTGATATAAAATAAAAGTGAACTATACCTGACAAGTCTGAGTGGTTTAGGTTAATTTCCCCTCCTTTGTGGGCTCCGCATTTGCCGATGTACTGTTAGCTGATAATGTTTACTTTGCATGCTACCAGTAGAAACTTTGTGCAGTTTGTTAAACATAATGGTAAGTATACCTAATGTACCTTTTCCTCCAACCAACGTAGGCTTACCTAGCGAAGTTAGCTAACATTATCCCCTTTATCACAATTGCTGCTGACAGACATGATAGGCTACATTGATTGATTGATGGACCACATAAAATTGGTTAGCTAGCTAATAACAGATCACGTCAATATGGCTAGTTAACAAGCTTACTTTCAGGGGATAAACTAGATGGCCAGCTGTATCCAAATATTGTTTGATTTGCTTGCCATCTATAGTGGTGATGACAGTAACGTAAGTCCGACTGACAATTTTACCAGGACGATGTCAAGCTCTTTCCAAAAGCCTAATCTCTGATGAAGCAAGCTAAATGAGACATGTTGTTAGCTTAACTAGCTAGTTACTTGCCAAATGGATAGGCTACCCCCACGTATCTGAAAATACATGATCAATTGATGTTTACTGATCATGAAAAGCATGCAGTTACTTGCTGTATAACTCTGATGATAGATCTTAATGTGGAATAATGTTGAGTTCTGACTATGCGCTTCAAGAGGTGATGATATTAAAACAAAATAGTTTTAACATTTATTTAACAATCCCTTGAAAACTGCACGTAGCCAAATCGAATACTCTGCACCGTATTGTGATGTTTTATTGATAACGACCTATAGAGTTAAATATGTTCAAAGTGAACTATCACTTTAATCTGAGCCATGGATTAACTTGTATTATAATAAGCAACTCTACCAGGGAGAAGGGCAGTGGCATTTCTACTTCAACATCAGAGGCAGAACTCTTACAAAATATCTTCCTCTTTTTAATGTCATGTGACATCCACAGCAAAATAAGATAAATAACTAGAAAACAAAACATTCCGAAAACGGTTTTCAACTAGTGCAAATATCTACATGAATTTTTTATATGTTATGATCCTTCTTAGCAACCCTAATTAGAACTGCAAAATGACTCGCAGAAAACATCTCCATGGTAGTGACTTGACCTACAAGAGTAATTTGACAATAATTTGCAATTCACAAGTGATGAGCTCCACCCCCTCCGAGCTCATGAATAGAAAGTCATCCTGATAGAGCAGCAAAACTCCACTCTCTAGTCAGAGTAATTCAGGATCCAGTCCAAAAGCCCTAGAATTACACTCTAACACAGTCTGTCTGCAGCTCTGGCGGCAACACGTCCACAAATGCTTCGTCAAAACAGCCATACATTACATCTACTCAGACACTGGTCAAAATCACCTCTCTTTGGATCTCCCCATCTCTATTAACAGGCAAAAGTCTTCCGACATGCTCTTCTCGAAAGTCTTCAGATGTGTCTTTATTGACCATAAAGTATGCACCCTGGGTATCCATAAAGTCGGTAGTCCTTAGTTGTTTTGGGCAGTACGTGTGACACTTTACCTCAGTGTCTCTGTCAATCAGAGTGTGTTCTTAATTGTTCTGTAGTCTTTGTCACACCTTGGTATGATGGGATGACTAACAGTCTTCCCTTCATCGTCAGTCTAAGTGTCTCAGATATGAGTGCCATCCTTTCTTTACATATGGAGTTAACGGTAGAGAGACTTGGTGATGTCACTGCTCAGCGATTATCTTGCTATCGTGTGACCTAGAAAGGAGAAAGCAAAGCACAGTAGATAAGAGAGTTGAACCAATGACACAGACACATATAATTATCTTTGAGTGACACAGCATGCACCTCTACCAGTGGTGGAAAAAGTACTCCATTGTCATACTTGAGTAAAAGTAAAGATATCTTAATAGAAAATGACTCAAGTAAAAGTGAAAGTCACCCAGTAAAATACTACTTGAATAAAAGTCTAAAAGTATTTGGTTTTAAATGTACTTAAGAATTAAAAGTAAATGGAATTGCTAAAATGTACTTAAGTATCAAAAGTAAAAGTATAATCCATTTCAAAATCCTTATTTTAAGCAAACCCGACGGCACAATTTTATTTTTATTTTTTATTGAGGGATAGCCAGGAGCACACTCCAACACTCAGACATAATTTACAAATGAAGCATTTGTGTTTAGTGAGTCCGCCAGATCAGAGGCAGGAGGGATGACCAGGGATGTTCTCTTGAAAAGTGTGTGAATTGGTCCATTTTCCTGTCAAAATGTAACGAGTACTTTTTGGTGCCAGGGTAAATGTATGGAGTAAAAAGTACATTATTTTCTTTAGGAATGTAGTGAAGTAAAAGTAAAAGTTGGCCAAAATATAAATAGTAAAGTAAAGTACAGATACCCCAAAAAACTACTTAAGTAGTACTTTAAAGTATTTTTACTTAAGTACTTTACACCACTGACCTCTACAATATAAAACCTCAGACAGCCCCCCCTCAAATGATGGTAGAGGGAACTGACGTCTATGAACCAGTGTATTTCCACTGTGTTAGTGATATTCTTCATTCTACAGGACCATCAGAGCTAGTTGCCCTCAGGCATCTACACCCTTGCAACGTGGGAGTGAGAGAGACAGACAGAAAAATAAAGAGAGTCTGCGTCACAAAGATAAACGCAGAGATCGATAAAGAGAGAGAAAGAAGGTCACAGATAGACGGAGGGAGAGAAAGAGGGAGACAGTTGCTGGAAGGAAGAGCAGTTGCCGTGGAGTCGGCTTCGTTGCAGCAATCTCCTGTGACATCTGCCACGAAGTCTCTTAGTAACTGTGCTCGTATTCCACATTAAGCAAATACAGAATGAATGTCCACTGATGCAGCACGGTTCTTCCTCGCCCTCCCTCCCCTCCTCTTAATAGCTGATTGGTTAGACAGTCAGAGAGAGAGAGAGAGAGAGAGAGAGAGAGAGAGAGAGAGAGAGAGAGAGAGAGAGAGAGAGAGAGAGAGAGAGAGAGAGAGAGAGAGAGAGAGAGAGAGAGGTGTGATGACTTTACTTATCAGTTTTTCAGTGGTTCAAAGGCCCAGGATCATTCATTCTAAGGGCAGTCTCTTAGCGGCCATTCATCCCTCCGTCTTTCCCCTCACCAATATAATTAGGACTCTTAATTTGAAAGCCTCCATGGAACCCCTAGCCATAATGCATTCTAATGAATGCGACAGATGTTCCGCTGTTATTTCGTCTCTCTGAGCAATTACTCTTATGGTGCCTGTGTGCTCCCCACAACTGTTTTTCTTTTTATATTTCACCTGTGAGTAAACCACACCTGCTCCATCCCACAACACACACACCCACACCACATCCATCAGTCCCACAAATTAACTTTAACACATCAACAGATTAGAAAGGCTGTGAAGGACCTTTATTAAAATCAATGTATCTCATATGAACAGCAGTGATTACCATCCTGCTTGTCAGGTTTACCGTTACAGTCTGTACATACGGTATGTGCAGCTTTCTTTTCTCTCTGCCATTCATTTTCCATCCCTCTTTTCACATCTTTACAGGCGATTAACAAACAATGCTCACTTGGTGCTCCACAGACGATTGGTTCATTTCTTCCATAGTCTTCCCGTTTATGAAACAGAAATTGGGTCATTTTGTGGTTATTTCTGATCAAACCATTCTGTGTTTAGAGGATTAGCCTAATATACTACTGTACCTACACTTCTGCCCCAACTTTACCATCTTTCAAAAAATGAATACAAGTGTAATCTTCCTCATCTTGATAGTTTGTTTACGAAACATTCATTGAGACAAAATGCTGTATGGGAAAAAGGTTGTCAATTTAATTGACATCAAATGTTACCCAAGCTGGAGAATGTGATAGAACTGTCAGACATTTCCTAAGTCCTTTCTGGACTTCATGGGATCCTCAAGGGACACATTCTGCTATAAATACTGATAGGATGTTTTCTTTTGTTGTTGTTTTCAGATTGCATATTGATGAACACCCTAGAATCGATGTCCGCACCCCCGTGGAAATAAAAACATCCCCTTCAAAATCTGTCAGTTTAAGGTAGAGATATCTGTTTTTTGCATGGGCTGCTTCTCAATATGTTGTATCCACCGGTCGCCCTTCCTCTGCTGTAAAAGTTGGCAGCACTAGAGCAGTGTTTGTCAGACCATGAGACATCCCGAAAATCAGTATTCTCACGAAAACGTCTGTCGCAGCTGAACGGATTGGCCTACAAACTATTATGACCCCTATTGAAAAGATGAGACTCTCACGAACATGATGGTCTTCTCCCCCACAAGCGTCATGGGACTCGCCTGAAGTTGGTACAGCCGATCTGTCACCTTCTATCTGTAGTGTCCGAACAGTTTGGGGCTATACATTAATATGACCCGTCTATGGAAATGTGAGTCTCTCACAAACACGTACACTACCGTTCAAAAGTTTGGGGTCACTTAGAAATGTCCTTGTTTTCAAAAGAAAAGCAATATTTTTGTCCATTAAAATAACATCAAATTGATCAGAAATACGGTGTAGACATTGTTAATGTTGTAAATGGCTATTGAAGCTGGAAACGGCTGATTCTTTATGGAATATCTACATAGGCGTACAGAGGCCCATTATCAGCAACCATCAGTCCTGTGTTACAATGGCACATTGTGTTTGCTAATCCAAGTTTATCATTTTAAAAGGCTAACTGATCATTAGAAAACCATTTTACAATTATGTTAGCACAGCTGAAAACTGTTGTGCAGATTAAAGAAGCAATAAAACTGGCCTTCTTGAGACTAGTTGAGTATCTGGAGCATCAGCAATTGTGGGTTCGATTACAGGCTCAAAATGTCCAGAAACAAATAACTTTATTCTGAAACTCGTCAGTCTATTCTTGTTCTGAGAAATGAAGGCTATTCCATGCGAGAAATTGCCAAGAAACGGAAGATCTCATACAACGCTGTGTACTACTCCCTTCACAGAACAGCACAAACTGGCTCTAACCAGAATAGAAAGAGAAGATGGAGGCCCCGGTGCACAGCTGAGCAAGAGGACAAATACGTTAGTGTCTAGTTTGAGAAACAGACACCTCACAGGTCCTCAACTGGCAGCTTCATTAAATAGTACCCGCAAAACACCAGTCTCAACGTCAACAGTGAAGAGGCGACTCCGGGATGCTGACCTTCTAGGCAGAGTTGCATAGAAAAAGCCATATCTCAGACTGCCCATCTTAATATTTTCTTTTTATTGGCCAGTCTGAGATATGGCTTTTTTTTTGCAATTATGGTCCTCTTGCTCAGCTGTGCACCGGGGCCTCCCACTCCTCTTTCTATTCTGGTTAGAGCCAGATTGCGTTCTTCTGTGAAGGGAGTAGTACACCGCGTTGTACGAGATCTTCCGTTTCTTGGCAATTTCTCGCATGGAATAGCCTTCATTTCTCAGAACAAGAATAGACTGACGAGTTTCAGAAGAAAGTTATTTGTTTCTGGCCAAGTGCCTAAAATAAGGGGTTAAATACATGTCAAAATATTTATATATATATAGTTTCCTGATCTAAATAGCTAAATGATCCTTGGTATGACCATCTTAAAACAATTCCATATATTAGCTTAGTAGAACCCCCCCACGGCTTAGACTCTTTTTTTTTTTTTTTACCAGTTTTTCTCCCCAATTTCATGATATCCAATTAGTAGTTAGAGTCTTGTCCCATCGCTGCAACTCCCGTACGGACACGGGAGAGGCGAAGGTCAAGAGCCATGCGTCCTCTGAAACACGACCCTATAGCCGGCTGCGACACAGCCTGGGATCAAACCCTGGTTTGTAGTGACGCCTCTAGCACTGCGATGGCCGGCTTAGACTCTTAAGGATTAATGAAGGAATGTTATTTTGTCATCAGCAAAGACTGTACATTAATTAGTGGCTAAATAATAATCATAGCAGCTCAAGCTCAAGTATTCTTCAGTAACACCTTCAGTAACGAAAAAATGGTGACAAGCCAAGGACCGACAAGGTCTCTCATTCGCCTCGTCATCCACATTCATGCGCGCACACACGCACTCTCACACGCACTCTCACACGCACTCACACACACACACACACACACACACACACACACACACACACACACACACACACACACACACACACACACACACACACACACACACACACACACACACACACACACACACACACACACACACACACACACACACACACACACACACACACAGTGGAAAAGGACCCAGTCCTCTCACCTTGGTGGTTTTGACTTTGTTCCCATTACTGCAGGACCAGCCGGTGAGGTCAGGGAGCACCTTACACTCCTCTCCCTCCATGCAGGGGTTCATCTGACACCACCACTTCTGAATCACGATGGAGGCTGGAGGAGGGGACGAGAGAGAGCACTGAGAGACCTGATACTGAGAGGATGGACAGTACAGGGCAGAGCAGTGTGCAGGAGAGAATAGATTCTATGGAGAGGAAAGTAATCTGGAAGTAGGAGTAGATTGGCTCAGCCGCAGTCAGTATGTTTTTAAACATTGATATGGCACAAAAACAGACGTCCACCTGTTAAAACCACAAAAGCTTTTGCCAGCATTCTATCCTAAAAGCCCTTTAAGTGAACATTGTGAAATGAAAACATTTCAATGTCAAACCTGCATTTCTTTGGCCCTCTGTGTTTGGCAAGAATCTATGCATAAAAGCTGGTCTTTGAATCAGGAATAAGAGGTATTATTATTATTTTTCCTCAAGGCTTTTGCATGTCACATAATCAGTATCACCTGGTGCTGAAGAGCTGTTAAAAAGCCAGAAGCACTTTCACAATATAACACAATACTGGCTGCCAGACAATGGGAAGTTGTGTGTGTGTGCTAATAACAACCTTGAAATACTTCAATCTTGAAATACTTCAATCTAACGTGAAAGGTGTCTATTCAAGACTCTCGAGTATAAAGTTAAACATTATCTCTTTGATTGGTTGATGTCAGATTAGACAAAAGTAACATGACTGTACAACACATTCCATCGCTTTTCTCAAATAAAATGAATCAAACACACACAAACACACACACACACACACTCGCACGCACGCGCACCCACACACGTGCACACACACACACCACACGGTTCCAACAGCAAATAGACAAACAGATTTCTCTTTACAGCAAAAAAAGAGTACGTGTATGAAGTGTTTGATGTTAACCTATCAATATCAGCCCCACTATGCACTGACACAGATCTTAACTTCTGTGCAGAGTTTCCTCTCACTCTGATTGTCTACTTTCAGTGGAGGCCAGTCAGTGATCCATCCAATCTGACCTGTCTAGACGGTGAGATGGCCGAAACCAGGCAGGAGGATCTGTCTCCATCCATCCATCTATTCTTCCTCCTCTACTGGGATGGGAGGATGGGTGACTCATGGTGTGAACTCTCCAGCACGTATCCAACTTTGATAAACCAATCAATTAAAAGAGGCAAATGATAGTGGTTTCGAGGAAGTCTGCCATAGAGTCCTGTTTTAAGGCCTATTGTTCCTCACAAAGGGAGGAGGGGGTGAAATCTGCAGCAAAATGGGCTTTAAATGGAATTATGCAAAAGAACACGAGCAAATCCTCTCAAGCGTCATGTAAGTACCCCTGACTGAGAGAGAGAGAGAGAGATGACGGGAGGAGTTCACCAAGACTGTGTCTTACCAATGAGCGAGGGAATGAATGACTAGAGAGAGAGAGAGAGAGAAATTGAAATTGTGAAATTGAGGGTGAAATAGAGGAAGAGATAGACGCAGAGGGGAAGAAAGAGAAACAGAGAGAGTGAGAGCATAAACGAGGGAGAGAGAGGAAGACACCATTCAGAAAGACAAAGACGCCCCTCAATAAATGACGCTGAGCCTGGCAGGGCACTCCAGAGAACATGCTGTTATGATGCATGAGCTCAGTGACAGTAAGTGGTTCTAAAAACCAATGACTGTGTAATGGTTGTTAATGTTTCCATTATGGTGTCTGCCGTGGTGCTTTACGCTACCACCATGTTATTTAGAGTTAATGAGTTTGGCCTGGAGAAGAGCCATTACAGTTAGAGTTCTTCACCTCAGGTTCTACAGAGTGGGCAGAGAGGCTGTGACATCGCAGACCTGCCTGTCATTCTGCAGAATGGATGGGAGTGGCTAATAGCTTATGTCATGGGAGGGTCAGAGGCTATTGGATGGATAGCAACAACAGGGCATCAGAGAGGAGCAGTGATGAACCACGGTAATGAAGAGAAGTACTGAGAGGTGCTGACATGGACTAGTTATTTATAGCCTACCTGTTCATCATAGGCTACCACTCAGCTACATAAATCCATGCACTGCACTTACACATCCCTGATTAATTTCATTGATGTACAAACACAAAAAGCAATAAAGTTTGGGGTCTATGTTTGGAAATATGAACCAAACATTTCCTAATCTCTTCTCCCAGAGACAGACATGTGAGAATGAGATCCATCTCTCTTCATCAGCAGTCTGTGATGTGTCAGACAGTCTAATGATAGAATTACCACCATTATCTCACAGAGAGCAGAGCAGTGTGTCGCTAGCTACCATCCAGAAGCCATACTCCACATGTCATTAAACATCTGACTACTGAAGCTCCACTCAGAAATGAATCTAGGAAATGTTTCAGTATCTCTGTTGAAAGCAGTTGTTAATGGAACCTTCTATGAATGCCATGACAGTGAGCGAGTTAGTGTTGTCTTCCCAAATCCCTGGGTTTGTGGCTTGTCTCAGGCGGCGTCTATCTAAATAAGGTCTGTGGGGGAGCCATACCTGAAGGCTGCCTAGAAGATTACACAGAGATGATGTCAATCCACCGCAGCACTGACAAATGTCACAGGTCACAGCAGATTCATTCAGTCTGTGAATGCAATGCCTGTCAAAACATCAGGTTAAGTGTGTCTCTGTGTGTGCATGAAAGCAGATACTTGCTCAGATTCAGACTCACAATGCCATACACACACACACACACATGCACACCTGAGCATAATCACATAGACGAACAGCGGGGTCACATTAGTTAAGAGAAAACAAGCATTGAGGAGAGAGCTCAAGAACACAGCACCTCACGCAGTCCCCCATCGAAGCCAAGCTCAGTGATAACAATCTAAACCCATTCACGCTGTTCTATTAGTAATGCCTGCCTCTCCTCCCCCACCCTGCACTGCCGAGCTTGAAATTGCCTGATTTAGATCCATATTGACTTGGCTGATAATGCTGACTTTGACACAGGATAATGTTGTATAATAATGCAGTATAATCCAGTGCAGGCACCGAGCACCCACCTCTCCACTTGGACATCCCTACGGAGCATCCTGATAAATAGAGGTGATCTCCTCGACCTCTGCTTATTGGCCATTATGAATCTCACCCCACAGACTGAATCTAAGAGCCGCGAACCGCCTGCAGCAGGAATAAAGTCATCAGGGGACTTCCCACCCTCTGCTTCTACCTCCAACCCAACCTTTATTAACCACCACACAGCTAAAGACAATCTCCAGTAGTTCCCATGTAAAGCCCGAAGGGAATGTGCTTCAAGAAAATAAGAAAAGAGGAGGGAAAAAGCTGTGATATTCTGATATACAGTAATCCAGATAAATGTCAGCTGGTGCTCTTTAATAATGTAGTTTATTGATAACAGGTCAGACTTCACAGCTACCAGTAATGGACCTGACCATTCATCACACCTCTCTTTCATTGACCATCAATAATGGACTATTTTCAGAATGTCTTTCCAATGTAGAGCTGTTGGAAACTGCAGTCTTTTACAGTTAATGGAGATGTCCCTCATCTAAACCTTAGCACACTCATCAGCGGTACACCATAGAAGGTGAGGGGATGGTCATCTGGCTGGTGACAGAGCCTTTCTCTCTTTTGCTCTCTCTCTCTCCATTGCCTGAGAGGACACAGTGCCTGGCAGCAGACTCTAATGATATTTTAATAGCCATGTCTGCAGTGGACTAGCTCCCTCTGACATTGTTGATGTTAGGAGGGTTAGACGTGGGATGTAGCAAAGGGAAAGTGTTTTTCTGTGTACTGTATGTATGTGTATTAATTCGGGGTTTTGGCTCTTAACCAATACCTAAGATACATCAAATCATAGTTATATTATTTATCTTTATCATTATTTTCAATCAGGTTAAAAGACTATAGATGCATGACAGATTTCTGGCTGCTCCCTAGCTTTGGGTACCAGCAGTTTCCTACAAGACACATAACTGGTGAACAGTGTCCTCTATTGGTCAGCTACAGGAAAAGCATCTCGTGTTTGATGTGTGTGAAAAGGAATACAGAGAAAAAAGCATTAATATGACAACATTCATACCTTGATCCCTATGCAATAGTTTATGTAAGCATTGTTGTTGAATATTAACAGTGTTACGATAGTTTGTCATAAAGTGTACATCATTTACAAATAACAACTGTAGTTAACTGTAAAATGCCCTTGATTTGCAAATCTCCCATAAGTCCTATACTTTTGTTCTTCATATACAGTACAATGAAAAAGTCCCCCTCCAAGGTCTCCACATCTGTATCTGTGACATAAAGCAGCTTTGTGACTGGAGGTTCAGTCTTCACTGGAACTGACCTGACCTTGCCAGCCTAGAACAACCTCTTTCTAAGGGAAGAAAGAAGCTAAACAGAGACAATAATGCTAGAGCCTGAGGTTACTTCACCAGTCCCTGCGGGTCTGTCTGTCTCCACATTTCTGTTCTGTTTGATTCAACCTCTCAGCTCACGTACGGGAAACCTATCTATTTTCCACTGGAGGGGGGTTAATGCATCTGGATTGGTTGTGAGACAGAGTTAGAGCTGAGTGTGTGTGTGTGTGTGTGTGTTCGTGCATGCGTGCGTGTATGAGGGGTGATAAATGCCATAAATGAACTGAAGAGGGCGACTGAACGCCTTACTAACACTGTGTTGAACGTGACAAAAATATATACTGTATATGGTCATACGTTCGAATGTGAATGTGTGTACGCGTGATTTTAGTATTTTAGTATTATTATAATTGTTTAATCCAATACATCGAGCCACAGCCTAGAACTGGATGACCTGGCCCTTTCTATTCTGGTCACCTCCCAGCTCAAATGTGAAGTTGTGTGTGTATTGTGTAGCAGGCTAACCTGTATTATCCAGACAAAGTGCAGGCCCAGCGCTGGGCTGTTTTGTGCATCTCCGCGGCAGGAGTGACAATATCAGGACCATGGCCGAGCGCTCGGCCAAATTGATAACACAACAGTCTCATCACAAAACAGAAATTAATTAATTTACTTTAGGAAACTTTCTGAATAGACATTGGGAGAATTAGCGAACTCACACACACACACACATCAAAAGGACACATCAGTCA
Source organism: Coregonus lavaretus (assembly GCF_964263955.1). NCBI lineage: Eukaryota > Metazoa > Chordata > Actinopteri > Salmoniformes > Salmonidae > Coregonus > Coregonus lavaretus. Next base: position 21,349,069 of record NC_139999.1, on the reverse strand, counting down.
AAGCCACCAGCGCATCTCAAACACACAACAGCAATTCCCATTTAACCTTTCCTAAAAACGTTGGCTATTAAAAACCTATAGGCCTATTGGATAATGCTAAAACAATGTAACCTATCAAATGAATTGACAAGGAAAGTTTGAAGGGGGATAGACAGCTATGCGATAATAGCATATGATGAAGATGACATGTACAACCATTAGACATTTTAGTGTGGTTAGCTGATTGCTGACACCACATTTTAATTAGTGTGTATGATAGGCCTATCTAAATCTGTCTCCAGCGGATATTTTTTGTCTTTGTCATTGCACATCTTCAGGTGGTATGGCAGCATAGGCCTATGAACGATAGATTAATATATGAATTACCCTGATTTCTAATTAAGACATCGCTCTGTTTTCACTGTTCCCATCTCACACAATTCATGTATCTCCACTGGCATCAGCTCCACTGGCCTCTCTCTCTTCCCCTCTCCTCTCTCTATTCCTAATAGCTCTTGTACCAAACGAGTAGCCCATAGCTCAATGCGATATTAAGCAGGCATTCATTACTCAAGGCATTAGATGGTCACAGAATTTGTCATAGCCTACCGATACCTTCTAGATAGCTTAGTTAAGAAGAAGTTTGGAAACTCTACCTACATATACATATTACCTCAATTACCTCGACTAACCGCACATTGACTCTGTACCGGTACCACCTGTTTATAGCCTCGCTATTGTTATATTACTGCTGCTCTTTAATTATTTGTATAAAAAAATGTTTTAGGTATTCTTTCTTAAAACTGCATTGTTGGTTAAGGGCTTGTAAGTAAGCATTTCACTGTAAGGTCTACACCTGTTGTATTCGGCGCATGTGACAAATACAATTTGATTTGATTTGAATCGATTTTAAATCAAAATGCGTTTTCGGGCAGAAATGCCTTCTGGAACAAGGGAACTTTCATGTGCCTTAATAACAAACTTGTATGCCATCTGTAAATACGAATAAAATTGTTAAATTACGAGCCTTGTTGGTTAAGCCACAGAAAAAGACAGCAACCTTCCCACTAGCCATGATTGGCTGAGATAATGAGTGGGCTGGACATGCCGAGAGAGGAGTTTGGATTGGTCTGCCATATAAAAGGCTTCTTTCAGTCTGTGTTGGTAATCCTGTCTAAAGCGGCTTTTTTTAAATTGTGTAGTGGAGCTGCATAAGTGTTGCTCTCCACTTTCTGGAGGATCGAGTTTTGAAATCAGTGGAATTAGAGTATGATAGCTAAAGAAATTGAGAAAACACCTGTCTCCGGATTACATCTTCAAACTAAGAGCAACCTTGGCATGGCATCCGTCACCGGGAGACGCGTCCATCATGCATGATGATGTACAGGTAAGATAGTCTAGCTAGCTACATTTTCAGATATTACACGTTTCTAAGTGGTTTCATTTCAAGCTAAAGGGTACTGTTAGCTAGCTAGCTACCGTTACATGTATAATGTTATTATTCGTATCCCAGAGCTGTTTGCTTTGCTAGTTAGAGCCTAATGTTAGCTAGCTAACATTGAACCTGGTTGGTTAGCTCCCAGCAGATTCATGCAGGGTAGTATCGACATGATTTGGCACCATGTTCATTGTTGTTTAATTAGCTAAAGTTAGCTGGCTGGCTCGTTAGCTAACGTTATGTGGCGTATGTGATCATACATGTTGTTTACCTAGCTAGGTTTATTGTTTACCCAGCTAGCTACATGTCTTAAGCTAAAGTGTACTGTTAGCTAGCTAGCTAACATTAGCTGGCTGGCTCCCTAGCTAGTGTATGACGTTATTATTTGTATCCCAGTAAACATCGGCAAAAAAGCGTAATGAAATTGTTGCCAGCAGAGCTGCTAAGGCTGTTTTCATGTTATCCAGAGGTAAACAAATCATTGACCAGAGGGTCAAATGTGCGCTCTGAACACTGCGAGAGTGAAACGAGATGGGTGGGGCTAAAGCTTAAGAGGGTGTGAACAATGCTGAATTGGTGTAGACAAAGAAGAGCTCTTCACTAGATACCAAAACATTCAATTGCCATTTTCTCAAAAGTGAGTTTACAAGTTTATCATCTTTCAAAGCAGAATTACTTTCCCATTGTTCCTCAAATGCAGTGTATGATATACCATTTTGTAGCTCTGAGTCTCTACTTTTATCGAATGTAAAAAACACAAATTCTAATTTTGCTACATAAGAACACAACCAGGTGGTGAGTCACATTTACTCAGGTCAGCTATGCTGACCTATGGAGTCCCTTGGGAAAACCAACTACCAAACCATCCAATGATGGGATTTATAAATAAATTATCTGGGCTATTGAAAGGACTGATTTCTATAATATATAAACAACTTTTGGAAAGCTCATATTCTGAGCTAGCCATTAAAAAGGTATGGTCCACAGATCTACGTGAATCTGAACAACCCTTCCTTGGCATCGCGTAATCTGAACCATCAATTTATACATTTTAAGTTTGTTCACAGACTGTATTTACACCAAGTTTTACGATAAAATTGGCCCCAACTCCCAACTGTTCACTGTGTCCCCTATGATGTGGGAGTGCCCTGCAGTCAAATTCTTCTGGGACAAAGTTGCAAAATGAATTTAGAAGTGCATGAATGTAAATATTTAATGCATTGCATCTGCTGTTACTTAATAACGATAGCTCCTTGATTCTCTCAATCAATCAGAGACGATTACTACTGGCAGGCAGGCAGCACTGCCGCAAAAAAAAAGATGTTGGCTCTTAGATGGCAATCTCCCCACTCTCCCAATTCACCAGTGGATACAGTTACTATTGGAAGATATAACATTAGAATTATCGACAGCGAGAATGAATGATGCTAGTCAAAGAACAATTGGACAAATATACTTGACTTTGTAAAGAATAATCTCAGCTAAAGCACAACACACACAAACAAACAATCTATAAAGCCCAACACATACAGTACCATTCAAAAGTTTGGACACACCTACTCATTCAAGGGTTTTTCTTTATTTTTACTATTTTCTACATTGTAGAATAATAGTGAAGACATCAAAACTATGAAATAACACATATGGAATCATGTAGTAACCAAAAAAGTGTTAAACAAATAAAAATATATTTTATATTTGAGATTCTTCAAATAGCCACCCTTTGCCTTGATGACAGCTTTGCACACTCTTGGCATTCTCTCAACCAGCTTCACCTGGAATGCTTTTCCAACAGTCTTGAAGGAGTTCCCACATATGCTAAGCACTTGTTGGCTGCTTTTCCTTCACTCTGCGATCCAACTCATCCCAAACCATTTCAATTGGGTTGAGGTCAGGGGGATTGTGGAGGCCTAATCTGTTTCACCTGTCTTTGTGATTGTCTCCACCCCCCTCCATGTGTCGCCCATCTTCCCCCATTTCCCCCAGTGTATTTATACCTGTGTTCTCTGTTTGTCTTTTTCCAGTTTGTTTTGTTCGTCAAGCCAACCAGCGTTTTTCCCCTTGCTCTTGTCTTTTTCAAGTTCCTGTTTTCTAGTTTTCCCGGTTTTGACCATTGTGCCTGCCCTGACTCTGAGACTGCCTGCCGTTCTGTACCTTGTCACACCACCCTGGATTATTGACCTCTGCCTGCCCTGACCCTGAGACTGCCTGCCGTTCTGTACCTTTTGGACTCTGATCTGGATTACTGACCTCTGCCTGCCCTTGACCTGTCGTTTGCCTGCCCCCTGTTTTTGTAATAAACTTTTGTTACTTCGACACTGTCTGCATCTGGGTCTTCTCCTGAAATGTGATAGTACAAACTGGCCATGACTGACCCAGCAGACTCGGACCAGCTCCGCAACGCCACCTCCTCCCAAGGAGCCACCATTGGAAGGCACGAGGAGTTGCTTCGTGGTCTCATAGAAGGGTTCCAGACCTTGGCCGAACGCCATGACCGAGCGTTTAACACATTGCTGGAGCAATTCCGCGGGTTGTCTGTTAGGCAGCCTACCACGACGGTAGCCTCCCAGCCCCTCAGTAACCTGGCTGTTAGCAGCACGGCCTCCCCGGTTTCCAGAGAACCCCACTTACCTCTCCCGGAACGCTTCGCTGGAGGGTCAGGAACCTGTAGGGCATTTCTCGCTCAGTGTTCGCTCATCATCGAGCTGCAGCCCTCCTCCTTCCCTTCGGACCGCTCTGAGATAGCGTACCTCATCACGCTGATGTCCGGGAGGGCTCTCGCCTGGGCTACGGCAGTGTGGGAACAACAGTCGGCCGTATGCTTCAGTCTGGAGGAGTTCATGCAGGAGGTAAAGAAGGTTTTCGATGCTCCATTGTCCGGGAGAGAGGCTTCCCGGAAGTTACTCCAGCTTCGGCAAGAATCCTGCAGTGTGGCAGACTATGCAGTGGATTTCCGCATGTTGGCAGCTGAGTGTGCCTGGAACCCGGATGTGCTGTTTGACACGTTCCTGCACGAAGTATTGGAGGAAGTGAAGGACGAGCTTGCAGCCAGGGAACTACCGATGGATATCGACTCGCTCATTGCCTTGACCATTTGGATCGATTGCCGACTACGGGAACGAAGGAAGGAGAGGAAGTCCGATTCCAATTGACCGCCCAAGGATTCCACCTCGCCTCCGAGGCATCCCGGAAGTCCCCGACAGCTCCGTTGCCGAGAGAACCCGAGGCTACCCGAGTTCCCCCGAGAGTCTCTGAAGACTGCCGATTCACCTCTTCCTGAGCCGATGCAACTAGGCAGAGCTAGGCTGTCTCCAGCCGAACGGCAATACAGGCTTCATACGAAGAGTTGCCTGTATTGCGGGACTACTGGTCATTTTGTGTCCACCTGTCCACTAAAAGACCAGGCTCAATGGTAGGAGCGAGTACTCTGGTGGGCCATATGGATAACTCTTCCTCTCCCCTACTCGCACCCCCTTTCATGCCATCGCTTGCCTGCCACCCGGGCTCCCGTCAGACCCTGGCCTTTGTGCGACAACGCTTTTGGTGGCCTACCATGGTTCCTGACGTCTCCGCGTTCGTTGCCGCCTGCACGATCTGTGCGCAGAACAAGACTCCTCAGCAAGCTCCGGCTGGTCTCCTCCAACCTCTGCCTGTTTCCCACCGTCCCTGGTCTCACATATCCCTGGACTTTGTCACGGGTCTTCCCCCGTCTGATTCAACACCGCCATCCTGACAGTTGTGGACCGGTTTTCCAAAGCCGCCCACTTCATTCCTCTCCCCAAACTACCCTCTGCCAAAGAGACGGCCCAGCTCATGGTGCAGCACGTCTTCCGGATCCATGGACTCCCACTGGACATGGTCTCCGACCGGGGTCCTCAGTTCTTGTCCCAGTTCTGGAAGGCGTTCTGCACACTCATTGGGTCGTCGGCCAGCCTGTCCTCCGGTTTCCACCCTCAGTCCAACGGCCAGTCGGAGCGAGCCCACCAAGACCTGGAGACGACTCTGTGCTGCCTGGTCTCCGCCAACCCCACCACCTGGAGCCAGCAACTAGTGTGGGTTGAATACGCCCGCAAAACCCTTCCCTGCTCTGCCACGGGTCTTTCGCCCTTTGAGTGTTCCCTGGGTTATCAGTCCCCGCTCTTCCCGGAGCAAGAGGAAGAGGTTCGCATACCCTCTGCCCAGATGTTTGTCTGCCACAGTCGTCGTACCTGGAGGAGAGCCCGGTCGGCTCTTCTCAAGACCACCTCCAGGTATCGATGACAAGCGGACCGCCACCGGACCCCGGCTCCCCGGTATCGTCTCAGGCAGAAGGTATGGCTGTCCACCCCGAGATCTGCCCCTCTGGGTGGAGTCCTGCAAACTTTCCCCCTGGTTTATCGGCCCTTTCCCCATCTCCAAAATCGTTAGCCCCTCTGCTGTTTGTCTTCTGTTGCCCCGTACCCTCCACGTGTCTAGGATCAAACCCATGTCTCACATGGGTCTTCTCCTGAAACGTGATAACAATGACCCAACACACCTCCAGGCTGTGTAAGGGCTATTTGAACAAGAAGGAGAGTGATGGAGTGCTGCATCAGATGACCTAGCCTCCACAATCACCCGACCTCAACCCAATTGACCGCAGAGTGAAGGAAAAGCAGCCAACAAGTGCTCAGCATATGTGGGAACTCCTTCAAGACTGTTGGAAAAGCATTCCAGGTGAAGCTGGTTGAGAGAATGCCAAGAGTGTGCAAAGCTGTCATCAAGGCAAAGGGTGGCTACTTTGAAGAATCTCAAATATAAAATATATTTTGATTTGTTCAACACTTTTTTGGTTACTACATGATTCCATATGTGTTATTTCATAGTTTTGATGTCTTCACTATTATTCTACAATGTATAAAATAGTGAAAATAAAGAAAAACCATTAAATGAGTAGGTGTGTCCAAACTTTTGACTGGTACTGTATATTAATTAAAGATGTATTTTTATTGATCAAATTGCCTCCACTCGCCGTCCGGCACAGCACACACACACACCCATGGCCCAAACTGGGGAGAGGAGAGGAATGAATGAACAATTAAGTTGAGAAAGCAATACTTATGTGTGAATAATGTGACAAAGGTGATGTTATAGCCTAGAATATAATGCCCCAAAAAATAGAAAGATGTCCCTTTTAAAATCAGCGGGCAAGAAAATAATAATCCAGAAATTGTCTGTCTGACCACTCGTTGCCCTTTACTATGATCAACCCCTGATAACTGGGAAATTAAAAGCACAAGGTAGAGACAATTCTAGCAGATTATTATTATTATTAAATTTTTATGAACATTAAAACATACAATCTACCTGTAGTGAAGTCGCTCAACATTTACATTACATTCAGTCATCTAGCAGACACTCCCATCCAGAGCGACCCACAGGAGCAACCAGGGTCAAGCACCTCGCCCAAGGGCACGTCGACGGATCTCCCACCATGTCAAATCTGGGACCCGAACCAGCGACCTATCGGCCACCGGTACAAGCTCCCAACCGCCAGGCCACCAACCATCCAAGCTGGTTATAGGCAGACTATCATATTCGCCCTATACCGTAGCCCATATAGCCCATCTATCCTATTTAAAAAGGACTGAAGACAGAAACATATAATTTGGTTCCATTTCAACATATTTATTAGTGAAACCAAAGTGCTGTAACATATATAAATTAAATTAAATAGCCTAGTACACACCAAAACTTTTCAAATGTTCAAATCAATGGCTATTGGACAGAAAGATTTGGACAGTCGGGTGTTTCGCAAATTCAGAACTGCTGGACAGCAACATAATAAACTAAAGCACTGATCATTGGGAACTAGATCAGAATGACTGGTAAGGCTTAATCCATGAATTAAATAATGAAATAGGTAGCCTAGCCTACAAAACTAAAACAATCCATATGTTCAAATCAAAAGGCCTGATTAACAAGACATCAATAACGCAGCAACATCCTGAGTCCCCAGTGCCGACACATTCAGAAATGTAAAAGATGGTTTAGTATTTAGCTCTGCCAAAGGCCAAGAGAACAAGAAACACTTTTCAATGAGAAAACAGAAATTCACTTTGGGTTAAAATAATAATACTGTTTTCAAAGATGTAGCCTATGATGCAATACTCGTGATCATTTTAAGGAGAACAAAAACTACTTAGCCTACATTTGAACACCACCTCAGAAGCTTCACTATTCGGCAACTTTCCATCAATCCATCAGTTTATCTCACATACACACACAACCCCCACCACACACACACACACACAAACACACACACTTTTTCCCGCAATCGAAATATAATATTTTTTCTTAGTGCAGGGTCTTATTTGTGTTAATATGATCCAACAATGTTGAGTCTAGTGATATGACAAAGTGCAAGATATGTTTTCTATTACCATCTGATATATGGTCGAAAGGCCTGAATAGATGTGAAATGGAATGCTTTCCCAACCAAATAAAATCATCCCTTTTAAATTGTGTTTCTTGATTTCAGGCCTTGGGCCAAACCTTCAGAGGCTGCCAGATGTAGTATATTTCCATCTCCTTTCATAGTCGACTAGGGGATAAGAGAAGGAAGGCGACACTGCAGAGTGATCCTCCATTACCTGCATTAGTCTGCTGTGGCCCTAACCTTTAATGTTACATGATCTACTAAAGACAGAATGGAGGACAGACTACTGTGCACCACAGAGAAATACAGACCCACTTTATCATGAAGTAGAGAGCTAAAGCACTTTGTGAGACTATTAGAGCTTGTGCCAGCTTCCTGTGTCTGGCTGTGAGGTGAATTCATCAAGACCTTCAAACACAGCTCTGGTGTGATCTTCATACACACAATGTATGTTTACCTTCCACACAGGAGGGCCTGGTTCTGGTTGTGCCAGCGACCTGGCCTGGGAAACAGGAGCACTTGACGGTCTGAGAGCGCTCCTCAATCTTGTTCTTATTACAACAGCGGTGGATGGCCACCACCTCACACGTCCCCTGCTTCACCTGGTAGGAGGCTGAGAGAGAGAGAGAGAGAGAGAGACCATATAACTTTGTTCAGTGTGGTTGCTGGTGCAGTAGTATTTCAATATTTGCATTTAAAAACAGCCACTTATATCAAAACACAAGAATGGACAAAACCACACATTGAGTATTCAGAGTTTTTACAATAGAAAAAAACGGTTGAATTATTTACAGTTGTATAAACACGAGGAATTATTCTAAAGATGCAGACAGTTTCAATTTCAATATAAGAGTAACTGCAGTTATGCCGACACTCTGGTCCTTTCTCAGCTCAACGGCATCATTAACATTAAAAGGCTGCTCTTTCATTATGTGCAGGGTTATTAACATTATTTAAATGAGGATATAATCAAACAAAAAGTTTATCTTAGTCATAGTACAGGTTTTTTCAATCACTTTGGTGCAATTTTCATCAGTATGTGGTACATTTGCACAAAAAATCTAAACAGATCCTCAAAATGGCTCGTGTTTAAAAGCTCTACACTCTTAGCAAAAGGTGCTATCTAGAGCCTAAAATGGTTCTTCGGCTGTCCCCATATGAGAACCCTTTGAAGAACCCTTTTTGGTTCCAGGTAGAACCCATTTGGGTTCCATGTAGGACCCTTTCCACATAGGGTTCTACATGGAACCCAAAAGGGTTCTAAATGGAACAAAAAAGGGTTCTCCCTGGAACCAAAGATGGTTCTCCTATGAGGAAAGCAGAAAAACCCTTTTGGAACTCTTTTTTCTAAGAGTGTAAGCATATTTTCAATTGACTGAGCACAACAAACAAATTCACAAAGTAACGTGTTCACTGCACCAAATCAATCTTTCAATTTGGATACATTATCAATCTACTGTAAGTATCTGCTTTTCAAAATGCAATATAGTTGTCAATTTAAACTACTTTTGATATGATTTTCTTGTCGTTTGTTAACAATACAATTAACTATCACTTAATCAAACTGCTCAAAACTGATAACTACTGAACCATTATGTAGTGCCTAGTTAATGTATATAGTTTGATAACTGCTGAACACTGTACATTTCTATATTTTTACTTCATAAATGTATCAATTTGACATCAATTTATGTTGAAGGGAAAACCAAATCATGTATGGATGTGGCTGTAAATACTACATTATCATTCTACATCATTATCAGTTCCAAAGTGGAAAGAGTCACTCTATGTGCTATCATTTGGAATTATAGTGTAGTGTACAATGCACTGCTGAAATACCTGGGTTGCATATAACAATATATTCTACTCATTATCTGAATTTCATTCATACACTGTATTTGATTAATTTCAAGCAGAGAGACAGGCGATACTGTATCAGTTGACAAGTCACGTACAAAAGGTGATCTTGTACAATGTTGCATGGGGCAGATATGGCATACAACACCATGCTACGTTTTTACAGTAGCCAACTGGTTTACAATACCCCTATTTCTGATCATTTGTCCCTTGTATGTACTGTATAAGGATAATGAAACTGTAACACTGAAATATTTATCAACATGCTCACAACCTGCCATTGGTTACAAATGAAGCCTAACAATGTTTTACCCAGATGTTTTGTGTGGGTTTAGAAGAGTCCGTACACAATGTTTAAACACGTTTGTGTGGGAGTACGACAGAGGCACATTTTTGAGTGCGGGATGCAAACTGTCTGTACATGTTCAATAGAAATCCACTTACAACTACGGTAAAGTCAGATTTCACACGACTTTGTTTAAAGTTAAAAACATTTCATGCTTAACCCTGAGCTGAATGAGCTTAGTAACCTTCCTAACACACACACACACAAACACACACTCACTCAATAGAAGGTTCTATTTCGGCAGGCCATGGCCCCTCTCATCTTTCCTGATTTAAAGTTTGTTTGTTCTCTTCTCCAGAAAGCCCTCTCAATGATACCTCGCTCTCAGAGGGCACTCTTCCGTCATCATCCCTCTGTTTTCATTTTCTTCAGTCCTCTGTCCCCATCCCCCCAGGGGCACAGGGAGCTGGCGGATTACCCCTACAGACGCTGACACACACACACACACATACACACACATACAAACACACATGCACACACACGCACACATACATACAAACACATACATGCACACACACACACACACAAACACCATCCCCTTTCTCATATCTATCTCAAACACAAAATTCCCTTAAAAAACAATCCCCTTGTTAGTGTGGCATCCTGTACCACAGTCTGCATACCAATGCCTGGGTAAAGAACGGATAGCTAGTGTCCCATTTGAAAAACAATGTTTTTTATACCACGGGTAAAGTGGAGGAGAGAGAGAGAGAGAGAGAGAGAGAGAGAGAGAGAGAGAGAGAGAGAGAGAGAGAGAGAGAGAGAGAGAGAGAGAGAGAGAGAGAGAGAGAGAGAGAGAGAGAGAGAGAGAGAGAGAGAGAGAGAGAGAGAGAGAGAGAGAGAGAGAGAGAGAGAGAGAGAGGTGTGATGACTTTACTTATCCGTTTTTCAGTGGTTCAAAGGCCCAGGATCATTCATTCTAAGGGCAGTCTCTTAGCGGAGTGTGTGTTTTTGTGTGTGTGCGAGAGCGAGGGAGAGCGGGAGAGAGAGAGATTCAGGGAGCTGGGGAAGCGGAAGGCTCTGTCACAGGCAGTAAGGAGAACAAAGAGCACGCTGCCTCCTGGTGGCATAATGAGGTCACAAGGGCAGAAGTCTGACTCACTCACTCACTCACTCACTCACTCACTCACTCACTCACTCACTCACTCACTCACTCACTCTCTGTCTGTCTGTCTGTCTGTCTGTCTGTCTGTCTATCTCTCTATCTCTCTCTCTATCTCTCCATCTGTCTCGTTCTCTCTCTCTCTCTCTATCTTTGTGTGTCTGTCTCTCTCTCTCTCTCTCTCTCTCATCTGTCTCGTTCTCTCTCTCTCTCTCTGTGTCTCTCTTTCTCTCTTTGTGTGTGTGTCTGTCTCGCTCTCTCTCCATCTGTCCCTCTCAATTTCACCATTCATTTTTCTCTCTACAGTATTTTCCTCATCCATCAATCTATACTACATGAGTCTGCATCCAATAAAAAAAAACATGTCTTAGGAAAGGAAAGTCAACCTGAACTGAGTCTTGACATGGTATAGAGACAAAGTAGATTGAGATGGTGCTGCAGTGGATAGCTGCCATTTTACGGGCTCCTCAACAATTCTACTATTTTGTGTGTTTCTTTACGCTGATCGTAACTTTTTTTGTGTATAATATTTCTGCCATTATTTCCTATTACCAAAAAGAGCTTCTTGACATCAGAACAGCAATCACTAACCTCGATTTGGATGAAGATTTCTACTTCAACGAGTCGGTAGCGCAGGACATACTGCTCATTCCGGACCAGGCCCTAATACCAGAGACTCGAAAGAGGAAGAGACGGTGCAGGAGAGGCTGATGAGCGGCACGCTGACAAGACTATGTCGGCAAGTAAATAAACCGCCTCTATCCTCCGTTCTATTGTCAAATGTACAATCACTAGAGATCAAACTGGACGAGCTCCGTTCAAGACTATCCTATCAAAGGGACCTGAAGAACTGTAATATCCTATGTTTTTCGTATTCGTGGCTGAACAAGGAGATGGAAAATATACATCTAGCTGGTTTTACTATGCATTGACAAGACCGAACGGCAGCTTCGGGTAAGGTTAAGGGGGGAGGTGTGTGTGTCTTTGTTAACAACAGCTGGTGCGCGATCTCTAATGTTAAGGAAGTCTCAAGGTTTTGCTCGCCTGAGTTAGAATACCTCATGAAAAGCTGCAGACCATACTATTTACCAAGAGAGTTTTCATCTATATTTTTCGTAGCTGTCTATTTTCCACCACAAACATGGCTGGCACTAAGCTAAAGGGTAGAGCTGCCGCTTTTAAGGAGCAGGACACTAATCCGGACGCTTATAAGAAATCCCGCTACAACATCCGTCGAGCCATCAAACAGTCAAAATGTCAATACAGGACTAAGATCGATTCCTACTACGCTGGCTCTGTTGCTTGTTGGATGTGGCAGGGCTTGCAAACTATCACGGTTTACAAAGGGAAACCCAGCCATGAGCTGCCCAGTGACGCGAGCCTATGAGACGAGCTAAATGCCTTCTATGCTCGCTTTGAGGCAAGCAACACTGAACCATGCATGAGAGTACCAACTGTTCCGGATGACTGTGTGATCTCGATCTCCATAGCCAACGTGAGTAAGACCTTTAAAACAGGTTAACATTCACAAGGCCGCGGCGCGAGACGGATTCCCAGGATGCGTACTCAGAGCATGCGCTGACCAGCTGGCAAGTGTCTTCACTGACATTTTCAACCTCTCCCTGACCCAGTCTGTAATACCTACATGTTTCAAGCAGACTACCATAGTCCCTGTGCCCAAGAACGCCAAGGTAACCTGTCTAAATTACTATCGCCCTGTAGCACTCACATCTGTAGCCATGAAATGCATTGAAAAGCTGGTCATGTCTCACATCAACACCATAATCCCAAACACCCTGCACCCACTCCAATTCACATACCACCCCAACAGATCCACAGATTATGCAATCTCTATTGCACTCCACACTGCCTTCTCTCACCTGGACAAAAGGAACACCTATGTGAGAATGCTGTTCATTGACTATAGCTCAGTGTTCAACACCATAGTCCCCTCCAAGCTCATCACTAAGCTCAGGACCCTGGGACTGAACACCTCCCTCTGCAACTGGATCCTGGATTCATGACAGGCCGCCCCCAGGTGGTGAGGGTAGGAAACAGCACATCCACCACGCTGACCCTCAACACGGGGGCCCCTCAGGGGTGCGTGTTTAGTCCTCTCCTGTACTCCCTGTTCACCCACGACTGCGGGGCCGTGCATTACTCCAACACAATCATTACGTTTGCTGATGACACAACGGTGGTTGGACTGATCACTGAGGACAATGAGACAGCCAATAGGGAGGAGGTCAGTGACCTGGCAGTGTGGGGCCAGGACAACAACCTCTCCCTCAACGTCAGCAAGACAAAGGAGCTGATCGTGGACTACAGGAAATGGAGGGCCGAGCACGCCCCCATCCACATCGACTGGGCTGTAATGGAGCGGGTCAAGAGCTTCAAGTTCTAAATCACTAAGGAATTATCATGTTCCACATACACCGACACAGTCGTGAAGACCGGAAGACAATTCCTCTTCCCCCTCAGGAGGCTGAAAAGATTTGGCATGGGCCCTCAGATCCTCAAAAAGTTATACAGCTGAACCATTGACAGCATCTTGAATGGCTGCATCACCGCTTGGTACCCCCAAGCCATAAGACTGCTAAATAGTTCGTTAAATAGTTAACTAAATAGCTACCCGGACTGTCTGCATTGACCCTTTTTGCACTAACTCTTTTGACTCATCACATATGTTGCTGCTACTGTTTATCATCTATCCTGTTGCCTAGTCACTTTATCCCTACCTATATGTACATATCTAAACCAATTACCTCAAATCGGTACTGGTACCCCGTGTATATAGCCAAGTTATCATTACTCATTGTGTATTTATTCCTTGTGTTATAATTGTTCTATTATTTCTCCATTTCTCTCTGCATTGTTGGGAAGGGCCCGTAATGAAACATTTCACTGTTAGTCTAAACCTGTTGTTTAAGAAGTATGTGATGAATAAAATATTATTTGATTTGATTTCAAGTACAGCGTTCCATCATTTATTCATATATTTTTATGAATCACTGCTGTAACCATAAAGCAATTTATTGTCTTGACCGTCCCTGATCTGTAAGGAGGATTCTGGGGCAGTGGCTTTAGTCAGAGAAATCCCAGCAGTAACTGACGGCAGTGGATCTAATGTCTCAGCTCTCTTCTTAAACCGTCTTGTTCAGGATCTTAAAGTGGTGTAATGGCAGTCTTAATGTAATAAACCTCAGCTCAGGCTGAAATAAAAATACATTTCAAGCATTACTAAATGCTTCTATTCCTGTGACAGCCAGACAAGTGTTTGCTGGGTGGCAAACTAAGCAGTGTTCCTTTGAACTGATGGAGCAGCCAGCTAATTGATGTATTCTGACAGACAGAAGAGGCCCAGACCATTGTGCAATTTATCTAAAAGCCTGTCTTTCCCCTGTCAATAACTGACTAGCATGTCTGCTGCGAAAGACATTTGCTGTCTCTGTCTGAGGGAGCTCAGTCAATGTTGACGACAGACACAGACTGCACCCGCAACACAACAACAACATGAGCTCTACCCAAACAAAATGGAGCTGATGAGAACTTGAATGAATGAAATCAGAATGATTTTTATAATGAATGAAAATTATACTTGTGGATATAAATGTATTTGCTCTTGTGAAATGGAGTAACGTCACAAAATGGCTCCACGGTCTCACACATTTTTACGTTTTCTTCCACATAAAGTAACCCTTTTTGAGTAAATACTATTATATCCCTCATTCCCCCTATCACCATCCACATCCTCCTCTTCCACACCTCTAACCCCTCTCTCTTTACCGTCTCCCTTGTTTCCCACCTTCTACTGATTCATCTCCTCCTATCCCTGGACCCTTCTTCTCTCCACTTTCAACCCCACTCTCTCTTCCATCTCCTCTCCCCCACCTCCCACCACACCCCACCTTCGTATTCTGCACTCCCACCCCCTCCTCCTCTCCTCTCCCCTCTCCTCCCCTCTCCTCCCGTCTCCTCTCCTCTCCTCCTCTCTCCTTTCCTCCACCTACCGCCACACCCCACCTTCGTATCCTGCACTCCCACCCCTCTCCTCCTCTCCCCTCTCATCCCTTTCTTCCCCTCTCCCCCTCCTCGGCTGTGAACGCTCCTATCCGACACAGCCCATCAATCAGGCTGACATTATCTGTGTTTAACAGGCCCAAATCAGGCCCTGTCCTCAGATTTATGCTAATCTAACAGGTTGTTTGTACGGCTGAGTGGTCCTGTGCAGGCACCTCATTTATACGCAAATCTATCCCCAATAAAACCCACCCACTGTGACCGCAAAGCAGTGTTTGTCAAGGAGGAAAACACACACTCTCTCACACACGTACACATGCGCTTACGCTCACACACAGAGGAAACACTTCTCATTCTAACCCCACTCACACTGTCAAGTGTAGCTTGTATAATGCCCTTGTATCATAACTGGAGCAGCTACTTGGGCACATTTCAATGTGTTACAATAACATACATGTTGAACAATGTTGTGAAATTGTTAGATATTACTTGGTAGATATTACTGCACTGTCGGAGCTGGAAACACAAGTATTTCGCTACACCTGCAATAACATCTGCTAAACACGTGTATGTGACCAATAACATTTGATTTTGATTTGATTTTGATACAGTATCTGCTCTCAGCTCCCTGTGCTCAGACCTGATCTTTTACTATGGTAATTACCCAAGCGATATACGATGTTAGTCCCCCTTATAAGAGGGAGATAACCATGTTTCGGGTGATTGTGGTGCATCTTTACTCAGCGGATACGCCAGTATTGGAGTGAGTGTCTGGTCAGCTGAAGGTGAGCTGTACACTGTATGTCTAGTTGTGGGCTCATTGACATTGATAAGGTGAGGCCTAAACTCAGGCTCGCGGAGAGAAGAGAAGAGACTTTCTCACCGACTCAGCAATAACATCTCCTCTCTCTGCCCAGAGTGAGAAGCATAAGGACGTCAGGGGACAGTACAGCTGCCATACATGTCCTGTTTAAAGTGAAGATGACAAAGTCAACCGTTTTCTCAGTTTTCTCTCTTTTAAAAAGGTGTATGCCCAGAAAAATCATTAAGCAGCAACGGCAGGATGTGTTGGCTTCTCTGTGTCCCTTAACTTCCGGTCTAGCTTGTCCTTGATCAAAAGCCACTGTGGCAGGGCTAGGGCCCCAAAACAGCTAACACAACACAAATTGGTTTTCGGCCTGAGAGATCTGCACCCTGCAGCCACCTATCTGTGATCTGTCTGTGTGCAGTACAATAGTTTGTTTGATGGGCTATAGAGGACAAAAAGTGTGTGTGTGTGTGTGTGTGTTGTGTGTGTGTGTGTGTGTGTGCGTGTGTGTGTGCGCTTCGTACAGATGTAGGATCTTCATTTGATCACACCATTGCAGGACATTTAAAACTTGCAGTGTATTTGAGGTTTAAAAAGGCTTCTGGCTTTTGTAATTTCCACTTTGAATTTTCCGTTACGAAAAATGCATCAACCACTACAAACATTTTCATTAACTATAATCCACATAATAATTCACATTTACTGTTGCTGCAGGATTATTTTCCTGATGTAAAAAACTGGCTCAATTTAAGATCCAACATCTATATGGTCAGTGCATTGAACAATCAGAAGGCCCACATACAACACAAGCACACAAGCAGATACTGTTGTTGGGAGAGAGAGACCATTACTGTGAGAAAAGAAAGACGTGGACTCGGAGCCGACTGTCTTTCATGGCCCTGCAAACATTGACAGGAAACAAGAAAAAAGCTGCTGTTATGTGTTTCCTATCTATTATTCCTGACAAGCATCAGTCAAATCTTCCCTCCATGGTTAGAGATTCAGTGTCTCTGTTCCTATTGATGTTACTGTTTCCTGGTGAGCACCATCAAAAGGACAGAGTGCCACTGTTGATGACATTGAGTAAATGAGCCTGAGAGAGAGAAAAAACAGGAGTGCTTCTGTGAGGTAGGCTATTTCTTTTAACCTCCAGAGCCACCATGTGGCCACCAGTGATACAACAGGACATTGAACTAGAACAAGCGGCACGGCCTACAAAACTATAAATAACAGAACAGTAACACTAAC